>NC_081406.1:441215095-441524212 GCF_030272615.1 Cryptomeria japonica | reverse complement strand
CCCGAACTCACACTTAGACTCCTTGGCATACAGTGACTCTCTCTCCAAGATAGATAGCACCTCCTCAAGATGCTGCAAATGCTCCTACCATGTCCTGCTAAAGACCAAAATATCGTCAAAGAAAATCAAAACGAATCTCCTCAAATGCCCTCTGAACACCTGGTTCATGCAACTCTGAAAAGTAGCAGGAGCATTGGTTAGCCCAAATGGCATAACCAGAAACTCGAAATGACCATAGTGGCACCGAAAAGCTGTCTTCTCAATGTCCTCTGCCCTCATACTGATCTGATGATACCCTGATCTCAAATCTATCTTTGTGAAGAAGCATGCCCCATGTAACTCATCTATCAGCTCATCTATCCTCGGAATGGGGTACCTGTTCTTAATCGTTTTCTTGTTCAAGGCCCTGTAGTCAATGCACATGCGCATTGTTCCATCCTTCTTCTTAACCAAAACAACTGCTGAAGCAAAAGGGCTTTTGCTTGGCCTAATGTGCCCCATCTCTAACAACTCCTTGATGGCTTTCTGTATCTCATCCTTGTGTTTTTTTGGATGACGATAGGGCATGATCATAATGGGCTTAGCCCCCTCTTCTAACTCGATGATGTGCTCTATCCCCCTATCTGGAGGAACGCCATGTGGAATACTGCCAAATACCTTGGCATGTCTATCAAGGATGTCCTGCATATCAGGCGGATGACTCTTAACCTGTGGCTCTGGTGATGCTGGCATAATCAAGCACTCCGCTGCCCACTCAACATCATCATGTCTGAACAACCTCTCCATCCTTCTCAAAGAAACTACCCTACAACTGCCATCTGATAATCCTCTGAGTACCACGGTCCTGCTCTCATGCTGGAACCTCATCTCTACTCTCTCCATGTTGAGAGTAAACTCTCTCAACGATGCCATCCAAGTCTTCCCTAAGATAACGTCATAATCACCTATGTCCACAACATAGAACTCATCCTGTAGCTCATAACCATCCCCCAATCTGATGCGAAGATTTGTAATCTTCTGTGTGCATAGTAACTTGTGACCACTAGCTACCATGACTTGGAATTCTGAATGTTCTTCAGTTTGCCACCCTCTCCTAGCCACTAACTGTGAATCTATGAAATTATGTGTGCCCCAGTGTCCAGCAAAGCAACCACCTTCTGTCCCTGTATGGTGCCACGCACCTTAAAAGTAATTGCCTTTTGAGCACCTGTCAATCTAGCTAGGGACTTCTCATTCCCTGAACCCTCCTCAGTGGCACTGCTCTCACCATCATCCTCTGACTGCTGCTCCTCATCCTTTGACTGTGACTCCTCAGCAGAGAAGTACTCCATCTGGTTGGCCTTAGCCTTCAGAGGACACTTGTGAGATAAATCCCACGGTTCCCTACACTGAAAACATAGTTTTTTCCGCCTCAACTCGTTCAGTGTTTCATTGTCTAACCTCTTTGATTCTTTTTTCTGAGGCTGAGAATCCCTATGTAGAGGTTTATTATCCTTATCCTTCTTGAAGTGTGGATCCTTAGGAGTGAACCTACTCCTAGAAGCGGAAGGTGCAAGATCTCTTGCCTTCCGAATGGCATCCTGCAATGTGAGGGGATCATGTCCCTTCACCCAACCACGAAGAGGCTTTGACAATCCATCCACAAACAGTACAATCAACCTCCTCTCCGAAATGTCTGTAACCAACACTGATAGTCTCTGGAAATCTGAGATGTAACTGTCGATAGAACCCCACTGTCTCAACTGAGCTAACTCCTTGAAATGGAGTTCTGGATCCTTCGTATCAAACTTGTCAATCAACCTCTCAGTGAACTTTGCGTATGTGTCTATTTGATTATGGCCCAATGTGACCATACCATGGTGCCACCACTCGTGTGCACTCCCATCCAAGTGCAATGCAACATACTTAATCGCATCCTCCTCAAGCATGGGATTAAGCTGGAAATAAGTATCTAATTTCTGGACCCATGTCCGTGCTGAAGCCTTCCCTGTACCATCATAGTATGGAATACACAACTTTCCCAACTTCTTCCTCATCTCATAATTCTGTTGTCGGTTTCCTCTCATGGGCATATTCTTGAGTCTAACATCCATATATTCCCTGAATGCCATCTCAGCCTGTAACTCAGGGGTAGAGTCCCTCCAATCATCCATAATCATATCTTGAATCTCTTGCTGTGTAGGACCGACATTATTCTGGTCATTCTGTCTCGGAGGAAACTGTGGCATGAGTGGTCTCGTAGTAGAAGAACCTGCTCTAGCATATGTCCTGGTTCCCCTGTTAACCGATGCGTCTCCATTACCTCCATTACCCTGTCCACCTCCCTGATTAGCATTATTACCCTGATTGGTATTACTACCTTGGTTGCCATTATTACCTTGGTTGCCATTATTACCTCGGTTGGCATTATTGCCTTGATCTGCTCTCGTCAAATGTTGTGTAAATGCTATAGCCATCTGCTGCAATGTAGCTTGGAGCTCCCTCTGGCCCCTAGCAAGATCATTGAGCATCTCCCTGGTGCTAGGTTCTCCCCTTTCCCCATCTCTGTCACCCATGGCTGGTGCTGAAAAAAGGTCACCCTCTTCTTCAATCTTTGGTGAATTCTGTAGGTTTGTGTTTGACCTATTTCTCCTCAAGTAATACTGATGTGCTGGACGCATGAAACCCTCACAGGATGGTAGGAAAAACAAGCTCTGATACCATTGTAATGGACACCCTAGAATGCCCAAAAACTAAACCAACTGCTAATAGGAATTAAGTCAAACAGTTTGCATCCAACTCCTTATTTCTCTGTTTAATGTTTAAACCTCTTATGGCTTCGGAAATGAAATGTTTGTTTGTTTTTTAGTCTTTGCATAGATTTGAAATCATATAACATGAACTAGAAGGAAATTACAATAATGTGCAACATGAAGATTGAACTACTGCTGAAATGATATTAATTCCAGAATTATTAAAATCAAATACATAGCAGATTTTTTTAACTGACTAAATAGTCCAGCATTTTTGACATAATATTCCAGCAATGACTTCCCATCTTGCTGCTACAGTAGCATGAATAGTGCCGTGCTATAGTAACGTGAATAGTGCCATGCTACAATAACGTGAATAGTGCTGTGCTACAGTGCTGCTACAGTATTAATTAGTCTTCAATCAGTCCAATATCATCATAAAATCATCCCTTCAGAATGGCATAAGCATTGGTCAAGAAGTGGAGAAGGTATGAGGAAAACACCAAATCTGCCTGTAGCTGGAGATGCACCCAATCTGCCTGTTAAAGAAGCTGATAGCAATGGATTCCAAAGGCCAAATTCCAAGGGAATGACGTCTAGAATGTCACAAGAGAGGATAGATGTCCTCTAATGCCAAGAACGGATCTGCAACTCACACATCAATTTCTTCTCATATTCAACATGCTGAATGAAGCCACAAAGGGTTCCTTTTATTCTTTCTCCAAGGGTCGACCCAACTCACTTGAGCAATGTGGGATAAAAGATGTGCAATATAAAACATATTAAAATATTCACTTATGTCTCCCTTGGGTGCCCTTTTGATTTGCACACATCCCCATAAAATAAAAATTAAAGTAACACTATAATATTTTACAATTAAATTAAATGTTACTTTAATAACACTTCAGGTATTAAAATATATTAGCAATCGGACTCTGAATAGCGTGAGTGATAGCTCGTCGGAAAGCTCTCGCCAAGGAGTATCGAATCCAATCACCAAAACTAGCCTCCGTTGTGTCTTGCTGACTTACTAAAAATAGTAAGTATGCCTGAAACTAAGTAAATCAACTCCGTTTTGGCCCAAACTGGAAATGACTAGGCCAAACCACTCCAGGATCCCCTTAAACCCTTCGTTAGCCCTCTGGACCATGTAGAGATAGGCTAACGCACATACACTTGGTCAACTGCTAAAGTGGGGACATTACATGTACCCCATGGTGGGATTTTTTGGGATGTGGGGACAGGTAGGAAATGTCCCCAACTGATCCCCTTTTTTCAAAATTTTAAGAAACATCCTTGTTGTGAGGTATTCACACATCGCCCCATTGCTAATAGAATATTAAAATATGTTAATTTTAGTATTAATGCTCATTCAGTGTATATTCTATTTTAGACAGATCGTCTTCGATCTTCTCAGCAGTTTCTTATTAGAAACTTGCTATTCTTGTAAATAGCTTTGTATTATTTATGAGCGTCTTGCTCATTCTGATTCATCAATCAATTCTTTGAAATCCATTGCGTGTCTCGCATTGTTTTATGGTATCAGAGCCATAGGAGGAATTTTTTTTCGAAAATTTTTTAATCCTAATTTCCAATTAGTGGAAATTTTTGAAATTATTTTTCTGGAAAAATTTATCAAAGATTTTTTTGGCTTCTGGGGTAGAATCGTCGTTTTTTCGACCTGCAGGATCGTCGTTTTTCGGCCACCTCTGTCTGCAAGGTTGTCGCGTTTTATCGCGACCTGTGTTCGCGCAGGGTCGTCGTCTTTCGGCGTTGCGTTTTACCCCATGACCTGTGTTCTGGACCTGCAAGGGTTGTCGCGTTGTCACGGCCTGTGTGCGACGTCGCGGCCTGTGTGCGACGTCACGGACTCACTCCGGCGTCGCCTCCACCGCCCCCTTGACCTGCAACAGACCTGTTTCCGGCGTCGTTCACCTGCGACTTGTTCCCGGCGGTGTTCGGCACCTGCAACCTCCACTTCGCCTATTCGCGACCTCCGGCGTCGCGACCTGTTCCTGGCGTGGCTTCAGCACCTGCGACCGGTTCTCGGCACTTGCAACTTGGTCACTCGCCATTCTCTGCAACGCCAATGTCATTTTCTGTGCAAACAATGGCGCCCACGACCTCTGTAATCTTCGATTGAGGTGTTTACCTCTTTTTATCGAAAATAATTTTTTTTCTTGCAGATTCTTGGTGGGTTTTTAGAAACCTAATCTGGGTAGTAGTCCGTTTTTTCTGGGTGCCTCGATTTTCGTGCCTCGATTTTCGAGCCCGCGGATCCAGATTCTGACAGGAGAATCCTTCTGGGTTTTTTGCACGCATTTCTGGGCTGTCTTTGGCTTTTTCTGGGTCAGCCAGGAATTTTTTCTTGGGAAACGTGCAAATGGCTTCTCTCACCAATCTGATGTTAGAAGGCAGTCAACGCTTTAATTGTCACAACTACAACATCTGGAAAGAGCGTATGTTGACTATTTTTGAATATAGGCGTCTTGACCAGCTTGTTTTGGGAAAAGAGCTCAGTCCTGGTACACCTGGTGCAGATCAAGATAAGTTTGATGAACGCAATTGGGAGGCAGTCATGCTTCTCAAACTCTCAGTAACTGATGATCAGTTACCACAGATTCCTTCCGGCAAGACAGCTTCTGACATCTGGAAGCATCTGAAGGAATTGCATGAGACATCCGACAAGAGCCGAGCATTCTTTCTGAAGAATCAGTTGTTCTCCATTATGATGGACGAACGTATGTCCTTACAGGAGCACCTCATGAGGATTAAGGACATTCGAGATCAACTTGAAGCTATTGGTCGGACTATGGAGGAAGAAGACATGGTTGTAATCACTTTAAAAAGTCTTCCGAAATCGTATGAACACTTCATTGAAACCCTCAATATTACTTCCACTAATGTTGATCTGAAGTTTTCAGAATTGTGCACCAAACTTCTACAGCAGGCTCGCTGGAAACAGCAATTTGGTAGTGGTACTACATCAGCCTCCTCAGAAAATGCCTTCACTGCTCAATCCTTTCAAAAGGATAAAGGCAAATTTCAGTCCTCTCAGTCTTCTCAGCAGAAAGGCTCTTCTCAGACACAGGATGGAGCTAAGAAGAAGAATGTGCAGTGCAATTACTGTCACAAGTACGGCCATATGAAGAAAGATTGCCATCAGAGGCTCGCTTCTGAACAAAAGGAGGAGGGAGGGTCACACCAGAAGGCGCATGTTGCGGAACATTCCGAGCAGAAAGAGTCTGCCTTATATGCCTTTATGGCTAAGATGTCTTCAGATAATGCCAGGTCTTCTGCTTGGTACATCGACTCTGGTGCATCACGTCACTTTTCTCATCGGCGTGACTGGTTTACAGACTTCTCACCTTTCAGTGATTCCGTTGTATTTGGCGGAGGTGAGGAGTATACAGTTGTTGGCAGAGGTACTGTTCAGATACAGTCTGGTGGCAGGACTCTCCTTTTTCTGAATGTGTATTATGTTCCTGGAATGAAACTTAATCTGCTCTCTGTCAGCCAGATTATGAGGAATTCTCCTCAACTAGATGTGGTGTTCAGTGCTCACAAGTGCTCCATCATTGATCGGGAGACTCGTCTTACTGTTGCTGTTGGTCTAGAGGATCATGGCCTATATAGGCTTCTTGACACTGGTGATTCTCCTGAAGTGGCTCTGGCAGCTTGTGTTTCTCCTCTTAGCACTTTGTGGCATCAGAGATATGGACATCTCAACATTCAGTATCTCTCTCAGCTGTCTCGGGAGGGACTTGTTTCAGGGTTACTTGATATTCAGACTCAGCATCTTGGAGTATGTGGCGTCTGTCAAGCTGGCAAACAGCATCGGACTTTATTCCCACATGGCAAGTCTTGGCGCGCATCTAAGGTACTTCAATTACTTCATGCTGATATTTGTGGTCCTATGAATACATCTTCTGTTACTGGTTGCAAATATTTTTTGCTTATTGTAGATGATTTTAGTAGAAAGATGTGGGTGTACTTTCTTAAACATAAATCAGATGTATTTAGTATCTTTCAGAAGTTTAAGTCCTTTGTTGAAAAAGAGTCTGGACATAGTATCATTACTCTTAGGACAGATAACGGGGGGGAATTTTGTTCTTCTGCATTCTCCAACTTCTGTGATACCCATGGCATCAAACGCCAATTGACTACACCCTACACTCCTCAGCAAAACAGTGTTGTCGAGCGTCGCAATCGTACGGTTGTTGAGATGGCTCGCTCTATGTTACAACATAGGAGTGTTCCGAATAAGTATTGCGCTGAAGCAGTCTTTACTGCTGTCTACCTTCTTAACTGCTCTCCTACTCAGGCTGTTAAGGGGAAGACTCCAGAAGAGGTTTGGTCTGGTCGGAAGCCTCAGATCAGCCACCTGAAGGTTTTTGGCTCTGTTGCCTATGTTTGGATTCCAGATGCTAAGTGCTCCAAGTTGGATTCCAAAAGTCAGAAACTCATGATGACAGGATACAGTGATCACCATAAGGCCTACAGACTGATAGATATAGACACTGAGCGTCTTATCTTCAGTCGTGATGTTGTACTTGATGAAGACAGAGGATTCTTTCAGTCCCCTTCTTCTGAGCAGAGTTCTGAGGATCAGCCTCACAGTGTTCTTATTCCATTAGGTTCGCCTGATGGGAGGGATGATGCAGAATCTATTTTCTATGATGCACTACCTGAGTTCCCTCCGGAGAATAATCCTCCTCCTGCTGCTCCTGTTCCTGATCCTGAGCCTCTTCCAGCTCCTCCAGATGTTCGCACTTCTACTCTCCGGCCTAAATGGTGGGCCAAGACCATTGGTGATCTCAGGGATACTGAGCTCATTGAGGGTAGAACCTCTCGTAATAAGAGCAAACAGCAGCATACAGTCAATTTTGCTCTCATGGCTAACATACACAGTGTTTTTGAGCCTCAGACATATTCAGAGGCTAAAGGTATACCTGAGTGGGAACAGGCTATGGAAGCTGAGTTCCAGAGTTTTCAGAAGAATCACACTTGGGCCCTTTCTGATCTTCCTTCAGGGAAGAAGCCCATTAGTTGCAAATGGGTGTACAAAGTAAAATACAAAGCTGATGGAACCTTAGACAAGTATAAGGCTCGTCTTGTTGCTCGTGGGTTCTCACAGAAAGAAGGCATTGACTACGAGGAGACTTTTGCTGCTACAGCCAAAATGAGTACCATACGGCTCGTTCTTGCCTTGGCAGCCCAGTTCAGTTGGAAAGTCCATCAGATGGATGTCAAGAGTGCTTTTTTGAATGGTGACTTACAGGAAGAAGTCTACATGACGCAAGCCCCAGGATTCAAGGTTGCTGGTCAAGAACAGAAGGTCTGTAGATTAGTCAAAGCACTCTATGGTCTGAAACAAGCTCCTCGGGCTTGGTACATGAAAATTGATAAGTACCTGACAGATCATGGCTTTCAGCGGAGTCCATCTGATGCAAACCTGTATATCAAGCATACTAGTTATGATATTCTGTTTGTGGTTGTCTATGTGGATGACTTAATCATTATTGGCAGTTCAGCACATTTGATCACTGGGATCAAACAGGATTTGTGCCGCACCTTTGATATGACAGATTTGGGACTTCTACATTACTGCTTAGGAGTTGAAGTCTGGCAGACTGAGACCAGTATCTTTCTCTCTCAGTCCAAGTATGCCAGAAGTCTTGTGGACAGGTTCAGAATGCAGGATTGCAAACCTGCCTCTACTCCTATGGAACCCGGGCTCAAACTTTCAGCTCAGTCATCCTCACCAGTTGTGGATGAATCTCTGTTCAGGCAACTAGTGGGCAGCCTCATCTATCTTACTGCCACTAGTCCTGACATCAGTTTTGCAGTGAGCTACATTTCACGCTTCATGACAGCTCCCAAGGCTGATCATTGGTTAGTAGCGAAGCGTGTGCTGCGTTATGTGAGTGGCACTCCTGATTATGGCCTTCTGTACACTCGGAGTTCTGATCCTATACTCAGTGGTTACACAGATTCTGACTGGGCAGGTTCGGTTGATGACCGTAAGTCTACAGCAGGGTATGTGTTTAGTTTGGGATGTGGTGTTGTCACATGGACTAGTAAGAAGCAGCAGGTTGTGGCTCTCTCCTCGACAGAAGCAGAGTATCGGGGAGCAGTTAAGGCATCTTGTGAGGCGGTTTGGCTTCGACGAATGCTTGCGGATATGCATGTCTCCCAGGCAGGTCCTACTCCCTTGTTCTGTGATAATCAGGGAGTGCTCAAAGTCGCCAAGAATCCAGTCTTCCATGAAAGAACCAAGCATGTGGAAACGCATTGTCAGTATATTCGACAGCTGGTTGAAGACGGATCCATCCAGTTGCTGTATGTTCCTACCTCGGAGCAGCCAGCAGACATCTTCACCAAGCCCCTTGGTCTTGATAAATTTGTAAAATTCAGGGGGTTTATAGGTGTAGTTAATAGATTGAGCATTAAGGGAGGGTAATAGAATATTAAAATATGTTAATTTTAGTATTAATGCTCATTCATTGTATATTCTATTTTAGACAGATCGTCTTCGATCTTCTCAGTAGTTTCTTATTAGAAACTTGCTATTCTTGTAAATAGCTTTGTATTATTTATGAGCGTCTTGCTCATTCTGATTCATCAATCAATTCTTTGAAATCCATTGCGTGTCCCCCCACTTTTTGCTTTCTAGGGTTAGCTCTTGTAGTTTTGTTGTTGGTCATTTTAGTGTCTTAGCCTTTGCATTGAAGGGATTGAGTTTCTCAAAGGTCATCAAATCAGGTGGATCTCCTCAAGGTGGAGTGAAGGAGGTTAGGTTAGTTGAGTGATTAGGGGTTATTTAGATCATTCGTAGGGTTTTTGTGTACTATTTGGTCACGCTTCAAGTTGCTAAATCAAACCTTGGTTGAATGCATAGTGTCCTCCTAGGTCTCGTCCCTTACATCAAGGTCAGAGTGAACTTGCCTTAAAAGTCTGGAATGTCATCATGATCCTGAAATGGCCTGAAATTTGACTAAGTCTGGGAATTTGAAGGATCCTCCGAAAACTAGATTTTGCATTATAACTCATGGAGGTCCGAAACCACTCTCAAACATCCTGACAATATATATGGAATATAACTTAAAGTATAAGAAAGAGAAAAGACATAAGGAAATGTCACTTATACTTAAATGTTATATTTCATATATGAATCCTGGCGGAGAGACTAACTTGTCAAACAAGTCAATACATTGACCTGTTGTGGCCGAGTCCGAGTCCCGAGTCAACAAAACTCGCCGAGCTTGGCTCGACTCGCCTGACTCGCGGCGAGTTTGGGAACTCTGGTATGTACGTTGATGTGCTTAATATGAGTGCTTAATATATAAAGTCTGATAATGTTTTTATGCAGAAGTTAATACTAATACTAATATAGACTGCAAAATGTATAACAATCATTCTTAATTTTGTATACAGTGGCAGACCAGTTCTGACACATGTCAGATCTGTCTGCTCTTACAGCCACTAAATATAGTTAGTGCTTTTCGGTAGTGTTAGAATTAATAATTTATATAATAGGTTATTAGCTAACACATAAATTATTGGTAATATTGTTTAATTCATTTACTTTTATATATATATATATATATCTACTCAAATCAGAATAAGGAATAACATAAGGGTTATAAATATAAATATTGATATAATAATAGATATCAATATAATAATTATAATTAATATAATATCTTTTAGAAATTGCTCTGCAGTAATACATAATAATTCATGTATCTAGTATTTAATAAATATGTAAATGATATATAAATGAATCAGAATAAGATTAATTATCTAGTATGATAAATTTGTTGTCCTCATTTTTGTTTTAAAAATGATGGACTATTACATTAAATTTTTTTTTAAAAAAGAAAATTTTACTCTGACACGCTTCCCGAGACAATTTTGCCTTACCCTTGGACTGGACTAATCTTTAGTCCATCCTCAAACCACGTTTCGAATTTCATCGCTTTTCGAGTTCGTTTGCTTTGTTTTCCTTTCAATTTTGGGTTTTTTTATCTCTGATTGCAAGTGGGAAATTTTCCTTAAGTTGGAAGTTTTAGTTTTTCCTTTGTTTTAGTGTTGTAGGAAAATTTTAAGTCAATTACAAGTGCACTTTATGAAAAATAGAACTTGTAAGTTACTTTTTATTTCCCCCTTGTTGCTTTTTGACTTTTTAGTCGTTGTAGGAACTTTTTGAACATATTATAAGTGAACTTTAAATTATAAAGTTAAAACAAAACTTGTAATTCATTTAAAAAGTTCCACTTAAGTGATTTAAAGTTATGGTAGGGGTTTTTCTCTTCCATTACAAGTTTTATAAAGTCACTTTAAGTTGTAATAGGGATTTTATTTCCCTATTACATGTTTTATTTTAAAGTTATTTTTGTGACTTGTAAAAGGAATTTTATTTTCCCTTTACTAGTCTTTCGTTGAGTTGTTTTAAAATTTGTAAGGGGAGTTTTATTTCTCTTTTACATGTATTTTAAGCTTGTTGTTTGCTCTCACAAACCCGATTTTGCCTCAATGCATGAAAAGTGAATATTTTTAAACTTGCAAATGGGGTTTAGAAAGCTGATTTCATATGTTCTTTGCAATTTTAAACTTGTTGCCCTTTCCCAAGAACCCGACCAGCTATAGAAGTTGGATTTGTAGAAAGATTCCATCGATATTTGTGGAGAAATTCAAGGAGGAAGGCATTTTGATTTCATACCTATTCTCATGCATCATGAAACTCTTTTTGTGCCATTTGGAAGACGTTTTGCTGATTTAATGGCATTCAAACAACAAACACGTGTTTCATGAAATGCCACGATTTTCTTCATGCAGTGCCACGAATCTTGGTTCTTCTAAGTTGTTTTGGCTTCTTGTATCTAGGTGTGGAGATTGAATGCATTATTTGACCGATTCTTCATGCATTTGATAGGCATTTTGGTACATATGGCGTTTTTTCAAAATTGTGGCTGGGGTTTGGAGTTTAGTTTGTTGTCTATTTAAGAGATTCTTTCTCTTCTTTCAAGGATTTCTTCTTGTTCTTGGGAGGTCATTTTGTTGATCAAGGTATGCTTTCTTCCCTTGTTCTTGTTTTTTTTTCTTATTTTAGTTTGTTTTGGTTTCCTTGATCAATTTGTATATATGTTAGTTTTGTTTTGCTCTTGCCTGAAATCAGTTTTGTGAGAGATTTTCCCCTTTGTTCCAAGTTTGCAAAGCAATTTGTGAATTGCATTGTCTTTCCCCATATTCCCTCTTTGCTTGCATTCGAGATTTAAAACCTGATTGCAAGTGAGATGAAAATAGTTGATCTACCCCTTTGGTTGAAAAATCTTAACGATCTTTTGATGAAATTCCAAGTTTCAAAGTTGGAAAATGCTCATCCTTTCAAAATCGGGTTTTTAAAACTTGATTACAAGTTGAAAGTTCTTCCCATTTTCATAAAGATGATCTTCCCAAAATCTTTCCATTTTCATTCTTACTCATTGCTATCATCCATATATACCATTCCCGCTATTTCTTATATGTCAAAATCTCATTTTTCACTCACTATTTCATTCTCCTTTTTACAAGAATACTTGCATTCGGGTTTCAAAAGTCTGATTGCATGTTTGTTCTTCCCCACTTGTATACTTGTAAAACGTTCCCCAAGATCCAAAATTGGTCAAAAGCCAAGTTCCAAGCATCCCTATTTATTTCCCATCTTCCTCTCACAAAGTTGTGAAGTGTAAGAGATAGGATTTTTCCCATTTGAAGAGGAAAGATGATAGTTGCAGCTGTTCTTGATGTTGCTTTGACACTTTTTAGTCTTCATTGCAGCATATCAAGTTGTTCTTCAATGTCAGATTTACCATCATCTTCCGTTCCAAAGAAGATGAAATACAAATTTGATAAGTACCAGAACGAGGTCTCCCCTTCACAAGTTTCCTCTCCTATGGATCATATCAAGGATACAGAAATAGGGCATGTTGACATGTCAGATTTCATCAAAAGGGTGGAGGATCCGCAGGATAGTAACATGCAGCGATTGTTGGACAGCCACATTCACCATGCTTCTTCTTTTCCGGTGGCTGCCCTAGAACCCAAGTTCGTTCTTGCTTGTGCTCACCATTTTGATAAAGAGACGAGAACTATCAAGAATGATGATGAAGAAGCCATAATCCGTCTTGACGCAGATACTATTGAAAAAGTTTTCTGAATACCATCAGCACCTGTGTATATGGAGATTTCCAAAGATAGTGCAGCTGATTACTATGTCAAGAGGGAAAAGGATTGCAAACACCACTTTAACAGGTGGATCCATGAGCCACGAGCCACTTTCACAAGATGGGCTAAGTTATACCATTGTGACTTCAAGTGGGAAATTGGAGACATCATTACTCTCCTCAGTAGGATGTTGGGTCTAGAGAATTCTAATGTTTTTGAACCCTGGATGTATCAGTTTATCATGTTTATAACGCAATCCCATCACATCTCATGGGCTGAAATCATCAGTGACGCTTTGTGTGAACAACTTGCGTCAATCCCTTTCACCATGACATTGTATATGAACTCATATCTTGTGTATTTAGCAACATCACTTAGACACTTCCTTGGTCTTTCTACCAAGGGTGATCACTCGCTTGTACCTGTGTGGGAGTACTATGATCAGTTGCCTTTGAGACCCAACAAATTGCATTACAGGAGGGTTCAGGATGCATTCTTTGGTTATTTTATGTTTCAATTTGATAAGACACTAAAGAATAGAAGAGTCTCAAATGAAGCATGGGAGAAGGTGAATGAGTATGGCTGTTTGTTCCTTCAGTTCTCAACTTTCAAATACATGAGAGTTGGATGTTACAGCGGGCAGTTTCACATGCTTCCTAGATTCTCAATTGATAAGATTATTCTTATGGAGTCGGGAAGATAGATGATTGCTGTTCATGCACATCAATCTGTCAGGCATAAGGTTGGGACGGGGATTTCTACAACTAAACCATTGAAGATTGGACGGTACTCCCTCATTATATCTACCAAAGCCAAAGCTAGGGAGACCGAAATGCAAGAGATAAAAATCAAAAGGTCTAAGTCAAGAGCAGATTTTGACTATTGAGGTATGAAGGAGATAATCAAAAAGTCCTTCATACATGTGCATCACATTGAGGATATTTGGGTGGATCATCGTACAGAAAAGTAATAGAATATTAAAATAATGTTAATTTTAGTATTAATGCTCAATAGTGTATATTCTATTTTAGTTAGATCGTCTACGATCTTTTCAGCAGTTTCTTATTAGAAACTTGCTATTCTTGTAAATATTCTTGTATTATTTATGAGCGCCTTGCTCATTCTGTTAATGAATCAATTCTTTGAAATCCATATGCTTCTGTATTTGTTTTATGGTATCAGAGCGGTAGTGATCTTGGGCGGATTTTTTTCCTGTAATTCACATTTTTGTGTGAGGACCTGTAATACACGTTTGTGTGTGAGGACCTATAATTCACGTTTTTTTTGTGTGGGGGCTACCGCAAGGTTTTCTTTTCTGTGTGTTTGTGCCCGCACTGTAACTCCCGCGTGACCTGCAACCCTCGGTGTCACGCGACCTGCAACCCGCGACCTGCAACCCTTGGCGTCACGCGACCTGCAACCCTCGGCGTCGCGACCTCAACCCTCGGCGACGCGACGCGACCTGCAAACGCGACGTCACACGCGACCTTCAAACTCGTCGCGATCTTTGCCGGGAGGCGTCCGTGGCCCTGTGCGCGACATGCAGACGTCGCACTATTTTATGCTCGCTGCTGTGGGTTATAAAACCCGCGTGGACATCTCTGCTGGTGACGCGGCTCCCGTACCAAGTTTCCTTCGTCTGCATTTTTTTTCTAGGCATCTCATGGCTTCCACGACCCTCTGAAATTTTCGATTAAGGTGTTTACGTTCCAGTTTCCATCGAAAATAAATTATTCTTGCAGATTCTTGGTGGGTTTTTCGAACCCTAATCTGGGTAGTTGTCCGTTTTTTCTGCGTGCCTCGATTTTCGAGCCCGTGGATCCAGATTCTGATAGCAGATTCCTTCTGGGTTTTTCGCACGGATTTTTGGGTTGTCTTTAGATTTTTCTGGGTCAGCCGGGAATTTTTTTTTCTTGAAATCCGTACCTGTTGCAGTTGTATCTATCTCTTCCTGTCATTTTCTGTGTCTTGGGAAAGGTGCAAATGGCTTCTCTAACCAACCTGATGTTAGAAGGCAGTCAACGCTTTAATGGCAACAATTACAACATCTGGAAACAGTGTATGTTGACCATTTTTGAATATAGGCGTCTTGACCAGCTTGTTTTGGGAAAAGAGCTCAGTCTTGGTACACCTGGTGCAGATCAAGATAAGTTTGATGAACGCAATCGGGAGGCAGTTATGCTTCTCAAACTCTCAGTGACTGATGATCAGTTACCGCAGATTTCTTCCGGCAAGACAGCTTCCGACATCTGGAAGCATCTGAAGGAATTGCATGAGACATCCGACAAGAGCCGAGCATTCTTTATAAAGAATCAGCTGTTCTCCATTACGATGGACGAACGTATGTCCTTACAGGAACACCTCACGAGGATTAAGGACATTCGAGATCAGCTCGAAGCTATTGGTCGGACTATGGAGGAAGAAGACATGGTAGTAATCACTCTGAAAAGTCTTCCGAAATCGTATGAACACTTCATTGAGACCCTCAATATTACTTCCACTAATGTTGATCTGAAGTTTTCAGAATTGTGCACCAAACTTCTATAGCAGGATCGTTGGAAACAACAGTTTGGTAGTGGTACTACATTAGCCTCCTCGGAAAATGCTTTCACAGCCCAATCCTTTCACAAGGATAAAGGCAAATTTCAGTCCTCTCAGTCTTCTCAGCAGAAAGGCTCTTCTCAGACACAGGATGGAGCTAAGAAGAAGAATGTGTAGTGCAATTACTGTCACAAGTACGGCCATATGAAGAAAGATTGCCGTCAGAGGCTCGCTTCTGAACAAAAGAAGCAGGGAGGGTCAGAGCAGAAGGCGCATGTTGCTGAACATTCCGAGCAGAAGGAGTCTGCCTTTTATGCCTTTATGGCTAAGAGGTCTTCAGATCATGCCAGGTCTTCTACTTGGTACATCGACTCTGGTGCATCACGTCACTTTTCTCATCGGCGTGACTGGTTTACAAACTTCTCACCTTTCAGTGATTCCGTTGTATTTGGCGAAGGTGAGGAGTATACAGTTGTTGGCAGAGGCACTGTTTAGATACAGTCTGGTGGCAGGACTCTCATTTTCCTGAATGTGTACTATGTTCCTGGAATGGAACTTAATCTGCTCTCTGTCAGTCAGATTATGAGGAATTCTCCTCAGCTAGATGTGGTGTTCAGTGCTCACAAGTGTTCCATCATTGATCGGGAGACTTGTCTTACTGTTGCTGTTGGTCTAGAGGATCATGGCCTATATAGGCTTCTTGACATTGGTGATTCTCCTGAAGTGGCTTTGGCAGCTCGTGTTTCTTCTCTCAACACCTTGTGGCATCAGAGATATGGACATCTCAACATTCAGTATCTCTCTCAGCTATCTCGGGAGGGACTTGTTTCAGGGTTACCTGATATTCAGACTCAACATCTTGGAGTATGTGGCACTTGTCAAGCTAGCAAACAGCATCGGACTTCATTCACACATGGAAAGTCTTGGCGCGCATCTAAGGTACTTCAATTACTTCATGTTGATATTTGTGGTCCTATGAATACATCTTCTGTTACTGGTTGCAAATATTTTTTGATTATTGTAGATGATTTTAGTAGAAAGATGTGGGTGTACTTTCTTAAACACAAATCAGATGTATTTAGTATGTTTCAGAAGTTTAAGTCCTTTGTTGAAAAAGAGTTTGGATGTAGCATCATTACTCTTAGGATAGATAACGGGGGGGAATTTTGTTCTTCTGCATTCTCCAACTTCTGTGATACCCATGGCATCAAACGCCAATTGACTACACCCTACACTCCTCAGCAAAACAGTGTTGTCGAGCGTCGCAATCGTACGGTTGTTGAGATGGCTCGCTCTATGTTACAACACAGGCGTGTTCCGAATAAGTATTGGGCTGAAGCAGTGTTTACTGCTGTCTACCTTCTTAACCGTTCCCCTACTCAGGGTGTTAAGGGGAAGACTCCAGAAGAGGTTTGGTCTGGTCGGAAGCCTCAGATCAGCCACCTGAAGGTTTTTGGCTCTGTTGCCTATGTTTGGATTCTAGATGCTAAGTGCTCCAAGTTGGATTCCAAAAGTCAGAAACTCATGATGACAGGATACAGTGATCACCATAAGGCCTACAGACTGATAGATATAGACACTGAATGTTTTATCTTTAGTCGTGATGTTGTATTTGATGAAGACAGAGGATTCTTTCAGTCCCCTTCTTCTGAGCAGAGTTCTGAGGATCAGCCTCACAGTGTTCTTATTCCATTAGGTTCGCCTGATGGGAGGGATGATGCAGAATCTATTTTCAATGATGCACTACCTGAGTTCCCTCCGGAGAATAATCCTCCTCCTGTTGCTCTTGTTCCTGATCTTGAGCCTCTTCCAGCTCCTCCAGATGTTAGCACGTCTACTCTCCGGCATAAATGGTGGGCCAAGACCATTGGTGATCTCAGGGATATTGAGCTCATTGAGGGTAGAACCTCCCGTAATAAGAGCAAACAGTAGCATATAGTCAATTTTTCTCTCATGGCTAACATACACAGTGTTTTTGAGCCTCAGACATACTCAGAGGCTAAAGGTATACCTGAGTGGGAACAGGCTATGGAAGCTGAGTTCCAGAGTCTTCAGAAGAATCACACTTGGGCCCTTTCTGATCTTCCTTCAGGGAAGATGCCCATTAGCTACAAATGGGTGTACAAAGTAAAATACAAAGCTGATGGAACCCTAGACAAGTATAAGGCTCGTCTTGTTGCTCGTGCGTTCTCACAGAAAGAATGCATGGACTACGAGGAGACTTTTGCTCCTACAGCCAAAATGAGTACCATACGGCTCGTTCTTGCCTTGGCAGCCCAGTTCAGTTGGAAAGTCCATCAGATGGACGTCAAGAGTGCTTTTTTGAATGGTGACTTATAGGAAGAAGTCTACATGACGCAACCCCCAGGATTCAAGGTTGCTGGTCAAGAATAGAAGGTCTGTAGACTAGTCAAAGCACTCTATGGTCTGAAACAAGATCCTCGGGCTTGGTACATGAAAATTTATAAGTACCTGATAGATCATGGTTTTCAGCGGAGTCCATCTGATGCAAACCTGTATATCAAGCATACTAGTAATGATATTCTGTTTGTGGTTGTTTATGTGGATGACTTAATCATTACTCGCAGTTCAGCACATTTGATCACTGGGATCAAACAGGATTTGTGTCACACCTTTGATATGACAGATTTGGGTCTTCTACATTACTGCTTAGGAGTTGAAGTCTGGCAGACTGAGACCAGTATCTTTCTCTCTCAGTCCAAGTATGCCAGAAGTCTTGTGGACAGGTTCAGAATGCAGGATTGCAAACCTGCCTCTACTCCTATGGAACCCGGGCTCAAACTTTCAGCTCAGTCATCTTCACCAGTTGTGGATGAATCTCTGTTCAGGGAACTAGTGGGCAGCCTCATCTATCTTACTGCCCCTAGACCTGACATCAGTTTTGCAGTGAGCTACATTTCACTCTTCATGACAGCTCCCAAGGCTGATCATTGGATAGTAGCGAAGCGTGTGCTGTGTTATGTGAGTGGCACTCCTGATTATGGACTTCTGTACACTCGGAGTTCTGATCCTATACTCAGTGGCTACACAGATTCTGACTGGGCAGGTTCGGTTGATGACCGTAAGTCTACAGCAGGGTATGTGTTTAGTTTGGGATCTGGTGTTGTCACATGGACTAGTAAGAAGCAGCAGGCTGTGGCTCTCTCCTCGACAGAAGCAGAGTATCGGGGAGCAGTTAAGGCATCTTGTGAGGCGGTTTGGCTTCGACGAATGCTTGCGGATATGCATGTCTCCCAGGCAGGTCCTACTCCCTTGTTCTGTGATAATCAGGGAGTGCTCAAACTCGCCAAGAATCCAGTCTTCCATGAAAGAACTATGCATGTGGAAACTCATTGTCACTATATTCGACAGCTGGTTGAAGACGGATGCATCCAGTTGCTGTATGTTCCTACTTCGCAGCAGCCAGCAGACGTGTTCACCAAGGCCCTTGGTCCTGATAAATTTGTAAAATTCAGGGGGTCTATAGGTGTAGTTAATAGATTGAGCATTAAGGGAGGGTAATAGAATATTAAAATAAATTTAATTTTAGTATTAATGCTGAATAGTGTACATTCTATTTTAGTTAGATCGTCTACGATCTTCTCAGTAGTTTCTTATTAGAAACTTGCTATTCTTGTAAATATTCTTGTATTATTTATGAGCGGCTTGCTCATTCTGTTAATGAATCAATTCTTTGAAATCCATATGCTTCTGGATTTGTTTTAAAAAGGAGGTTCGTAAGATGGACTATTGCAGGCTCACCCTTGAGCAGATTATTGATTTGAACCTAGTGGACATTTCGCAAGGAATGATTGATGATGAGAATGTGCTTGATCCGGAGTATGTTTCACAAAGAGTTGATGAAGCCCCACTCATTAATTCAGTGGTCACACAAAGAACGTACATCCATTCTTGATAGATTTCAGCCTATCCTAGCTAACACCAACACTTGGCTCAAAGGTAATGGTGTTAAACTTATCAAGATCAAAATTGGTAAGGAAGATGACTCTACAGGACCGCTTGGTCGCAGGTCCGAGATTCAGATAGATAACAAGGAAGGTTCATTATCTTCAGGCACTAGAATTAAGTTGCGGGTGAGTCGGGCAATGCTATTCCCTCTTGAGGAGACAGTTCGTGGGAAGGAAAATCCCAGCTTCATATTAATGTGATTGATCCTGAAAATCCAAATGAAGAACAACATTCAGATGATGCTCCTAAGTCACCAGCTTCGGAGTCACCTCATGAGGTCCCTTCCTCAATCCCCATGGAGCTACCTTTATCTCCTCCTGACATAGATGTGGATGTGTCTTCCACAATTCATGATGTTCCTATAGTAGTGTATGAGTCTCCTCAGAACGCCATTCCCATTTTAGGAGCTGAGCCACGTCTTGATCATCAACAAGAGAGTTTGTTGGAAATCTTTGAGGATACTCTTGCATGTATTCATTTGTCAGAAATTGATACCTCTACTTCCGGCTTTGAGGATGTTATGAGACAATCTTCATGTCCTTTAGTTATTGAGCAAGCCATGGTTGCCATCCAGACAGGTACTTTCCCCAGGATGACTGCGGTTGTTCAAACAGAAACTGTTTCTCCTCTGTTTTGAGCTGCTACTGAAGGAGAGCTAATGGCTTTACCTCCATGGCTCAATTCTTTCACTCCCAAGAGAAAGAAGCAGGAAATTTCTCTCGATGTCTTTGATTATCAGCTGCTTAAGCAATCTAGGCCCAAGGTTGCTAAAAGAGCCAAGACAATCTCAAGGGAAATAGTTGACAACAACAAGATGAAGGTGGCTGAAATTGTTGAACCTCATGTAGACAAGCCACATGTGGAGATGCAAGCTGCTGATTACAGGGTCACAAGGGTAAAGTTGGGTAAGCAAACACATGAAGTAATCAAGCATGATGCCCAGCAGTTCGTAGCTTCACTAGTACAACGATATGATGAGCTTCTAGCCAAGAACGACAAGCTAGAAGAAGTGAATAGGCAACTTGTTGCAGCTGTTCAAAAGATCTCCAAATCCGCTAGTGAAGGGAGCAATCCTTTAAGTTCTTCCAACCCACAAGACTCAATTCAAGGAGTTGAGAGAGCTGCTCAAAAGGTACAAGCATTGGAATCTCTGGTAGATCAGCTTCATGATTTATGTGCACAGGTCTTGAAGGAGGTTTTTCAAATGATGGTCAAATTGAAGACCATTGAGGAACAATTGAACCAGGTTTTTGACACTTTCAAACAAAACTTGGGAAAGGTGGAAGATAACTTGACAACTTGGCTCAAGATTCCTCAACAAAAGTTAAGTGTTCTTCTAGAACATCAGGTTATTCCTTCGAGGGTTGTGTATCTAGAATACTAGGAGCTCTTGGAGAACAAAGCCCTTGTTCTCAAGTCACTTGTTGAAGACGTTGATGATGCCATGAGGCAGCGAGTGGAAGTATTTCAGGGTATTGTTTCTCGTTGTGAGAAAGCTTCTTGTAATATCATGAATCAGAATGGAGAATTATTATCAGAAGAAAGGGTTCTCTCAGATCTATAGTTGAAGATTCATCATGAGTGGAAGAGTGAACCATTTTCAGCTGCATCTATTCAAGATTTGGTTACATACCATGTTTTCTTACAAGAAATTCAGTCTTCCTTTGAGAAGAATAATGCCACAATCCTTTGTTGCAGCGATGTTGTTGTGAAAATCATGATCGTGGCAAATAATACCCATGAACTGAATCCCGATGAGCTGCAAATGATCATGCAGAAGTTTGAAGGATTCATGTCTACATATGTTGCAACCTAAGTGTTTTTCAATACGTAGTTGCATTTTCAGAATTATAATCTCTTAGTTGTAGTTTCTCTCTTGCCATGTTTACTTGTAAAACCATTTTGTAAATTGCAAGTCAAGTCATTACTTGCACTTTTGTAATTACAAGTAGACAAGTTACAAGTCAATTTACAATAGGACTTGTAACTTTGAATAAGTCATAATTAGTTATTGAATAAGTCTTGGTGGTTGAGAGAATTTCTCAAGCTAGTTAAGATCCTCCCACTTTTTTCTCAAGACTCCTCTCCTATAAATACTGATCTTTTGTAGAGCAAGCAAAAGCTCTGCCAAATTTGCAGCAAAGAAGTCTTTGAGTTTTTATGTGTAAATTGAAGAATTGAAAGAAATAGAAGACTACTAAAGTGTTGAGTCTTTGTGCTACATTCTTGAGTTTTTGTTCCAATTATCTTTCTTGCAAATGTTTCTTAGAGAGCTTAATCGAATTTGATTTGCAGTCTTTGTGCTGCAAGTATTGGAGGTTAATATAAATTAGAGTAAATATTCTCTTGGGAAGAGTTGTAAGTCTTTGTGCTCACACTTATTCTTGAGAGAGATTAGAAATAGATTTTGTGATAAGAAATAGTTGTGAGTCTTTGAGCTCTTACTAGTTCTTATTGTTTCGTGTAAAATATAATAAGATATTTCAGACTTTGTGCTGCTATAATTTGTTCGTGATATCATTAGCATAGAAAAGGGTAGATAGGACTTCATATATTCAAGTCTTTGAGCTTGATATTACTGTTCCGTCCCAAAGGAAGTGACGAAAGTCTTTGAGCTTTCAGGAAACTTCATTTCCTTTCTCTCATCTAATTACAAAAGGTAGCCATTGCTGTTTTAAATTAACTTGCTATCACTTTTTTGTGAAGAGAAAAGGATATTGGCTTTCTTGAAGAAAGAAGAATGACTGCTGTCTCATTCCGTTTGTTATTAGATAGATAGGGGGACCCTTCCCTTAATTAGGAGAGTATCATAGTCACACACTGTGGTTGAAACCATAATTTTGTATATTTCCCCAAGTGTACAAAATTTTCGACCAACAAAATTATCAAGTACTTGATAGACTTGGCTCTTATTCAAGTTATTTAAGTCATAAGTACGTTGAAATCAAAGAAACGGGGCTCGGACTCGGCAAGGCCGATTCAGACTCGACGTCAGACTCGGCTGGACTCGGAAAAGTGAAAAACTCAAGAAATTTAGAGATTTTTAAAGATTTAAAACTTGTTTCAGACACCCTTTATTGAATACACCTTAAAGACACAAAAACATCATCAAACTCGGCTCATTTGATTACATACACAAGTATACATCAATCACATAAGCATAGACGCAAATTGTAGCTAAAGCAAATAACAAACATAGATATATAAATATTGTCAAATGTATACAATATTACAAAACTCATGGAAAAAAAAATCCATGTCATCATATGATCATCATCAAATGTTTCATACAAATACCAAAGGTAAATAGTAAATACTAAATACAACTACAAGTGTAGAGGCCTATGGCTCAGAGGGCCGTGCACCCTCTCGCCCTGGCCCCCTACGAAGGCGTTTAAAGTAGGTCCTGGATGATTCAACAGCCATAGTCGCTCCCCATGACACCATGCCATGCTCACCAACATCAGAACAACTGTGTCATGCTCACCAACATCAGAAACAACTGTGTCACTCTGAGTCTCAGTATTTCCTATCTCTGCTCGTGCTCTCTGCTCCTCCTCTGCCATGGCTACAGCCTCAGCCTCTATATCTACTTGGTCGTTCCAATCAATGTCATCATCACTAAATACAGCTGTAGGAGTCCCAGGAGCTGTTTGATTCTCATTGGCCCACTCTACTTCAAGATCAACCTCATCTAGAATGATAGGAGACATGTCAACTATAGCATTCTTTCTCATTCTTAGGCGGAGGTTGTTGTGAACAAAGACGAGATCATTCATCTTCTCCACAGATAATCTATTGCGCCTCTTGGAGTGTATGTGCTCAAACATACTCCAATTGTGCTCACGACCTGATGTGCTGCATGGTTGGCTCAAGATGCGAATGACCAACTTCTGAATATTTGGTGTCTCTGGGCCAAAAAAGTTCCACCAATGATCTGAGTTTGAAATGGGAAAAATAAATAAAATCAGTCTCACTCATGAACGCATTTAACAAGTTACAATATAGTATTGAATAAAACTAAAATTAAGCCTTACAATTTATTTTTACCGGGCATCATAGTTGTCCTACCGTCTTTGGCGACAGGACAAGAGAAGGTCTCCCCTTGTGCATTTGAGAACACCTGTAGCTCTCGAAAAAGGTCTATCTGAGAAGTACCAGCAGGTCCCATCTTCTCCATGATTGCATATAGCCCATTAAGGACCTCCACATCAGCCTTGAAAGAAGGGATAAAACGGAATGCCGGATTCAGATAATAG
The DNA here is from genome assembly GCF_030272615.1 of Cryptomeria japonica. Taxonomy (NCBI): domain Eukaryota; kingdom Viridiplantae; phylum Streptophyta; class Pinopsida; order Cupressales; family Cupressaceae; genus Cryptomeria; species Cryptomeria japonica. The sequence continues at coordinate 441,500,502 of NC_081406.1, read as the reverse complement.
GCTGCCGCATGGATGGGCCTATGAAGCTGATGATGCCATCTCCAATCAATGATCTCCCAAATGGGACCATACTTGCTCTCATCTCCTCCATAGACGAATCAGATGGCCTCCTTCGCCCTATCCATGCCCTCATATATATAGCCCATTGCGGGCTTATCTCCATCCGCAACTCGTAACAAAACCACCAAGGGCTTAACAAACTGCAAAATTGAAAATATTGTGTAATTTAGAAAAATGAGCAAATAAGAGAATACATATAATAAGTTATAAAACATGAAGTTAAATTGTAGAATTTATAAAAAATTTACCTTCACTATCTCATCACAAGGGACCCAAAAGCCTTGCTCATAAAAAATGCAGTCTGCCATATCTTTCCCTGTAGGGGTGGTAGCATAGGATGAGGAAGACCACTCCTCACGAACAATCATACGTCTCAAGGCAGACTTAGACCTAAGCATGGACTGCAATGTGAGGAAGTTTGTGGCAAATCTTGTGATTCCTGGATGAGTGAATTCCTTCTGCTCTGTGTATTGTCTCATAAGAGCCAACACCCATGAATGATTATATACAAATTTGCAGACATTTCTTGCCCTTTCTACAGATCTCTTGACCCATGGGTTTTTTCCAATATCCTCCACATGAGGTCAATGCAATGAGCAGCACGTGGAGTCCAAACTATAGATGGGTGCCTCTCCATCAATAGTCTACCTGTAGCAACATAATTTGTTGCATTGTATATTGTAATTAATGGAGGTACAAACTACAAGATAGTAATTAATTTGCAAACAAAATTAGTTTGTAATCAAAAGTTTACCCGCAACAACATAATTTGCTGCATTGTCGGTCACCACCTGTACCACGTTCTCCTCACCCACATCTTCAATCACCTCCTCTATCCGCTCACATAGGTAGGTGGCATTCTTGCAATGGGCGGAGGCATCAATGGACTTGATGAAAACGGTGCCCCCTGAAATAAAAAAATAAAGCTAGGCCAATGATCATTCAATAAACCATTAGATAAAAAATAAAAAATAGAAAATTAAAGACTATATGAAACTAAATTAATCAATCACCTGCAGAAGAAACAAGAAAATTAAGGAGAGTTCTATTTCTCCTATCCGTCCAACCATCAGTCATGATGGTGCAACCTTTAGTGCTCCATATCTGACGTTGTTCATCTAAATCCTTCTTGACATCATCCACCATTTGAGACAAAATGGGTCCCCTCAAATCACTCTCACTAGGGGCTTTGAACCCCGCCCTGCATATGGTAATGGCATCAACCATTTGTTGCGAATAAGGAGACCTGTCGCAAAGAAACTCAATGAGATAAGTTAAGTATAAAAATTAAAACAGTCAAAGTTATCAAACATAAAAGTTAGTAAAAATTCACCTGATTACAAAGAATGGAATACAGCTGTAGCTCCAAAACCTGCCAACTGCCATTTTAGCAGCATCATGGACTTCCTTGTTGCAACCCATGCCCTCAAGCGACGGTTGGGACCCAGGAGTAGTTCGAGGCACAAAGAAGGAATCCAACCTAGATTTATGAATCCTAGTCCAATGGTAGCACTCCCACTACAACTACTAGTGGTAGGAGCATGAGAAGTGGCGGTGGCATTGCCACTTATAGAAGCAGAAGCAGAAACGGAAGCACCAGTAGTAGCAAACTGAGTGGGACAATATGGAGGTAAGGAAGAAGGGCCTCCAACACAACCTAACTGTGTCCCTCTTCCAAAAACTGTCTCTCTCCCAACGGCCGCTCGATCCTCCTTTCTTTTCTTTTTCCTTTCAATCTCCTCAACCATTACATAACATTCACGTACGGCCTCAGGGACTGCTTTTAGGCATGGTTCGGCATCATGTCCACGCACACCAGCAATATGGTATTTCAGCCTATATATACCTCCATGGAATATTGTTTTGCAAAACATACATTTTGTTTGCCCCTTTCCTTGCCTTGGAAAATCCTCATGATATTTCCAAGTAGGGTCCTTTCTAATGGGGGGTCTAGAAGCTGAAGTAGACATTTTAGGATAGTTTTGTGAAACTTGAAGTTGTGGCAAATAATAAAGTGAAGTTTGCTGCAATAAAACATTACAAATACAAAATAAAATTAATACATACATTCAAAAAAACTAAAGTAGGGTTTGTCAAACCCTACTTTAAATTTTTTTTTTTTACAAACCATACATAGTACAACACTACAACTACATACTACGTGCTACATACAAACATACAAAAGATTTTGAAAGAAAATGTAAAACTTTCAAAATAAATGAATAGAAAATGGAATTTTTGCATACAAGAAACAAAATAATCTTCAAAAAAACAATCTTACCTCTTACAACAAGCTTGAAATGAGCTGCAAACTCTTCCTATCCAACTCTTGATGCACCAAATCCAAACCCAATGCAACTCCAATGTGACAAATTGAAGAAAACTTGAGCTTCCTCCTTGCTGGTTTTTCTTCTATGCGCCCTTGTTTTTCTTCCCAACTCACTTTACTCCTCCTTTTTTTGCAAGTGAATGAAATGAAAGTCACTTTCAGGGATAGAAGATAATTAACATAAAAAAACATTGCAAACTATTTTTTTTTTGTCTTTAAGTTTAGTTGGACGCCGACGGAGTCTGGGGCTCGGGTCTTGCCGAGTTTGGCGAGTTTGGGCCAAACTTGCCAACTCGGCGAGTCTGGCTAGTTTACTTGCCTAACTCGGACGGGTCCGAGCCCTTGGGACTCGTCGGGCCCGACTCGTACTCAGACTCGCCGAGTCTGGGCGAGTCCCGTTTCACTGGTTGAAATAGATTAATTATAGGTTAAAATAGACCAGACCCTAGTAGGGGACATTACAACAAGAAACTCATTAAGCACAATGTGAAGGACTGAAGTTATCTTCCACTCTCAGTTGCAACACTTCGGAGGATCTCTCACCACCTCAGTTATAGAAATTATAGGGAGTTTTTGTCCCAAATGATTAAGTCTGCAGAAACCCTTGGCTCCACAAGTCTACACAAGAGAAGATACCAAATAACCAATGATGAACAATGAACCAACCCCCTCTATTTATTTTTATCTCCTCTAATCGATTGGTTCTTTCTAGAAGACTCTTATCTAACAAACTCATATTCTCTTATTACACTTTATTATTTTATTTCACATTGATTAATTTAATTGCACTTAAAAATATTATTATATTATAATTAAAGTGCACACGTGACATTATACATGTAATCCCCTTATCTCATCATAGACTCATGTAGACACTAAATGTGAAGCCACAAATATCTGCTGAATCGACCCCCTAATCAATCTCTTTGGCCTACGAAGGTCAAATGATAGGCCAACCTCGTCCGCGGATTGATCCTCATGAAAATGGGGACATTACACCCTCCCAGCCTTAGGTTCATAATCGGAATCATTTCTGCTATAAGAATGGATTTCCATCTCAACCTCAGTCATGTCATGAGAGCTCATTGTGATAGTGACAATGCATTTCACAAAATAAAAATAAAAATAAATTCAAAAAGCTTGTAGTTTCAGCCTAGTTTTACAAATTTCGATTTTAAAAACAAAATTTAAAATTTAATATTTGATGTTGAATCTTAAGGGCAAAATGATGAATGATTCATTTGTCATTTTGCCCTCAAGATTGAACATCAAATCTGATTTTGAAATGAATCAAAGAAAAACCAAGTTTAAACAACAAAAAAAATTGAAAATTAGAAAATGAAACAAATAAAAAACAAGAAAGAACCTACCTTGTGCTTGAAAAATCTCTCCAAAATGTTGTAGAATCCTCTTCCTCTTCTTCTTGCTTCTTGTCACTCCTCTTACACTTGCACTCACTCTTTTCACTCCTTCAATCACTCTTTTTTCTCCTATTCACCGAGCTGGTAAAAAATCAGAAATAGAAATGTGAGTGAAATCAATAATTTTAGGGGACATAGGTGGGGCCCATGTCAAATTAGGGTTACCCCTAGACCCCAAAAAATCACTCAAAATATTTTTTTTTTAAAATTTTAAACGCTTTTTAATGTTTTTAGATGGGAAACTTCCGTGCATCTTCCCGCCCCTCAAGAGATGCCTGGATGTCTTCGTGTCTTCGGTGGCACATCGGTGGCACGACGGAGGACGCCACGTCCTCGTCTCCCCATCACAAAGACGTGTCCCCGTGGATCATTGATAATTTCATAGACATTGCCGCAAGTGCATATTTATTATTCAGTGATTCGTTGTAAATTGTTTGTTGTTCATATTGTAATTGTCATGAAGATTCAACATTGAAATTTAGTTTGGATTTTGTTAAACTAGTCTGAAACTTTTGTGTATCCTTTTCTTTTGCACTTCGCGCAACCTGAAGTAAGAAAAACAAAAGTGAAATCCTTGGTTGAGAAAGATTTACAACAATGATTTTATTTTTGTATCGTTTGCTTTTCAGCTTCGTGCGATTTGAAGAGAAACTAAAACAAAATCTTTGTCTTAATCCTTTGTTGCTTTGCATTATGTTGCTTGCATAGTTTAAATTTTAATTTCAGAATTATACACATAAATTTTATATTGCTTATTGCAATTTCGTAATGAGTTCTCATAGTGAGTGAGGATGAGGTTGAGGTTTAGAGTGAAAGTACTAAATCCAGTTATGCACTTGAGGCTAAGGCTGAGACCGAGAGGAGTGACCATCATGGTGAAACCCAAACTACTTGTTCCATGGTAAGTGCAACCATAATTGTTTGGAACATTTGGGGGTACAAGGTTGTGGAAGTGCCACCTTTGTGCACTGGAATATTATGGCAACATAAATAGAGTTAATGCCTACCTTCTTCCTATCCAAGGAAAAGATGTGAAAGCATGTGGTTTTTTGGGGAGACCAGCACACCTGAAATATAGAGCTAAGATATATAAGCTATGGGGTGTTAGTGAAGACAATATCGTCTTTGGACATGTAGTGTCGTGGTTAAAACACTTCATTGGTGAAGCGGCCACCAAGGTTCAAACCCCTGTTGGGCCATTGTGCTCGCAGGCCTTGTGTCTTCGCTAGGCCGTTGTGCTCGTGGGTTTGAACAAGTGAAGTGTGGGGATGAGGTCCCCCAGTTATGGCCTCACCGGTTCATAGCTTTGGGTCAAAAGCGTTTCACGTGGAACCGGAGGGCGTGTCATACCATCGTTGTCGGTCATGTTAAAAAGTTTACTAGGCATTATTTAAAAAAAAAAAAAGACAATATAGTTGAACCTATACTTGCTTCTTTGTCGCATAGGACGTAGAGTCATCACTATTAGAGCTAACCACATGTTTCTACTTCTACTTTGTAGAGGCAAGTTGCACATATGCTAGGTTCTTCTTCAGGAGCCCATGTAATAGAGGCTAGGGGGAAACACTAGTTGACACGTGGTTCTCATAACCTGATAGTTGAATTATTCAATTTGCAACTGAAGGATGATACAAATGATGCCATTTGCAAATTTTCTTTTGCTAGTGGCATTCCATTCCATGTGGCTCAATCTCCTCATTATAAGGAGTGGCGATGGTAGCAAGGGTAGGTCCATCACATGTGCCACCAGGGGAGAAAAAATTGGGGACCACAATCTCGGATAAGAACTATTCCAAAATGGATGTTTTAATCTAGAAAATTAAGGAACACTGGATGTTAAGTGAATGTAATATAGTCATGGATGGGTGCATGGACATTGGACGTCGTTCACACACCAATATCATGGTTACATGTACAAAGGACTCATATTTTCATAAGGAAGTTGGTTCAAGGCATCACAAAGATGCCGATTTTCAATTTTAGTTCCTCAAGGATGCTATTGAGGTTGGGCCACAAAATGTGTTCTGAGTAGTGTTAGATGCGGCCCATGTCTGCAAAGTTGTAGGGAAATTGATTGAGGCAACTTATAGACATATTTGGTGGACTTTTCGTGTGCATGCCATGAATAATGCACTCAAGGACATGGGAAAGCTTGATTGGATCAAAACAATGGTCAGTGATGCTAGAGATGTGCAGATGTTTATCTCTAACCAGTACACTTCACATGCACTCTTTAGAAGCTTCTTTAAGAAGTTCCTGAAACCAATCGAGTCTAGATATTCATCTTATTTCATTCTCTTGGAGAAAATGCTTGAGTTACAAGAGGCATTGCAAGTAATGGTTGTGACAACTGAATGGAATTGGTGGCTTGAGTCCAAGACAAAGAAAGGGAAGTGGGTGAAGCATGTAGTGAAGTGTGATGTTTTTTGGGGTGATGCGAAATATATAGTCGTTTTCCAAGTCATTAGTGAAAGATCCCTAAGTGGGATTTAAAGGTCTGATCTGAAAAGTTTCTGAATCCTTTGACTTTGACAATGAAATGGTGAGGATTTGATGGTTTTGAGTTTTTTCTTGAAAATTCTGAGTTAACTATTTTTCCCTGTTTTGATGATTTCATGCCCCTTTTTTTTCTCTTGCAATATGATAATAAATATTCAAAATAGAACTTACTACTCAAAACTTCCAAATCTAAATTGTTAACACACCACTATTAAAGAATTCCAGCTACCAATTTAAGTGAATTTCCAACACATCAAAACTGAAATTTTTATTGAATTCTGGGAAATACAATCAACTAACCGTACCAAGGAATTTGTACGGCTGCAATTCTCTTCCACCCAGCTGGAGAATGTCTGGTACAGCCTGTTAATTTTTAGAAATAGACCCTGCAAGCCTGGAAACACCAACCCTTGAGGATAAAACCCCAGATCTGAAGTTATTGATGACTGATATTGAATTTCTGGGGTCCGATCTACAACTGTCTAACACCCATCACCTGGGTCAACCACTGTATGGCTGCTGTAAAACAATATGCAGGTACGGCTGGCTGAGTATTGACGCCCAATGAAGAAATATGGTACTGCAATGACTGCCCTCAAATTTATATAAGAAAAGTGATGAATTTGAATTTCCAAATGTCTGATCTGCATATATTATGACCAAACCCTTAACCAATGTTAATGCATGGTGGCTATAGATGTACGGCTAACTTAATCATCACCAAAAACAGCTAGAAAGAATGCTGTCTCACGCCCGGAACTGCTGTGGAAGGTGCATACACTATTGTTACATTGGCTTTGGCCACACAATGAAAATTCTGTCCAAATCGTCCCTCAAATGCAGAAAGGAGGCTGAAATATAATTGCCACATGTCTAGGGGTGACGTCCCAGCCTGGTACAATTGGGGTTTGTGTCCCAATTGGCGGCCTTGATGCTGATGCGTGCTCCAAGGACTCTTCTTCTGCTGCTCCAGAAGTTTTCTTCAAAAACATAAGATTCAATAATAATCCAATCTCTTCACTTTTTCCCTCTATATCCTTCAAAACACTTTCAAATCATTTTTCCTCTCAATCAGCTCGATAAGTCTCTTTTCCATCCTTTCCTCATTTAATTTTTTCTTTATTAAATTATAACATGCTCTCCCATTTGGTACGATGAGCTTAGAGGGTCCATTATTCATAAAAGAGGGCCATTTTATGATTAAAGTCTTCACCACCAAGGTTGCCACGCTAGGAAGCATGAAGTGGCTTTATTTTAATAATTTATATTATGTATGATTAAATATAATCATACTTTTTATTTTATTATTAAGTCATGATTGTTGTCGGGAAATATGTATGTTTCGGGAGTAATGTTAATTGTTAGTAGTTAGTTAGCCGACGGGTAGGTAGTTGGAGTCGTGACGGCTGTGTCGCACCCCTTTGACTGTTTTATATTGTACTACCTGCGGGTATTGAAAGGATGTGATGTTTACGACAGATAATACTATGGACATTGGGTGCATTCTGAGTCATTAATGGAAAGCTTATTCTCGTATTCATCTTGTACTTGCATTGTTCATTTCTGCATTACTTCTGTACTCCTTCTGTTTACCCAGTAAGGCAAACATTTGGCGCCGTTGCTGATTTCAAACTTGGGAATGGGAGTAACCTGTATGGCACGACGATAATGGGCCAACCCCTGGATGAAGGGACAAGCACCCCTGAGGGAGAAAAGCCGGAAGAATTGTTCGACGGAGAGAGAACACTAACGGTGGACTTCCGGTGCATCCTTCACGCAGCAATTGAAACCCACATACGAAGGGAAGCCATGCAAGAAGACGTGCCTGAAAGTGCTGTGTGGTCTGCCCTATCAGTGAGCCCTGCAATGAACCAGTTGATGACCAACCTTCCCAATTTGTTGGCTCAAGCGTTTATTGCTCTCTAGAACCGCTAAGAGGAAACCTATCGCGAAAACGGCCGTCAACAGATCTTGCGGCAGTACAAGGGGAGGTGTCGACGAGAGGAAGAGGAGCGTGATGAAACCCGACGAAGGACAAACAATCTCTGAACTGCGAATGGAGAAATAAAGAAGAACATTGTCATAGTCATAGGAATTATGTTAACATACATTGTATACAAGAGAATGAATTAATAAGAAGGTGTTCTTGTTTTAAATGTGATATTTTGTTTCATTAGGCGGAATTAGAATTGATGCCCAATCTATTAAATAAGGACAAAAGTAAAAAGGAATATGTGGAAGAGGTTGAAGCAGCCCAACGAGCATTGATTATCGAACAACAGGCCGAACGTAGGAGACGGTTAAAGGGAATCGCAGAGGAACTGAGTGGAAGGAACAACAAAAATGGCGAGGGCCAAGTCTCAAATTTAATTGAAACCCCACGGAAGCAACTGGGGGACCTTTCCCTCACGTCGGAAGAAATTGGTGACGGGAGTACGGTAGAACCGTACACACCATTTAGACGAGAGGACGAGACCAGGAAGGAGAAGGAGACCGAAACCGAGACCAAAGAAGTAGGAGATACTGGTGCAGCCAAAGGTGTCGGGAGGACACAAGGGCACGGTAGTAGAAGCAATTTGTTCGGTTCGGGCTCAGCCATCCCTGGTAGTCAAGGCAGTCTAGTGGGACCTAGCGGACCAATTTCCGGAGTACCTGGCGGTAGTGGACCTGGAGGGCCGATCTCGGGAGGTATGAACCTTGGAGGTTCCGGAGGGCAAGGCGGCGGTAGTGGACCTGGAGGGCCAATCTCGGGAGGTACGAACCTTGGAGGTTCCGGAGGGCAAGGTGCGCAGAAGGTAAGAAGCGCGATGGCGGGCAAATAGAAGTTGCCCAAATTCAACGGAGATGGCAAAGATGACCTCGTACGACACTGCCGTACGTGTGAGACAATATGGTCAGCCAACAGGGTGGTTGACAAAGCGGATTGGCTGGTGCAGTTCCCTGCCACCCTGAGAGGGGTAGCCATTGATTGGTACTCTGATGTGGATAAAACAAAGGTGGGAACATGGGATGAACTACAGAAGCTTTCGAGACGGAGTTTCGACTCCTTCGAGATGATAATGACATCGTAGCGGAGATATTAAGCACAAAGCAGGGAAAGCACGAGACAGTGCGAACATACAGCTGACGGTTAAAGGAGTTACTGGGGAAGATGGAGAACCAACCGACTGACGGACTAAAGAAGAGATGGTTTGTGGAAGGGTTGTGGTCATCCCTTCGGAGAAAGATGAAAATTGTACCGCCCACCTCATACAATGACGCATACAACCGCGCGATGGATTTGGAAAGTGAGGGCAAAACATCGCGAAAGAAAAAGGACAAGTCCTCTGCAGAAGAGGAGTCCTCGGGAGAAAGCAACAGTGATGGATCATCAAGTAAGAAGGTGCAAGCTCTTCAAAAGGATATGCACTGTATGATGAAGGAATTTAAGAACATGAAAGGAAGCACGAGTAAAAACGAAAATGTGTGGTGCACGGAATGTAAGGAAGAAGGTCACACAAAAGGCACCTACCCAAGGAAGGCATTCTGCGAAATTTGCCAAATGTTGGTTTACTGTTGACGTGTTTGAAATCGCATTGCTGCAAACTCCATACGGCCAACACAGAATAGAATAACCAGCTGAGTATCCTATCCTCTCTTGAGATAAGGAAGTCCCTAATGCTATTTTTTATATTTTGATCAAAGGGGATAACCTCAAGGTTTCGTTTGTCAGGTCTTGACTACGGGATTACTCAGTGGTTTGATGTGTTTATGCTGGAAACACAAGGGGGACTTACGTTGAGATAGGCAATTGATAAATAAGTTCCCTGGGATCTTTATGGTCTTTTTATCAAATGATTTCGGTTGAGTTGATACTGTTTTTAATGGGACTGCGGGTTTTCTTGATAAAAAGGGGGAAAAAGGAGGGAAAGATAGGGAGAGAGAGAGATACATGAAATGTAAATTCTAACTAAGATAACAGTTTCATCAAACAGACGGAAGCCTCCAAATAACAAGACTAAGCATTACCAGCTACTCAAGCACAATGTTTGCATAAATCTAGTGCAATCTTCAAAGGAAAATAAGATTTTTCATGTTATCAAATACGACATCAGAACTTTTACATTTATAGTGAGTATTCAATAACCGAACTTAAGCATATAAAAGGTTCAGATTAACCATGCATAGAGAAAGGCAATCAGCCATTCCCTAATGGTGTGAACTGCGAGGATTCTATCAAGATGTTTGCTTGAAAATGCTATGTAAAGGAAATAAACATAACTGAAAGATTTCTAAATTAAGTGAAGAAGGAGACCATGCACTCACAAGGAAACTTGAAAACAGTCTTAATCTTTGCATTAATTCCTGTAAATTTCGCTAGAGCTTTTGCAACAATCCAAGAACTTTTTACAAAATGAGGGAAAACCAGTCCCTTAAATAGGCTTCAAAACAGGATGAATGGCCTAGATTTAATCTAAACAAATGGCCCAGATTCATCCATAAAACATGGCTGCCCATACCCATAAATGGGAGGCAAATATCAACAACCACCCCAAAATGGGCAATAACTACTCAAAAAGGATAATTAAATCAATTTGAAATAATCCAAAAAGGTGCATTAATAAAGTTTTACATTTTGTTGACTAAAAGTCAAATGTCACCTTTTGATGCAAAAGTGCACTTTTAAGACTTAGAGAGAAAAAAACACTTTTAAGAAATCACTTTTTCTTTTCCAGCTCTAGATTCCTTTTCTAGAAATTCATTTTCACCATGCAAATATTCCCGCCATAGATCACGACTTGCTACACGTTCCTCACGAACATATTCCTGGAACCTGATGCATAATTTGAAAAACAGACTGAATGGAGGCATAGGAGGATGGCAAATTTTATATTGCATGCCTTCAAGGTATTGGTCTACTTGCTTCAAACCATCTTGCCAACTGGAACGATAACGCTCAAAGCACAACATGTCCGAGTGGAATTGACCGGTGAAGCCTAGGTCCTTAATGGAATAAGTGATCTTATCTGTTCCCAATCTCTCCTCCCAGTTTGGCGGTATCACTTCATCAGATTGGTCATTTACCCATCCCGAAACCATTGATCGAAGGATTATCTTGCCAAGTTCCTGCATGGTTTTCAGAATTACCTCGCATGCATTGTGTTCTCTATCAATGATTTCCTTCGCATCATTCTTCATGTTGATAGTCCAGTACCATTCCTTAAGAGTGCTGATGTTATGAGGATCTAGGATGGTGGGTAATGCAGGAATCTGTGCATGGGTCCAGAAAAGAGCGCTCATGAGGGGAAGAGTAGTGGCAGCCACTTCTTGGATGTGGAGGGATTCCCTCTTTACCTCTAATAACTTAACCAAAGTGGTTTCTCGGTGGCGAGCCATTTCCTTCACTTCCTCAAGGATTCGTTCTCCCCTTTTTTTGATGCCTTGTATCCATTCCTTGACGGCCCTTGCGGTGTCCCGTACTCCTTCAAATTCTGTTGTGGTCCTCTGTGCCAATGCTGTCGGGGGAATGTGGGATTCAGAGGCATTGTGTAATGGTTTCAGGAGTTGATTGATGTATCCTTCGGCTTGCTCAGCACGAGCCCGATACATGTTCTTTCCAGCTGTTATTTCTTCAAGCTGCCTGAGTATATTCTGCACTGAATCTTTGAATTCTTCTTTTTCTTGCTCCTTAGTTGCTCGTCCAATGGGGATAGTCGTGATGCTATAATCTGCCAGTGTAATCTGATTTGCTGGCTTGTCCACAGGCGGGGCGGCAATGTGAAGAGTGCGGTTCCTTTGCTCGTCTTTGGTCACTCTAGAATATGCCTTGGGGTTTTTCTTCCCCTTAGCTTTCGTTTGGTCTATGCGCGAGAAAACGTCCTCTAGATCAATAGGCGGTTTGGTGGCGGCCTTGCGCTGGGCTCTGGCAATCAACCACTCTTGAGGAACTGTCTGGGCTAACGATAAGGTTAAGTCTGCATTCTGTTCTTTGAGGTTTTCAGCCGACTTGTCACCGATTTGTGGTTGTTCTGTTACCGGAGGGGTGGGGAAGGTGCCAAGTTCCTTACTTGCAGCTGAACTTTCTCCTATTTCACTGAACAGTTGTCTGGTATCTTCACGTGATGGTTGTTCCTTGGTCCTTTCGAGCTCGCGAGTCTCCTCTATCCTTTGCTCTCCTTCGACAGTAGAGTCATCTTTGGCCGTATTGTGGAGCAGCAACTCATGGCGGCTCTGTTGGGTGGGTTCATGCACCTCGATCCCTTGAATGGATGGAATCTCTCCTTCCTCTATTTGGTTACCCGGTTGGGTTGATTCAATGGCCCTTAGCTCAGCTTCTAACATGTCGGGTGCGGGAGGATCATCAGTTCCGAACGTATCAATGTCACTTTGAGAAGGCGGAGCAAGTATATAATCTAATTCCACTACATCGTTGGACGAACTGGGGTCCTTTGACGATGAAGTGACCTCTGGTCTCCTTATCGGAATCTTTTCTCTTCTCGTTCTCTTGGACGTCTGAGTCCCTCTGCAAGCCTTAGCCTTATTTCTTTTCGCAGGTTTCACAATTTCTTCTCTGGGTGCACTGGACGTTCCTTCATCTTCAGAAGACTGAGAATCGAGGCTGCCCATTAGGTGGTAAGCGAACTGGACTCCCTCATGAATTAGCCTCTCAATCTGCTGATGTAACCATTGGTCTGTGTATCTTGCTGGGGCTGCCATGACTGCCTCAAAATCAGTGATTGGGTCCTGGGACCAATCAACACCTGGCAAAAGATGCCTTACCACCTCAAACTCTCGGACTTGGAGGCAATTCCCTGAATCTGTGAGCTGATCTGGGACCCGACGGTATTCAAAGAGCCGCATTTGCTGCACACTCAACCTAGAATACTCACGTCTCCGGACCTCATAGTCATCAGAGCAATTCTTCCAATAGTCTTCAATCGAATCCTTTGCTCTGTACCGCCTGCCATAGGCTCTCTTCGCCAGATTATCGTGATCGAAATATTTTCTCGGAAAATGGTCCTGTAGGCCAGCTCTACGAGGGAATCCTCTGTGAGGGTAGGGGTCTTCAGGTGGACATCATGGTTGCCTATGATCGTGGGGAACGTGAATCCAGCCTGCTTGCTTTCTCTGAGTAAGATGCCGACCGGACGTGACTGCCTTGCGACCTCCATAAGAATTGTTTTGTCTGTTGGGTACCGTGGAAGTCGGAGAGGGGCACCATCAAAGCCCGCTATTTGGATATAAGAGAACCTTGGGAACTAAATGAACTAGGCTCCATACCTTTGCACTAGAATAGTAGCTTGCTCTAAGAGCCTTATGTGTAATCCTCCCTGGATTAGCCTGACCAGGCGCATTGTGAAGGCGTCATTGACGCGCTCATATTGGCCAACTGCATAAGCTGGGCTGCTCTTTTCTCTCTGAGCTATATCTTGGTAATGCAGCTGCGGGTAACAATCATAGACCTTTACCTGACTAGGCCCATTCCCGATTTCACCTTTCATTATCAAACCTGGCAGCGGCTGGTTCTTGGCGAACATGTAGACGAGATAAGAGGTCATAGTGAAGTATTTCTTGGTTTCAAGCTCAATCAGCTGAGTGTGGATGTTGTCGCTTATGATCTGGGCCCAGTCAAACTTAGACTTCCCAGCGAAGACTTGCTCTGTGAAATAGAACATCCACTCTTCAAAGTAGTTGGATTTAGGAAATCCCATAACTCGGCTGAGTAATGTGACCATATCCCCATGTTCATTATGAAAATCACTTCTTGTGGTCTTTTTCACAATTCTAGCGCTTGGTAGCCTTCTCTCCTTGTACCACTCTTCGTTGATCAGTGCTTTGCATCGGGCCGAATTCATATCATATGCCCCTTGTGCTTCATCTATGGTTGTGGCTGTGGGATTGTTTGGGAAGGGAATGTTGAATGCGTCGCCGATGGCCTCAGGAGTGAAGTTGGTGATGGTCATGTTCTCAAGGAGCACCAATCTGGAATTTGGCTGATAGTGCCGGGTGGCCTCTACCACTAACTCATAGTTCTGTACTGCTGGAGGAAATCCCGCCGCCTGGGCGATGCCACTTTCCACCATCTATCTAGGCTTGCCATATGCGTTAGAGGAGAAGACCCGATTCCTGGAGTCCTGAATGTCAATATGGCCTAGGTCGGTATCACCGATATTGTCCCAGACGCTCTGAACTTTTGACTCCCTCAATCCTCCTCTTTGATACTGATACTTCATCCTTTCAACTTTGCGTGGGATATTGGATTTGGGTGCTCGCGATGTCTCGGCTGCAACGGGCGTCTTTGATGATTCTATTGCCGATTTAGGCATTTATCTTGCACAGCTGGATGCGGATTATGAGGTGATACAAAAGAAGTAAGGCGGGTTAGATAGAAAATACTCAAGCATTCAAGGATTAATTCAAAATTTAGATTGGACACGGAGCGACATTTCTAGCTGAGAGCTCGATTGATTTGAACCAAAGTATTTATGAAGCTTTTGATCGCGAATTTATACTTAAGCATTTTGGATTTATTTTCAATAGGGACAGAGCTCGAAAAATTCTCCTAAGTTTGAAAATGCAATTTCTGGTTAAACCTTAGGAGCAAATTCTAAATTTTGACTGCTTTGCACAACGTTTTATAAGCGAAAAAATGTAGATTAAGAAAATTTAAGCATTTTGATCAGATTTTGCACATACGTCTATTTGATTTATAAGCATTTCAGATGATTAAAAGAGACAAGGCACACTTACCTGATGAGAGTGGATGGCGAGAAATTACCCGACCTTGCTGTGTAAAGACAAATGGACAATTCTGCAAAGTTTGAATTTTCAACGGTTATCTCCTTGATACAAATTTTCGCGGTTGTTGGATGGAAAAGAATTTATCACTTTTAAATGGTTTTTACCTTGGGCAATTGGCACTCTGAACTTGAATGATTTGGAATAGTTTATGCAGCGTTCTACCTTGAATGCGAATCGTGCTTGCTGGTTCTATCTTTCAAATCATTCCGCGATCCCTTTCTTACGCAAACTTTGGCAATATGGAGGGGTTTATGGTGTTTTGAAAGCTTCTTACAGCGCGACTCTGGAGGTTTGAAGAGCTCTTGCAAATTTTAAAACTCTAACTCTCATCTGCTTTCTGGTGAATTTCGGAGAATGGGGGGGGGTTTATCAACTTTGAATTCCCTATATTGCTTCTTCGCGTTGCAGTTTTTGAAGTTTATGGCGAATTTTAGAGCATTGACGCTATTCTGCAAATTTCAAACTGCGTTTTCTAAAACCCTAGGGACGAACTTCGAACCATTGGGCGCCTTCTGCAAGTTACACAAACATCGGAGCTGTTGCATCCCTCGCGATTTTCGGAGCTTTAAATGTTTTCGTTTTACCAAGGCGTTTTCGGACCACTTAACACATTTTGCGAACTTAAAAAACTTCGGACCTTTTGCCTATTCTTGCGAATTCGATGAATTTCGGACCTTTGGACATGTTTCGCAACTTTTTTAAAAAAAAAACTTCGGACCATAAGGCGTGTTTGGAACTTCGCGATTTAGACTCCTTTTGGTGAATTGAAAGAATTTCGGAGCATAACCGCCCTTTGCAAAATCGAAGAAAATCGGACCATTTGGGTTCTTTTGCAACTTTAAGGTAAATTTTGGACCATTCAGCATATTTTGCAAATTTCGGAGTTTTAAGTGTTTTTAGCAAATTGGAGGCATTTTCGGACCTAAACCACCTTTTTGTAAATTTATACAACTTTGAATTTCGGCCCTAGGGTCCGAAATTGGGGAACTTAAGTGAATTTCGGACCATTTGCCTATTCTTGCGAACTTTCCAAGCATTTTCGGACCTAAAGCCAGTTTTGGGAAATTTTGAATTTTTTGAAATTTAACCCCAAGGTCCGAAATTCGGCCCCCTGGACGATTTTAACAATCTTTCAACCTTGCGAAGTTTTAACATTTTGGCCTCTGGGTCCGAAATTCGGCCCATAAGGCAATTTTGGGAACTTAAGCAAAATTTCGGACTTTAGACCAGTTTTGCCAGATTCTACAAATTTTGGATTTTGGAGGCTTCAGAATTCTAAGGCATTTGGGCAAGTTTCGCAACCTTGGCATTTTGGCTAGGAAATTCGCTCCTTTTTCACCAGCAGGCGAAAATCATCCTTTATTCAAATCCCACAAACATCGTGGAGACAAACCTTATGCAATCTACCTCATAGCTCTTGTGCGAAAAACGGCGACTTTGGGTCCTTGTGCGACCTTCAAACGCACTGCTCTTTGCTTGGCGGGCTTCGCCAATTTCTATCACCTTACGCCTATCCAAGGTGATTTTCAAAATTTTGAACAAACTCTTGGCATTCGTGCCCGAGGGCTAGACTAGCCTGATGGATTCATTCGCTCTTTTCTTTGACATCATCACTTCACGGACCAGTCGCGGACTCGCTCGAAAGGACGCGAGACACTCTGCGCGAAACTCAACAGGGTGAGGACGAAAGGCTCAAAAACAGGAAGGGGGACCCTGTCGTCGACAGGGAGCGTGTGCAATGCACAACAGACACGCCGTCAAAGAGTGTCCCTAGAACATGAAAACAAAAGGGAACCAAGTATTCTTCACACAAGAGCAACCCTCACTGTCCGCAGCAACGGGCTCCACCCAGCCGCAAGCCGACGCCACTGCATCATCCGGTGGTTATAGAGGTAACCGAAGAGGAGGGAGAGGCAACAACAAAAACAACAATCGGGGCAAAATGCAGTATGACGCTAAAGGGCGACCAATAATTCAATATCGGACCTGCAACCAATGGGGGCACTTCGCTCGGGAGTGCCAGAATACTGAACCCCCCCAGAGCCTGTGTAGATGGTGCGGCCCCGGTGATCACGATGACACAAAATGTCCTAAGCCAGGGGTGAATATGCTCAATATTGAGAAGATGGGCGAAGACAAAGAAGTATTGGCGATCACTCACGCGCAAGCGAAGAAGGCAACGTATCCTGACCCCCGCATAGAGAAGGAGAGACTGCGGGAGACGAAGGCCGACATTGAACGGGAGATGGCGGCAGAAGGACGGAAGAACACGGAGATGATGAGTCCCTCAACCCGCGTGAAAGCGGAAAAGAATATCATTGGGCAAGTCTTGCAGATGGAGATGCCGATAAAGGTAAAAGACCTTCTAGACTCCATGCCACATTTGAGGATTGCCACCCTCAGCAATGTGCAAAGCACCGCACACGCACCTTCAAGTGCACCGCAGGTGGAGGTTCCTGTCAGCCCTTCGACTGACCCAATGTTACTAGCCTTGAACAGTGGTAGACACTCAGCTGTGGTAGAAATGGGCATCCTTGGGACCATTCTGAAGGACACCATTGTGGACGGGGGTGCTGGGGTGAATGTACTACCAGAAGAGACATGGAAGAGGCTGGGGAAACCCACCCTGTGGCCACCCACATTCAATCTGGTGGGAGCCGACCAACACGGCATCAAGCCACTCGACATATTGATGGCCCAACAAGTGACAATTGGTACGCAACCCTTCCTGTTATATTTTGTAGTTATTCCCTTGAAAAAGAAAGGCTATGACGCCATCCTGGGGAGAGTGTGGGTGATCACCGTGAGGGTGAACCATAACTGGAAGAAAAATACACTCTCCATGGAGAAGGGAGGGCGGAAATATATCATTAACCTACGGACCCAAGATGTTGGCGAAGAGCTCGCCTCTTCCGACTCGGAGGGTTCCGACGAAAGCAAAGGCAAGAACGGGATGGAGCCAAACAGTGAAGGGGTACTCGAATTGGAGGAATGTTCTGAAGATGAGGTGTGCTCACTCAACGGGCTCTTCCATTGGCAAATGGAGGATTACAAACTTTTTCAATTCAACATGTTGCAGATAGAGGAGCCCGTCGATAAGGAGGTCTTCCCTCCAGAATACAGAGAATATAAGGAGGGGGAAGCCCGAGTGGACGAGGCACCCGCACATTTGTTCGAGAAAGACAAGCCAATTCAATTTGAAGAGTCCAAGCTGAAGGCAACAAACCTGGGAAAGGAGGAGGACCCACGGAATATATTAGTCGGGGATGATTGGGATCCTGTGCTGAAGGCAACGGCCTTCAAAATATTTCTGGACTTTAAAGACGTCCAGCCTTTACGAAAAAGACCGTATCGGATGAACCGCAACTATGCAGCGCGGGTGAACGAAGAGAGAGAAAAAATGCTGGAGGCCGGTATCATTTTCAAAGTACAGACAAGTGAATGGGTGTCACCCATAGTCATTTCATTAAAGAAGGAGGCTAACCAAATAAGGATTTGTGTGGACTTCCGGTGTCTCAATGCAGTTACGATTAAAGACCCCTTCCCAATCCCGTTTACGAACATCATACTGGAGGAGGTGGCCGGTCATGAGATGTACTTGTTTATGGATGGATTCTCCGGATATAACTAGATCTCAATTGCCGAGGAAGATAAACTAAAGACCACCTTCGTGGTCGAAAATGGTGTCTATGCATACAACCGAATGCCATTCGGCCTATGCAATGCACGTGCAACATTCCAGTGAATTATACTACACATATTTGACAAGATGTCAGTAGGGAATTTTAAAGCCTTTCTCGACGACTGGTCCATCTATAGTGCGCAAGATACGCATTTGGTAGCCCTCAGAGAGTGCATGGAGAGATGCCAAAGGGTAAGGCTGGCCCTTAATCCAAAAAAATGTCGATTTATGGTGCCACAAGGCAAATTGCTTGGGCACATTGTATGCAAAGCACGTTTGAAGACGGACCCAGACAAAATACGGGTGATCGTGGAGATGGAGCCTCCTACGGATGTCACCGGGGTAAAGTCCTTCCTAGGCCTTATCGGCTACTATAGGAGGTTCATAAAAAACTTTGCACAAATATCCCACCCCTTGGACAAGCTTAGTCGCAAGGGTGAGCCGTACACCTGGGGGACCCTGGAGAGTGAAGCATTTGAGGAATTGAAGACGAGGCTGGTAGCTGCTCCCATCCTCGCTTACCCCAACTGGGACAGGGAGTTCCATGTCCATGTGGACGCTTCAAACTTTGCGATCAGTGCCACACTGGCCCAAGCGGGAGATCACGGGTTGGATCATCCCGTCTATTTTGCCAGTAGATTGTTATCCAAAGCGGAGAAAAATTATAGCACAACAGAACGAGAGGCATTGGGGATGATCTATGCGGTGCAAAAATTCAGACACTACCTGTTGGCAACACCGTTCACATTCTACGTAGACCATCAAGCCTCATGTACTTGGTCAACAAGCTGATAATTCAAGGAAGGATTAGTTGATGGCTACTCTTGCTGCAAGAGTTTACGTTCACCATTATCGTGTGGCCTGGGAAAAGCCATGTGATAGCGGACCAATTATCACACATTAAGTCAGGAGAACCATCGGAAGGGGTGAACAATGATTTTCCAGATGCCCACTTATTCCAAATTGCTGCATTGCCACCATGGTACATGGCCATCGGGGAGTATCTTTCTACTTCAGTCTTCCTGCTAGGCATGCTACCAGGACAACGAAGGAAATTGGTTTTACGAAGTCGAACATTCCAACTGATCAATGGACTGTTATATAAGATGGGATTGGATAAAATACTCAAAAGATGTGTGATGGAGGAGGTGCCAGGAGTTCTCCGAGAGGTGCACGAAGGGCCGGCGGGGGGACACATGGGATTGGACACTATTGCACGGAAGCTGCTACTTGCGGGCTTGTGGTGGCCCACGCTATATAATGATGCTCGAGAATGGGTTGTTGGTTGCGACACGTGCCAAAGGGCTGGGAAACCATTGAAGCGAGACTTTATGCCGCTCAACCCCTCGCACGCGCAGGAATTATTTGAACGATGGGGGTTGGACTTTGTCGGACCACTCAAAGTCAGCCGTGCTAGGTGGTGCAGATACAATGTGGTAGCCACGAAATATTTGACTAAGTGGGTGGAAGCACGGGCCCTACTCGATAACTCGACGGTGAGTACAACCAGATTTATTTATGAGCAAATCATTACTCGCTATGGTATTCCCCATGCAGTTGACGAGTGATCGAGGTGGCCATTTTGTCAACCATGTTATTAAGCTGCTCACGATAGAATTTAAGATCTTGCATTCTCTGTCGAGTCCTTACTACCCTCGAGCCAACGAGCAGGCGGAGGCCACGAACAAGATCCTTGTAGGAGTCATTTATAAGTCGTGCGGGGTCGAAGGGGAAGATTGGGAAGAGAAGTTACCCTCCGTGTTGTGGGTTTACCGCATGACATACAAAGTGACTACGGGACAAACGCCCTTCCAACTTATGTATGGGCAGGAAGCAGTGGTGCCCGTCGAATTCATGGTACCGAGTCTTCGTATTGCAATAGAAAATAGACTCGGCGATATGGAGAGCCTGAGGGAGCGACTTTATGCTTTGAATAAACTTGATGACAAGCGGATGATGGCTCAGTGGGCAACCGAGACAACGCAGCAGAGAAGGAAGTTGTGGCACGATAAGCATCTAAAGCGAATGAAGTTCACCCCAGGACAACTCGTGTTGAAACATAATGGGTGAAATGAAATTAAACCTGGAAAATTTAAAGTGAGGTGGCTAGGACCTTACAAAGTTCGCGAAGTCGCAGCAAATGGATCGGTTCGGCTGTGGATATTGGACGACCGTGAAGTGACCGAAGCCGTGAACGGGTCCAAATTGAAGGTTTACCACGAACGGAGGGAACCTGGACCCTCCAATCAAGGTGTTTGAAAGTATTTTGAAAATTAAAAAAAAACAAAAAAAACCATGGTGGACCACTGACGGCGGGACCATCGACGGTGGAACCACCGTGCGGTGGCAACACCGTGGGGTGGCAACCACTGTGCAGTGGGGAGTGCCGCCGGTTATAAACTCACCGCACAAACACGCAGCCGCATACAAACATGCAGGCCCGGCCCACACGTAATCCGCCCAAGAACGCAACGCCCACGCAAGCACAGGGCAGGCACACGCAAAGCATACGCAGCCATACACAGCCATCAAGGAGGTAGTTAAGGTGGTTACGCAGGTGTTTCAAGACCGTACGGCTATAACCAAAAATCAGTTACACGAGAAATTAATGGAGTCGGCTGGGAAATGGAGTTGGAAAAAGCGGTTGCAGGCTTCCTCTAGTAGCAACCAGATGAATAGAAATACCAGGGTCCTGTCATCAGGCGTGCGTGTTGCAGGCAGCACAATGGATGCCAGCGCAAGTCAGAAAAAAAGCAAAAAACACCACAACCTGCGACAAGTGGAAAAAATACATTGACTTAGAATATCACCTTCGAGGGACTGAATGGGTCTAAATGCAGGAACTGGTGTCAGAACACACCCAACGATGATTTGGTGAAGCAGAACCTTCGTAAGGCAGAAGTGGAGTGGGCTATCCGAATGCCCGTGTTTCCTATCCGAGAGTATGAGGGTGCCCTATGGTTCATGGTGGACACCTTTGACAGACACACACGGACGAGTACTTTTGAGTATCTCGGGAGGGATGTCACCATATCCTTCAAAGCTGTGGACTTTACCAGAGTGTTCGGCATCCCAGGTAGACAAGGCAGGAAAATCGAGTTGAAGGCTAAGAAGATGAAGCGTGAGGAGAAAGAATATTGGATTAAATTAGTATCCAGAAACTTGATGACAGCGGAGCTGAATAGCGTGGCTGATGCCACGAAGAGACGAGGAATACGCAAGACCTTTGTTGCAGAGGGCCACTGGCGGTGCATAATGGATGTCATTAAGAGCAGGTTGACAGGATCTGGTAGGGTGTTGGACATCGTCCTCCCTCAGATTATGCTCATGAACGGGCTTATGAACGGCATTGTGTACGATTGGGTTGCGTTGCTAGTAGAGAGAATGTGCGAGTTCTTGACGATGCAGCATCGCACGTTTTATATGCCCCATTATGCCATTAGGACTGTTCTTGGAGGCCACGCGGGAAGCAGTGTCGGAGGCACAGTTGGAGGTACGGTCGCAGGGACCGTTGGCAGTAGGTGAGCCTCCTATCATGTATTGGAGACACCTTGACATTGGGCACTCTTCCGCGAAGCGAAAACGGATGGTAGATACGGCCTTAGGGGAACTTGATAGTGGGAGGGAGACTTCCAGTAATACAGAGGCTTCAGAGGCGGAGGATGAGGAGGATGATAGCAGCAGGGCGATGGAGGAGGGGAGGATGGATCCAACTGGAGAGAGGGTCCTTTTTGCCCCATCCTTGCTACCGATGGGCACACTTGTGATGTCATCTGGAGTGGCAGGCACCTCTATTCCGGCATTTGGGCAGAGCCGCACACCAGTTGCACGTGGCCCCATCCAGCAACAGGTAGCATCACCTCCGCAGGGTCGAGCACCACCTTCGGGACCAGTCTCGGCCACGAAAGCACTTACAGAAGACATGGCAGAGTCGTGTCTAGAAGGGTCGCCACATCGAGGAGTGGTAGATGAGGAGCAGGGACTAAGGGAGGTGGTTGATACGGAGCCTCAGGTGCGGTTGGATGTTGTTGGACTTGAGGCAGTGGTGACCGTTTCTGCCTCCTTGTTGGAGGAGCCCATGGCTATGGCGACACACACTCCGGTTGTAGAGATGCAGAGAGTCCCGGGGATCCCTAGTACAGACCCGTCGGTAGTGGCTATGGAGAGCTGGCTGACTCAGTGATTTCAGATGACAGTGGTACCACCCGTGGGAGCTGTTGTATTCTCACCTTGTCGAGAGACTCCAGCTGAGGTAGTAGACTTGGACGATTCATCTGGCGAGGCACATGTACCAGCAGATGGGAACAAGGCAGGAGAGATCGTCTGTGCCATCTAGGAGCAAGAGGATGCTACACCTCTAGTGGTGGGGGAGGTACCTTCATACCAGCAGGATGCGGCAATATCGGTTCCGACAGAGAATTCTAAGTTACCCCTTGGCGCTCTTACACAGATGCCACTTCCATCACGGTCGTAGCCTTCGGAGCAGGAGGGGGAGGACATTGAGGCCTATTTAGTTGACATGGTGACGAGGGGTAGGCGAGTAGTGGCCACGGCTCAGATGCGAGCATTATAGCAGGTTGTGGTGGAGTTAGAGAGGGTCCTACAGTTTATGCGGGTGGGCTGCCCCGCAGCCTTTGCTCATGCTTTGAGTTTCTGGGATGGCCGACTACTCAGACGGATGAGATGCTACAGGCTTGGATTGTGCGTGAGCCCATTGTGGAGAGTCGGGTGATGGCAGTCGTCCGAGAGATTGAGCAGGTCTACTGAGCTGCCTACTATGCATTAAGGCGTACGCAACATGAGTCTGCGGTCCGCGAGGCTGCTCGAGTCAAGTTGGAGAGGGATGTGGCCAGTTAGTAGACCTCATGGGCAGCAGAGAGGGCACAGTTGTTGGCGTAGCTTGAGATGGCTCTCTTGAGATGGCCCGAGGAGAGAAGGCTGAGGTGGAGACTCGCCTTTCGGCGGAGCAGAGTGTGAAGAGCCTCGTGCAGTAGGAGTTGGATGCAGTCACTGCCGAGAGGAGCCTGTTGCAGGCTTGATTGGTCTATATGACGGAGATAGCGGATACGAAAGAGGACGAGTTACTGGAAGCCGCGCATATGGTGAAGACAACTTTGGAGAAAGTGTTCGTGGCATGTATGATTAAATATTATCATACTTTATTATTTATATAATCATGACTTAGGAAATATTAAAATATTTTTTTATCTCCCCAAACACTCAATTGAACCTCAAACTGTATTTTGTTGATGACCACCTAAAACTAAATATAGCTTGAATCCTTAATGCCAATTGGGCGTACATCCCTAAAATCTAGGGATGCTCATAAATTGTAGACGAAAATCCTAATGAACTTGAAACTGAGTCCTGATGACTCATCACCGCTATGAGTACCTCTTGGTAACTGCTGCTGATTTGGAAGTTCTTCCTAAAAATTAGGAGAGCCTCCTAAAAATTAGGAACCTGACAAAAGTCTCCCAATCATCCCAGAAAGTCTCTGAGCACCTTCCAAACCAATCCTAATCATCCCCTAAAATCTAGGAATACCTCCTAAATTTAGGAATATGCCTGAAACCATAGTTGAAAATCTTGAACTCGCCTTGGACTCGGCAAACCAAAAATTTGGACTCGGACTCGGACTCGTGAAAGACTTGCGAAAGACTTGGCAAGGACTCGGCAAAAAGAAAAACCGTAGTTTTACAAAAAAACATAAAGAAATTAATGCATTTAGAGAGCATAAGAGCCATAATTGAAACATTACACATGTCACATACTTATAGTTTCAAACTTTCAACTCTAACATGTATAATACCAAGATCTCTTCAATGCTAATTATGCTGTTATATGGAGCCTAATCAGACTCGGAGGTTAAATTTTCCCTACTTCCATTAGCGTAGTTTCCCCCTATATTTTTCGATGGGGGTTTGGGGGCAGCGCCCCTTGTGCGCTCCCTATCGCGATACAGGGCGATACAGGACGGGCTCCTTTTATTATTTTATAAAGGCATTGGGTGTTATTTTTCTTTTATTTTTCACTCCCTCAGTTATGCCAAATGAAGGCCAAAAAATTTAAAAAACACTCAATTTTAAAGCTTGCATGACTTTTTTTCTGGGTCGCGCGAGTCCATGCAAAAGACTTGCGTGAGTCCTTGCAAAAGACTTGCGAGTCTTTCAGATGGACTTGCCAGGACTCGCCTCGCGAGTCCTTGGCGAGTCGACTCGTGGCTCCCATGGACTCACGAGTCCGTGGCGAGTCCACGAGTTTTAAAACTATGCCTGAAACTACTCAAAATGGCATATAAAGCTTAGGATTACCTTTGTCAATCAACTGAAAGGAATTCCTCTACGTCCTGATGGCCTACGGAATCCAAATAATAGACCATCCCACTACTCTTTTCCTGTCGCCTAGAAAGGGGACATTACAATTAGATATGGGGATGCTAATGCACCTAGCCTTGGAGAGGTGTATGAGTGCATTGATACTATTGCTGACCAAATGAGGGCTGCTGTATGAGAGGACCCCACGTTAGCATTGTACAATGAGAACATTCAGCCAATCATTCATCTGAGATATGTGAATCTCCATAGTCATGCTGATGTGTTTTTTGTGCACCTCAAACATTGAATAAAACACCAATGTATCTTATCCTCTCTTGAATAAAATCTTCCCAAATGCTAAACTATGTGATCAATTGGAAGACTCCAAGGTTTCTATTGTTAGGACTTGACTTGTGGATAAGCTCAATTGGGAATGTATTTGTTGGTAATCCAAGGGGACTTACTTTGTACATGAATGATTGAATGTTGTTGGAACTTGATCATCGGATATTACAATCCTGTGATGCTTTCTCTCCTAAACTAAGTTGAATCTAAAAAAAGGGACAAAAGGAGGAAGGGTTTAGGAAGACTAATCTACTCCTAGGAATGTAAGTAGTGAATGACTTGGTGAGACTCTACTAGACTCTGCTTTGACATCAATGAACAACTCCGCAAAGCTAGTGCAATCATCTAAGGTAAATATATGATGTTCAAATTACCACCAACAACATAGACACCATCAAGGCAATGCATATCAATGTGTGAATAGCAATTGAAGTTAAGCTTGAATAAGGATTCCAGTTGACCATGCAAGGCAAGTTTACAATCAGCAAACTGCTAGTAGTATGGATATGCAAATTTCACCATTAATCATCCACAAAATCTTTCATTCAATTAACCAACATTAAAACAAATGAGAAGTAGAGACCATGCAACATGTTGAATCAACATACGGAATTCACCATAATTTCAATGAAAAAACAATATCTCTTGCAACAAGATCTTGGCAACAATCTTTACCTTCCCTCCTAATCTACTTCTACTCTAACTTCTAATTCCTAATTGCCTTATCAACTATTTTTCTACTCTTCTGACATTAGCCTTTACAATGAGAGAGCTGAACCCTTTTATAGAAGTGCCATTACAATGAATTGCTTAGATTGATTCACAATCAATGGCCTAGATCAAAAGATAGAAACCCTAATTAGAGTTTGTTACAACCATCATTACATTGGCCAATGAGAGATGATGATAGCTAAGATATATAATATTTGATGGAGTGCCACGTGTCACTTATTCTGTCCTTGGATGAATGTTGACTTGGAACCCTTTTGATTGGACGAATGGTGATTGGGATGCCACTTCGGCTTGCCTTGTAGACTTAATCAATTTGCCTTAAACATTCTTCATGATGTTGGAATTCCTTGTGATATTTTGCATTACATCCTTATGTTAGGGAATTCTCTTTGAACTATTTCCTCCTTAATGTTCTTTGACTTTGAGATCCCTTGATGTAGTTCCTACTTCATAATGTGGAATCCCAAACACTCATGTCTTGGATTTGTATTTCCCTCATCCTCATCATCCTTGTGATTTGCTTGAAATGTTGATCCTCGAAATATATCTCTGTCAAGTTTCCTCATTGCTTTGGGCAATTCTCTTCTTCAACTTTGCATGATAATCGTGTTTTTATTCCAATCCACTTGCCAAGGAGACGAAACCTGAATCAAATCTTTATCAATCAAAGAAACAACCATGAAATTTATGTTGTGTGCGAGTCAAGGTTTAAATTCAATCCAATTTTTCTTAGCTATTGCGGTTTTCATCCCTACAAACCCTGGTGGAAATTCAATCGGGATAGGGACAAACTAATCCCTATGAACTACCTCCTCTTTCAACACATTTCCTTAAGTGGAAAATCGATGTGCATGG
This sequence comes from Cryptomeria japonica, assembly GCF_030272615.1. Lineage (NCBI taxonomy): Eukaryota > Viridiplantae > Streptophyta > Pinopsida > Cupressales > Cupressaceae > Cryptomeria > Cryptomeria japonica. The sequence goes on along the minus strand of NC_081406.1, from coordinate 441,473,481 downwards.
GGACTAATCAGTCCTTGAAAATCATCTGCTCCTTAACATATTCTAACCATAAATGGAGAATTGATAGGCATAGGGACGACACTATATTCAATTCCTTTGTAAGTTTTCCATGCAGTGGAAATTTGACTCTTATGGGGACAACTTGTCCTCAGCTTCATCGATCCATTTTCTTTTGTTTGAATTCCCCTTGATGAGTTTCATAGGGACTGATCTCACTTAGTTTTACCTCTGATCTGACCTGGAAATTGATGTCTTAGCCTTCCTTAGTGCATTTCCAACACCTGATTTTCAACTTTATGAGGTCTGATTATAATTCTAGTAACCTGAATATGATTGTGAATATTCAAAAATTCAGAAAAGTGCTGTGGTTTTGTTTTCCCCCAAGGTCTGGAATTTGTGATTTAAAGTCCTAGGTGAAGGCATTGATCTAAAGGTTCCACCTCACCCTCTCTTAACAATTAAATTTTCTGAATTTTAACAAAAACTGCAGAAAACAAAGGTTTAATCTGTTTGCCATATCAACAAGTCCATCTTCCGATGATTTGGGTGGTCAAGCAACCTTGTAATGGTAGTCGTTGATCTGAAAGTGGTCCCAATCTGGCTTTCAAAGACAATGAAATCTGAATGCTGAAGGTTGGCTGAATGCATTGAAGGTCTTATATGGACTCTCCTTCATATATTACTGTCAAACAATGCCCAGGGAGGTGCCTCCTTGTCTTCAATCTCCTTCCCTATCTTCAATCTGCAATGAAGTATTTCCAACTTATGCCTTATTCTCCTTGTCTCTTCCACTTTATTCATGTTTGCTTTGTTAGCTTCCACACATAATGAATGTGGGAATAAATCACTTTATTGCTGCCATGGGTGGAAAATCACAGCCTATAGGGACTGTTTTGCTCCTTGAAATTTCATGCTTCCTTGATCTTCTCATGATGGAAATTCGAAGGTCATAGGGACTCCTTGCTCCTTGCAAATTTCACTTCATTTTATGTCTCACCCTTGGAGTGGAGAATTGATGGGTATAGGGACAAAATCAGTTCTTAGTAAATTTTACCTTGCAATGCCTTTCATACCCTAGGGTGGAGATTTGATTTCCATAGGAACTTTTCATTCCTCATGACTTTCGCTCTTCATATGTAATTCTGCCCCCAAGTGGAAATCTGATCCTCATCACGATTCACTGTCCTTGAAAATTTTGTGTTGATTTGATCACCATTTGATGGAGTGGTAATTCAAACCTCATAAGGACACTTTATTCCCTATAAATTTCACTTGATCCTTGTTGAGTTGAAAATCCATGGTCATTGGGACCTTTTTTGCTTTTAAAATTTCAATCAATCTTGCAAGTGGAAAATTGATGGATACAGGGACAATATGATCCTTATGAATTTGCATTCAATCCTTGTAAGCTGCCCCCTTGGTGGAGAAGCAATGGTCATAAGGAGTAATCAACACTTACATTACCTTCGTGCATTCACTTCTAGCTGTATTCACTTTCATGCCATTTTGTTCTACTTGACGACGAATGTGGGACAATATTATAAAATACTAGCCTGGTGGAAAAAATGACCTTCATAGGGACACTTAATTTCCTTTGTTTTGTCTTGAGTGGAAATTCTTCGGTCATCGAGACTTTCCACAATAACACTTTCATATGTTTGTAAAGTAAGTCCTGGAGTGAAAATTCGACCTCCATCAGGACTTCACTTGTCCTTAGTGTTAAATAGGGAATTTGATGCTTAGAATGGAGTGGAAAAACATCCTCCATCAAGACTTTTGCATTTTACTTAACTGCTTGTGGAAAAAACATCCCTCATCAACACTCTGCTGATTTTCATGCATTTTAAGTCCAAACTCACCCAATTTTATCAATTCATGCAGTGGAAATTCTATTTTCTTTGGGGCTTTGTGAATTTTCTCAAGATTTCAAGGGTGGAAAATCAAAGCCCATCGGGACTTTGTGCATTTTTGAGTTCATTTCACCTCTTAGGAGTGGAAAAATGACTCCTATAGGGACTTTTAACAATTTCGCACAAAATTCACTTCAATTTGTAACCTTTTTAATCATTTTTTCGTCAAATTTAAAGGGAAAGTGGAAATTTAAAGTTCTTGAGGACAAACTGACATGTTAAAGTGACCTGACACTTAGGATCATTTCCTTGAAATTTAACACCCTTTTGCAGTTTGACATGACACCCTCTCATAAGAAAAGACAAACACTAGGAAATTATTGGTAAGCTAGGACAACCTAAGCCAAACACCTACCATAAAAGCAAAAAGGTCACAACAAGTCCCTTGCACATGGATGCCCGTGCATTGAACCCCAAGTTGTACGTGCAAAGGCCTAGTAGAGTTGCACTTGTACAAGATGTTGAGGTGAAGGAAGGGTTCTTTAGGGCCATTGAAATATGCATGATCCTGTAGAGGCCAACACCATTTTTATTGAATGGACAAAATTTGTCACTCTTAGGGGTTATTTTTAGGTGGCCAAGATGGATATGGTAACTATGGCATAGGAGGACCAATTTTATGGTGGAATTGCCATGGGGCGCTTTCTTTGATTGCAATTCTAGCCAGTTGGTTGTTGTCTCAAATTTTTAGTTCTATAGCTATTGAGAGGGACTGGTCTACTTATAGCTTCATACACTCTCTAAATAGGAACAAACTTACCTCTAGCAAAGTAGATAGGCTTGTGGCTGTACATAGTGCTTTGTGTCTTATTGACTGCAAGACACATTTGTACAAAGAGAATACAACAAAACAGTGGGATGTAGAGCCAAAGGAGCTAACATAGATCAATGAGGATGCTACAGTTACATAGGCACGGCTGGTTGGTATTAGTTTGGCAGAGATTGACCATGTGGAGTCCAATAGCTCTAGTGATGATTAGAGGCATCACTTCAGTTTTTTATTTTGAGATCATATGATCATTGTACTCATTTTAATTATGATTATCAAATCTTGAATATATGTCATGTCCCCTCCTTGATCATTATATATATATATATCCTAAATAAAGGAATTATTTTTATTAATTAATATAATAATTACCAACGAATGATTATTTGAAATTTATTTCTTTATTTATTAAATATTATAATTTAATTAATATTTATTGCTAATAATATTCTTGAAAAATTCAAATTCAAATAAATTAATATTATATTATAAACATAAGTTATATATTATAATAGCACCGACTTAATAAGGTAGTAGTTAAGAAGAGTTGTGTATGGTTTTAGGAAGGCTGTCTTCCTTCAAAGGCTGTGTCTACTCATAGAAGCTTAAAGATATTTAATAAGATTGCAATTCATTGAATGAGTAGTATGTTTGATGTGGCGTGAATGGGTGTGAGTGCAAAGAAATAGAACATTGTATGTAGACTTATATGAAGAGCCAAAATAAGAGTATGTGTATTATTTTATGGAGGAGTTGTGATTAAAAGTCTTCTAAAGCAGCGATTAAAGTCATAGAGATGATTATCTAAAACAGTGATTAACCATACAAAAGTTTCTCTTCATAGAAGGAGAAATATAAAAGGAAATTAGAAATATAAAGAGAATATGAGAAGTTTACAATATATCATACATACTCCAGCCACGTTGAAGAGAAGACTTTGAGAATATACATACATTCATGAATCTTTAAGAAGAGGAATATAACAGAGTTCTACAGGAAGATTTTTGAGAATATTCAACTAGATTCAAATCAGAATTATAAGCAATTCTAAAGGGTGACGTGATCTTTTAAAAGACAAGACGACGATTTAAAACAAGGATGTAAACAGTATTAGTAAATGTGTTAAGGCAGCAGTGATAAGGAAACAGTAGACATGGGAAGACTTTATTGAGTATTTATTTCCAGATTTGGACCTCTCTAGTAAAGCAGAAATTTACAATATGAAGACACATATTTCAAGTATATAAATCAGAGAAAGCTATCAAGATAAGTTCTGCTTTCCGAACTATTCTTAAAATTTTAAATATTAGAATGAAATGCATTTAGATTTGATAAAATTATATTATTTAATATATTACAACTCTCACTTTAAGCTAGAATTATTGTCTTGGGACTAAATTATGGTAAATTCCGAGAGGGGAAATTACAATATAATATAAATTACAAACTACCAATGTTAAATTGTTAATGCACTTGAAAGTTTAGTAGTATTTAAGTATTTCACTAATTTTCCAAAGTTTCATTTGCAAATTCAAAATTGTAATTCTTGTAAATCATTTTATAACTATTTTCACAAGTACTATATGTATATCAGCACCACTCCCCCACCGTTGCTCGGTCGCCATCCCCTTGCCATCCCTAAACTTCGGACCTTGGTTCCCCTATCCCCGAAAGTCGTCCCTGCATATAATATTCTCCCATGGATATTACCAGATTTTTAAACAAAACATTTCACATGTATTTTCATGAAATCATCTGCATTAAATTCAATCTCTAAACAACCAATAATTGCAACAATTTACAAATGAAAATCATTTATAATAGTTTGAAAGTTTGAAACCAACTCTGAATTTTCTTATGAATATTACCATTAACTCCTTAGTAGAAAACCAATAGAAATATCCAATCTCAGCCACAGAATTTACAGTCAGAGTGGAATCACCAGTAATATGTATTTGACGTACAAGTGACACACCTGAATGATATCTCCAACAGACAATGAGATTCTGTCCATTGCCTCCAAGCTCGAGGGTTTCCGTCCTCAAACCTGCTGAAAACTAGAGTTTCGCAGGATTCTCCAAGAGAGAACAATAACCAAACATAAACGAAGCCTCCCCAGAATGAGCCTCTCAATGTTCTTTTAATGCACATCCCCATGACTCTTCGTTTCCCCTTCTGCCTGCCCCTTCATATTCTTTTCCTTTGTCCCTTTATTTTCCCTCTTTTAAAATGAAAATGACTTTATTAATTATTCACTGAGCTTCATCAAGTCGTTTTAATACTTTATTAAATAATTAAATTAAGTTGTCATTAAATTTGATATAATTTGACATCTTAAAATTTAATTATTTAATTGACTTCTAAGATCCCAAAAAAGGGGACATTACACTGCATCCCCTCATCCACCCATTAGGAAACTCTGTGGAACCATGATGAAAAATAACTGCTGTCAGTAAACTAAAATGGATTTGTAATGTTTGTACTACTTCTGTTACAAAATCCTTGATGGGTATACAAAAAATTGAACATCATTGCATAAGATAGATGATATATGAGACCCAAACATCAAGTACCTCAATACAGGGACAAGTTGACAAGTTGCAGGTCTGATTCATGCCTATGTCTTCAAGAGCCCTTCAATTCTCACTCCAACATCCACCCACGGCCTTAAACTGAGTTATACCTCTGAAATTACCTCCCAGCACCTTGTAAATGGTCTGATTTCTCTGTGGACGGTTTGCTGCAGCTTTCTGAATATGAATTAGGTCCGTTATAGCAGATGACTTGTTTCAGAATTCACTTACAACCTCAGCCAATCTTGCCAACAGCACTCTAATCAATCCCAGTCAAAGGTAAAGCCATATATGGATGAAAGGACACAAAATACAAGCCAGATTAACACCTCCAATGCAGTTGGAACATTAACTAATACCATGGGAACAAGTGCAGCCACTCATAAAATCACCTCCAATGCCACTAATCATTGAAAACTCGCCCTCAAACTGAAAACAACCAGCTCCTAGACCTTATGCACCCTTCACCAACTCCCAAGCAACTCTGGAAAGGCAGCTCTTAGCATAAAATGGTCCTCAAAAGTCACACACCCAACAAATAAGACTAGTAGTCTGGTATGAACTCTGTAGAAATTAATTCTGCTGCTAAAACAATGAATAAACTTCCTCCATGTGGTCACAACATTGAGAGGATCAAACTCCAAAAACACTCAGATGATTTAGACTCTAAATCACCCCCACAAGCAATAATGAAGGTACAGCCTGCTCCAGGGCTCAAGGGTACAGCCTAGCTGAAAACTCAACCAAAGAACTTTGGAAATTCACCAAATCTCCAAAATATTACTAAAAAACAACCTCCATAAATCTTGCAATCAGAAAATTTCAAATATCTTCATTTTCCAGTAAACCCTGCATTACCAACTCCATAAAAACATTGGTGATTCTTGTATAAAATAACTCAATTAGCTAGGATGGATCTTCCACCGCCGAAACTAGTGTCCTTTGATGATGATTTTCATCCTCAATCAATTCTTGGAAGAACTCTCCATTCTCTTTGACAACATCGCAGAATGTGTGCAACGATATTCCAGATGAGAGCCAAAATCCCCTTTCTATAGAGTTGAAGGGAAAAAGAGCAATTTAAAATTCAAATTAATTCATTTCCCTGAAAAAAGCCCTTTACAATTTTAAACTAATCAAGTCCAAGTCCCCTTTTTCCATAGGCATCAAACTTGGGGGCAACGTAACATCACTTCATTAAAATTTAAACACTAAAGTAAATACTATAGTCAAAAGACATTTGGTTTATTGGCAAAATCAATGTTGTAGGCACCTAAACGGTACTGAGTTCAGATCTTCTTCAATAAAAATAAATAAATATTATAATGTTATTTATAAATTTAGTGAAATAATTTAAATAATTCAAACCACTTTGTGAAAAGTATCATAAGGCATTAAAAGCTGAAACTAATCACATCAAGAAGAAATTGATGCTGAAGAATCATGCCAAGTGTCAAAACGGGCATTTACTATAAATAGCTACATTCTCCAAGTAATGTGGTGTTGACGTGTCTAAAAGCGCATTACTATGGTTCCATCTGGCCAACGCAAAATAGAATACTAAGAATCCTATCCTCTCTTGAAATAAGGAAATCCCTAGTGCTGTTTTTAATTGATCAATGGGGATTACCTCAATGTTTTGGTTGTCAGGTCTTGACTGTAGGATAAGTTAGTGGTTTGATGTGTTTTGCTACAAACACAAAGGGGACTTAAAGTTAGATGAACGACTTCGAGTGAGTTCCCTAAAGCTTAACAGTCATATATCAGTTGATTTCACTTGGGTTGATACTATCTCAGCTCGACTGTATGGTTTCTTGGTAAAAAAAAAGGAAAAAAGAGGAAAGGGGAAAAGAGAAAGAGAAAATCTGATTAATTAATCTAAGATAACATGTTCAGGAAAACAGACAGAAACCTCCAAAAAACCAGATTTAACATTATCAGCTAAAAGAGGCACAATGCTGTAAAATCTAGTGCAATCTTCAAGGGGAACTAAATTTTCATGCTACTAAACATAAATGCAGAATTTGACATTCATTCACTTGATGTTTAACAATCGAACTGAGCATATAAATGGGTTCAGACTAACCATGCAGGGGGAGTGACAATCAGCCAGTCCTTGATGGTATGAACACCAAGGCTTCTATCAAATGTTTATCCTAAAAATACTATCTGAAAACAAAATACATAACAAGAATATTAAATGGTGAAGAAGGAGACCATGCACTCACAAAGAAATGAAACAACTTTAATTTCCATTAATTCTGCATAAATTTTGCCAGATCTTCAACAACAATCTTAGACTTCTTACAAAAATAAGGGAAAACCAGCTCAATTAAATAGAGTTCCAGAATTAGATGAATGGCCAAGATTTAAACAAAACAAGTGGCCCAGATTCATCTGTACAACAAAGTACCCATGCCCATAAATAGGAGGTAAATATCAACAACCACCCAAGGAGGAACAATAACTACCTAAAAAAGGCAATTAATAACTACCAACAACAGCTCAAAAAGTGCACATGCACGGAGCTCAAAATTTACAGCTGACTTGGCAGTTAAACATGAACTTTATGGCCAAAAGTGCCTTTTTTAGATTTTAAAAGAAATATGCACTTTATGAAGGCACTTTTTCTTTTTCTGCTACGGACCACTTTTCTAGAAATTCATCGTCGGCATTTAAATATTCTTTCCGGAGGTCTCGACCTACCGCACGTTCTGCCCGAACATACTCTTGAAATCTGATGCACAGCTGGAACAACAACATGAATTGAGGAATAGGAGGATGACGTATCTTATATTGCATGCCCTCTAAATGACGATCTACATGCTTTAAACCATCTTTCCAGTCGGATCGATGAGCTTCAAAACACAAAATGTCCGAATATAACCCACTGGCAAACTCCAGGTACTCCGTGGAGTAGGCGACTTTATCCATCCTCAATCTATCCTTCCAGTCCGGCTGCACTTGGTCATCGGACAAACTATTTTTCCAGCCCAAGACCATTGATCGGAGGATCGTGCCACCAAGGTTTCTCATGTCCCTCAAAATTTCCTCGCATGTCTCTTGCTCTTTGTTAATGGTGGCCTTTGTGTCATTCTTCATGTTGATGGTCCTGTACCATTCTTTAAAAGTGGTGATGTTATAGGGATCCAGGATGGCGGACAATGTAGGAATCTGTGCATGGGTCCAGAAAAGAGCCCTCATGAGGGGAAGAGTTGCAGCAGCGACCTCATGAGCCTTGAGGCATTCCCACTTTACCTCGAATAATTTGACCAAAATGGTGTCTCAGTGGTGGGCCATTTCTTTTACATCCTCAATGATCAGTTCTCCCCTTTCTTTAATGTCACGAATCCATTCTTTGACAGCCTTGGCGGTATCCTGTACTCCTTCGAACTCTGTTGTAGTCCTTTGCGCCAATGCTGAAGGGGGAACATGGGATTCGGGGGCATGATGCAACGGTCTCAGCAAGTGATCAACGTACCCCTCGGCCTGCTCAACACGAACTTGGTACATGTTTCTCTTAGCAGTTATCTCGTCGAGTTGCCTAAGCATGTTTTGCATGGAGTCCTTGAACTCCTCCCTTTCCTATTCTTTGGTGGCTTGCCCGATTGGGACGGTTGTAATGCTATAATCGGCCAGCGCAATTTGATCTGCTAGCTTATCGACAGACGGGGGTAGCTATATGGATGGTGCGGTTCCTCTGCTCATCCTTGGTTATTCGAGATTAGGTCTTAGGCTTTTTCTTCCCTTTGGACTTTGTTTCCCTTATGCGAGAGAAAATGTCCTCCAAGTCGATAGGTGGCTTAGTGGCTGCCTTCCGCTGTGCACGAGCAACTAACCAGTCTTGAGGTATGGTCTCCCCGGATGCTATGGTCAAATTCCCACTCTTCTCTTTAATGCTTTCAGTTGGTTCATTGCATATCTGTAACTGATCTGTTATAGGAGGAGTGGAGGAAGTGTCCAGTCCTTTGCTTACGGCTGAGTTCTCCCCTACCTCACTGAACAACTGTCGGGTATCCCCATGTGATGGTTGCTCCTCGGTTCTGTTAGGCTCGTGGGTCTCATCCGCCCTTCGTTCTCCTTCAACGGTGGTGTCATCTTTGCTAGTACTATGCAGTTGCAACTCGTGCCGACTCCCTTGGGTCAGTTCATGTACATCAGCCCCTTGGTTGAACGGAATTTCTCCTTCTAATCTGATTTTCAAGTTCACCAGAATCAATGATCTTCACCTTTGTATTTATCTCGTCTTGTGCCGGAGGATTATCAGCTTCAAATGCATCAACATCGCTTTGGGAGGGCGGAGCAGGTATATAATTAAGTTCAACTTGTTAAGATATAGCCCTCATGAATCTAACTAATGGTAAATCGGTTATTATCTGGAGAGTGATATATTAACAGAGCATACAGTTTGGAAATTAAACATAAACAAACTAATTGTTATGAACGGTTGCCTCCATAGGGACATGTCCATACATGGCAACTGCCACGTATGGACATGTCCCTACGTAGGCAACCTTTCCTCTTGTATTTAAACCGGATTCAATGATGGAGACGATCAATAACTCACGGCAATCAGTCTTCCAGAATCGCTGTCATTTTTCTTCGATCCATATTTCACAACATGGTATCAGAGCTAGGTTATTAAGAGAATAAATTAGACAGCCATATTACTCATAAGCATTTATCGGAAGTAAATAACAAATCAACGCAGAGCCTATATACGTAGAGGATATATCCGACTAAGAAAATATTCAAAATGTCAAGTAATATGAGAGTGGAAGATAGACTCAAAGGAGCCTCCAACTTCGTTTCCTGGAAGATACGAATCATTGCCATTCTTGAAGAACTATAATTAGAGTCTTACATAGAAGAAAATCTAGACATGCCAAATGATGAACCAGAGAAATCTACCTAGAAAAGGTGTAATAATAAAGCAAAGAAAATAATTATTGACTCAGTCAAAGATCATATTCTTCCATCTATAGCCAGACTGCCTAAAGCATATGAAGTATTTAAAACCATTAAAAATACATATGAAGTTAACAATGCGAGTAGAATGTTAACCTTGAAACAACAACTTTTAAACATAAAGATGAATAAAGATGATACAATATCTACATACTTTTCAAGGATATCTGAAGTAAAACACCAATTGCAAACTATTGGAAATGAGGTAGATGATCAAGAAATCTCTCTCATAGCCCTAAGAGGATTACCAATTTCATGGGAATCCTACATTCAATGTATTAGCAGAACACCCCCCTTACCCAAATTTGAACAACTTAAGAATGAGTGCATTCAAGAGGAATCTCGACTAATCTCAAGAGGATTAGGGACAAATAAAGAAGGAGAAATCCAAGCACTTAATACAAATACCTTCAACAAAAAGAAAAAGTTCTCCAAACGGAAGAGAGGAAATAAAAACCATCAGAAAAGAGATATGTCTAAAATTCAGTGTTACAAATGCGACAAATATGGGCACACTCACAGGAATTGTCCAGAAAGGAAGAAAACACAAGCTACTCTAGCCGAAGTCAGAGGAGAAAACTCACTTTTCTTCTTAGCCCTATCAAGCGAAATAAATACAAATAAAAACACTTGGATCCTAGACAGTGGAGCATCAAGGCATATAACTGGATTCAGAAATCAGTTTGAAACACTTAACGGGCACTCAAGTGAAGAGGTTACTATTGGAGATAATTCCACATATCCTGTGAAAGGAATTGGGACCTGTACTATCAAACTAAGAAATGGAGTATCTCTACAATTAAAGGATGTTCTATTTGTACCTGGAATAAAAAGAAATCTAGTCTCAATCTCAGGCCTAGCTGATCAAGGATATCAGGTTACCTTCAATGAAGATAAAGTTCTACTCTGGCCTAAAAATACAAATATAAAAAATGCCATAACAGTAGGTTCAAGAGATGGTAGCCTATACAAACTATGCAGTGATCAAAAGGAAGCACTAAATCTTGAAGTTTCAAGTAATAATGAATTATCGCACAAAAGATTAGGACACCTAAGATATAGTGCTCTATCCAACATAAAGAAGATTACTTCAGGACTGCCCCAACTAAAATCTGAACACACAGGCATTTGCAAAGGATGTGCCTTGGGAAAGAATGTGAAAGTTTCTTTTCCCTCAAGCGAGCACAAATCAAAAGTTATTTTAGAACTAATTCACTCAGACCTATGCGGTCCCATGTCAACACTATCCCTAACTGGATCCTTATACTACATAATCTTTGTTGACGACTACTCTCGAAAAACATGGATATATTTTCTAAAGTGCAAAGACTCAAATGAAGTACTATCTAAGTTCAAAGAATTCAAGGCACTAGTAGAAAACCAGTCAGGGAAGAAAATTAAGGTGTTAAGATCCGACAATGGGGGAGAATATACATCTGACAACTTCAAAGACTTTTGTAATTCTGTTGGGATTAAGAGGGAGTATATTGTACCATATAATCCACAACAGAATGGAGTAGCAGAAAGAAAGAACAGAACCATAATTGAAGCAGCAAAAGCCATGATGCATGACCAAAACTTACACACTTCATTCTAGGCAGAAGCTTCAAATACAGCAGTCTACATTCAAAACAGATGTCCGCACTCAGTTCTAGAAAACATAACTCCTGAAGAAGCTTTTACAGGGAACAAACCAGACTTAAGTCATTTAAGGATATTTGGCTGTCCTGTATATATACATGTTCCTAAAGAAAAGAGGACAAAACTAGAACCATCCGGAAAAAGAGGTATCTTCATTGGCTATAGTGAAAATACTAAAGGATATCGCATTTACATTCCAAAAAAAAAATCTGTTGAGATAAGTAGAGATGTAAAGTTTGAAGAAAACACTACACTCAAAGAACCTGAGGATGATAACATTACTAAAGAAGAAGAAGATCACATAACTGAGATTGAGAGGGAGAATATCATAGAAAATTCCAAACTTTCAGACACTGAGAGGGAGGACATCATAAGAGCTTCTGAACCTCTTGTTGATGAAAATATTGAAACACTCAATAACAAGAAAAGACCTCTATGGGCAAGGAAAATGATTGAAGAGAATAATGTAGAACCAAATGAAATTTCCAAAGAAAATAAGAGAACAAGAACTCTAAAATGTTATGCTGCACTTCTAACCGAACTCACAAATTCTGAACCAACAAATGTCAGAGAAGCCTTATCAAAACAGGCTTGGAAAGATGCTATGGTTGAAGAATATCAATCTATTCTAAAGAATGATGTTTGGGATATAGTGCCTAGACCAAAAGACAAACCAGTTGTCTCATCCAAGTGGTTATTCAAGATCAAATATGCATCTGATGGCAGCATTGAAAAACATAAAGCTCGCTTTGTGGCCAGGGGATTCTCTCAGAAAGCAGGAATTGATTATGAAGAGACATTTGCCCCAGTTGCCTGGTATACGTCAGTAAGAACAATCATTGCAATTGCAGCATCCAAAGGATGGAAAATTCACCAAATGGACGTAAAGACTGCCTTCCTAAATGGTTCAATTGAAGAAGAAGTATATATAGAACAAACAGAAGGATTCACCATACGTGATAAAAATTGCTATGTTTGTAACTAAAGAAAGCTCTCTATGGGTTAAAACAAGCACCTAGGGCTTGGTATGCAAGGATAGACAACTATCTCTCCAAACTAGGGTACTCCAAGAACCTAGCAGATCCCAACATCTACTTCAAGGCTTCAAATGGCAATATGATTTTATTGGTCCTTTACGTGGATGATCTTTTGATAACAGGAGAGGATAATCTCATTGAGAACTGTAAGCAAGATCTGGCAGCAGAATTCGATATGAAGGATCTAGGGCTGCTACATTATTTTCTGGGATTAGAAGTATGGCAGAAGAAAAACTACATCTTCCTAAATCAAGGAAAGTACACCACAGATATTCTAACTAGATTTGGGATGATGGAGTGTAAGCCATTAGCTACACCAATGGAAACTAATTTGCACAAGCTGAAAATTGAGGCAGAAGATTCAGAACCTACAGATCCCACACTCTATAGACAAATCGTTGGTTCACTCATGTATTTGGTAAATACTCGTCCTGATATCGGCTATGCTACAAATGTATTAAGTCACTTCATGTGTGAACCTAAGAAGATACATCTAATGGCTGCTAAACACATTCTAAGATATTTACGAGGCACAATCAGACTTGGCTTAAAGTATGAAAATGTTGAGATTCAACTTGAAGGATATTCTGATTCTGATTGGGCCGGAAGTACCACTGACCGTAAAAGTACTACAGGTTGTTGCTTCAGTCTTGGTTCTGCTATGATATCTTGGTTCAGCTAGAAAACAGTCAGTAGTTGCACAAAGCTCCGTCGAAGCAGAATATATGGCAGCCTCCATGGGAGCTCGTGAAGCGGTATGGCTAAGAAAGTTATTATTTGGATTATTTGGAAAAACTTTGAATTCAACAATAATTCACTGTGATAATCAGAGCTGTATCAAGCTCTCATTAAATCCAGTTTTTCACAATCGATCCAAACATATTGAGATCCCTTATCACTACATAAGAGATATGGTAGATCGAAACGTCATAAAACTAGTGTACATCAGTACTGAAGAACAAAATGCTGATATCTTCACCAAGCCACTTGCAAGATTGAAGATAGAATACTTCAGAAGTAAACTTGGTATGACTAGATTATAATTGAGATTATTAGGATGAAATTCCTACCATGTGTAATTTGTTCATGAATAAATAAATAAAATGTATATTGCAATATTCTAACTGTGTTCAAGAAGATGACGATCTTCTTATGTTTAAGGTTACTATTTCAAGGTGACGATCTTGACAATAGTTGACCAAGTGTCAAGATTGACTACATTAAGTTGTTGTCTCGGACTGTGCCGGATATCTTGATCCTAAAGTATGTGATCATCTCATGATTGACTTCTTAAGTGATTGTCCCGGACTGAGCCGGATATCATGATATTGAGTTTATTGTCATGACAAGACTATATTAAATGTTGTCCCAAATTGTGTCGGAAGTCATGACAGAATACGCTCCCAAGAAAATTACTTAAATCCACTCCTGCTAAGAGGGAGTGTTAAGATATAGCCCTCATGAATCTAACTAATGGTAAATCGGTTATTTACTGGAGAGTGATATATTAACAGAGCATACAGTTTGGAAATTAAACATAAACAAACTAATTGTTATGAACAGTTGCCTCCGTAGGGACATGTCCATACGTGGCAACTAAATCCACTCCTGCTAAGAGGGAGTGTTAAGATATAGCCCTCATGAATCTAACTAATGGTAAATTGGTTATTTACTGGAGAGTGATGTATTAACAGAGCATACAGTTTGGAAATTAAACATAAACAAACTAATTGTTATGAACGGTTGCCTCCGTAGGGACATGTCCATACGTGGCAACTGCCACGTATGGACATGTCCCTACGTAGGCAACCTTTCCTCTTGTATTTAAACCGGATTCAATGATGGAGACGATCAATAACTCACGGCAATCAGTCTTCCATAATCACTGTCATTTTTCTTCGATCCATATTTCACAACACAACTACACCATCATTGGAACTGGGGTCCTTTGATGATGAAGTGACCTCTAGTCTTCTAAATAGGGATGTTCTCCCTTCTTGTCCTTTTAGACGTCCGAGTCCCTCTGCTAGCTTTGGCGTTCTTCCTTTTTTCGGGCTTCTCAACCTCCTCCTTTGGTGCACTTGAGGTTCCCTCATCTTCGGGGGACTGGGAATCAAGACTACCCATCATATGGTAGGTGAACAGAACTCCTGCATGAGTTAGCCGCTCAATCTGTTGGTGTAGCCAATGATCGGTGTACCTTCCCGTCGCTGCCATAACTGCCTCAAAGTCAGTGATTGGATCTTGTGACCACTCGATGCCCAACAAGAGATGTCTTACTGCCTCAAACTCGCGAACTTGCAAGCAATTTCTAGAATTTGTTACCTGATCCGGGACTCGATGGTATTCATAAAGTCGCATTTGCTGCACACTTAACCTTGAATATTCATGCCGTCGAACCGCATAGTCATCAGAACAATTCTTCCAATAGTCTTCAATTGATTCCTTTGCTTTGTAGCGCCTGCCATAGGCTCTCTTTGCCAAATTGTCATGATCAAAACATTTCCTTGGGAAATGTTCCTGTAGGCCATAAGAGGCTAACTCAGCAAGTGACTCATCGGCATGTGCTGGATTCTTTAAATGGACATCGAGGTTACCCAA
Source organism: Cryptomeria japonica (assembly GCF_030272615.1). Lineage (NCBI taxonomy): Eukaryota > Viridiplantae > Streptophyta > Pinopsida > Cupressales > Cupressaceae > Cryptomeria > Cryptomeria japonica. The sequence continues at coordinate 441,457,982 of NC_081406.1, read as the reverse complement.
AATCATAGGGAAGATGAATCCGGACTGCTTCTTGTCTCTGAGTAAACTGTTCGTTGGACGTGCTTGCCTTGCAACTTCCAGAAGAATTATTTTGTCAGTTGGATAGCGTGGAAGTCGAAAAGGAGCTCCTTCAAAACCGGCTATCCGGATATAGGAGAACCTAGGGAACTGAATAAACCAGGCGCCGTATCTTTGTACCAAAATGGTAGCTTTCTCTGAGAGCCTTATGTGTATTCCCCCCTGCATCAGCCTGACTAGGCGCATTGTGAAGGCGTCATTGACACGCTCATACTAACCAATTGCATAAGCAGGGTTGTTCTTTTCCCTTTGAGCAATGCCATGATAGTGTAGTTGAGGATAGCAATCGTAAACCTTTACTTGATTGGGCCCGTTCCCGATTTCACCTTTCTTGATCAACCCTGGCAGTGGCTGGTGTCGGGCGAACATATAAACTAGGTAAGAGGTCATGGTGAAGTGCTTTTTCTCTTCAAATTCGACCAACTGGGTATGGATATTGTCACTGATGATCTGGGCCCAATCGAACTTGGATTTCCCGGTGAAGACCTGCTCTGTAAAATAGAACATCCACTCTTCAAAAAAGTTAGATTGGGGGAGTCCCATAACCCGGCTGAGCAAGGTGACCATATCTCCATGCTCATTGTGAAAGTCACTTCTGGGGGTCTTTTTCCCAATTCCAATACTCGGAGGCCTTCTCTCCTTATACCATTCCTCGTTTATCAATGCCCTGCATTTAGCAGGGTTCATGTCATATGCAACTTGTGCTTCATCTATGGTTGTCGCAATAGGGTTATCCGGGAAGGGGATGTCAAATGTGTCGCCAATGGCCTCAGGTGTGAAGTCAGCTAGGACCATGTTCTCCAAAACCACTAATCTGGTCCTTGGCTGATAATGTCGGGCAACCTCAACTACTAGCTCATAATTCTGCACTGATGGAGGAAATCCTGCTGCTTGGGCAATACCACTTTCCATCATTCGCCTAGGCTTGCCATAGGCGTTAGGGGAATATACCCGGTCTCGGAAGTCCTGAATGTCTATGTGGCCCAGGTTAGTATCGCCTATGTTTTCCCATATGCTCTGGACCTTTGACTCCCTTAGTCCTCCTCTCTGGTACTGGTATTTCATCTTCTTGCCTTTGCGAGGGATGTCTGATTTAGAAGCCCGGGATGTTTCGGCTGCACCAGGGGTCTTTGAGGACTGTACCGCAGATTTAGGCATCTATCCTGCACAACCAGACGCAGATTACGAGATGAAATGAAGGAAACAAAACAGGTTAGTTAAAAGGGATACGTTAGCGCATAAGGATCAATGGAAAACCGAATTTGAAGAAAGCATGATACTTCAGTAAAAGAACTTGATTTATTCTGGACATGAAATATTATTAAGCTCTTTGATTAAAAAATTACTATTCCACTGCGGTTCAATGACTTAGGCGTTTAATGATTGCTAAATTTGTACTTAGTCTTTAAGTTCAGTTTTCAAAAAAAATGGACGAGGTTCAAAATTCCTTAAGTCTGAAATTTGCATTCCTGATTAACTTTTTGGACAGACTTTGATTTTAACTGCTTTGCCTGATGCCTTTCGAAAGGGAAAAGATGTGGTCTACGGGATTTAATCCTCTAATCAATTTTGCATAAACACATCTAACCAATCTTGCATGCATTTTGAACGATTCCAAGCGAGACAAAGCGAGCTTACCTGGCAAATGTGGTGCCAATCCGCACAAATCCGGCCTGCAGGATTGGTTTCTTTTGAAATTTGAAAATGCCCTTTCTTATGCCTTGCATTTTTTGAAAAAAATGCACAACTCGCGATTCCTAAGAAAAATGACGCTTTCCCTCAGTTTGAAATTTACCTCATGATTTTGAAGCAGAATGGTAGGGTTTCTGCGATTGTGAAGTTTTAATGCTTGGACACTTTCTGATGCGCTTTACCTTACGCTGTCGCCGAAAATGGGGTTTTCGGGCCTCTATGGATTTTGCAAGTTTTAACTTTTTCTCACTTTCAACCTCCCTTTGGTGAAAATCAACACTATGACCTCTTGGAAGCCCTTTATACTCCGCGGTTTTTTCTCTGAATTTTGGCGATATTGGGTCTTTTGCAAGGATTAATAGGTTTCGCGTATTTTCTTTGTGTTGCCGAAATTCGGCGTTATACCTTATTTTGCAAGCTTCGGGCTTTTTAGCCTCTACGCAAACTCTTGAAAAAGCTTCGCGATTTTGCGCCTTATGCAAACCTCTAAACTTCGCAATTTACCTTTATGCCGTCGCCAAAATGGGGTTTTAGCCTTCCGCGATTTTCAAATTGCTGCGAGCTTCAGCGATTTGGGTCTATTTGCAAGGTTTTTATGCTTTAACATTTATGCATTTTTATGCCGAACTTCGGGGTTTTTGCCTTCTGTGAAAACTCTTGATACCTTTTAACTCTTTGCACTTTATGCCGAAGTTCGGCGATTTCGGAACATTTTCAAACTTAAAAAAAGTTCGCAATTTTCACATTATCGCCTAAAATCGGGGGTTGTATGACCTTTTCAAAGTTTTTAAACTTTAATCTTTTTGCGTTTCATGCCGAAGTTCGGCGAAATACACACTCTTGCAAACTTTTATCACTTTTTCGCAATTTTCCCTATGTTGCGATTTGGGGGGGGGGGGGTTTTGCTTTCTTCGCAAACTTAAAAAACTTTGACATTTTACCCTTATTGGCGAACTTAGGGTTTTTTTACAATTTTGCAAACTTTTATCACTCTTTTTAGCGAAAATCAGGGGTTTTAGAAGCTTTGCAACTTTAAAAACTTCGACATTCAACCCCCCTTTGCAGAAGTTCGGCGATATTTAGTCTTTTTTAAACTTTTGACACTTCGCCATTTTACGCCTTAGTTGAATTTCGGCGATATTGGGAGTTTGGACGTGTTTTGTAAAATTCAACTTTCTCTTTCGCATTTAGCCCCCACTTGGCGAAATTCGGGATTTGAACGTCTTTTGCCGGCTTTTAACTCTTTCGTCACTTAGGCGATTTTGGAAGTCAGAAAAGGACATTTGCAAAGCTTCAGACTTGGGCGTTTTCACCAGTTTAAGCAATCTTTGAAATTTTAACGCCTGAGCCTTAAACTCACCTTGCGGATTCCAAGGCTTACGCTTATGACAACATCGTCCCCTGGACTGATTAAGAGCACTCAAAAAAGACGCGAGACACGCTGCGTAGAACTCAACGGGGCGAAGGTTAAAACCAAAAAGAGGGGGACCTTGTTGGTGATAGGGAGCGTGTGCAACGCACAACAAATGGCGACTCTGCTGGAGAAATGCTTCCAGTCATTTCGGGGACGCAAGTCCGGACCGAACCCAGAATCTCTCGCTAACCACCACAATTTAGACAAGAAAGGGAGGAAAAGGTCTTTCAAAACCAGATAATGTTACGAGTCAAATCGAATCACACGAAAATCGAATTAACCAGTGCGTGCAAGTGAAGTTCATTCCAGCTTAGAAAGAGTTGAGGCATCAATGTTTCACTATATCAAGTTGTCCAGTGAGCTGATACTTCAAGAGCAACCTGGATAGAGCCCCGCTGCTAGCAAGCATTCATAGCCACGACGGAGTTATCGCCTGTTAGCTCATAGAGATTGCTCTGTCTCCGGTAAGAAAAAGTTTTTTACTTTTGTTCAATACCAGCAGAGATGCCTGCATTCCTATTTGCCAATTTTATTCTTGTTAGCAAGTTGATTTTTAAGCGTCTTTACTCTTGATTCTTTTCTTTTTTTTTTTTGGCATAGTAGGTAGTGAAGCCTACACAGGATTGAGCGTAACAGTGGTCGCTGAAGCAGAGCTTCAGACCTTATCATTGACGTAGTGTCCCTTTGATGAACAACTAATTGTATGCGATTTTAAAATGTATTTGTGTAGTAATCACGATGCCGGGGATGGGTTTTGACAAGAACAAGATTTTGTAGAGAAAGGCTATCTAGATCGATCCGACCTCATCATGGGGCGCTCCAATAATCAAGTGTCCTGCCCGAACTAAGATCCTAGAAGCGAAAGGTTGCGAAAATCTAACACTGCACCAATGTCGCACATAGCACACATGCTTCCTTTCAAAATGACAGTGGTCCCAAAACAAAACAGGAAATAAACTAAACTAAAACAGGAAAGCGGAAAGACTACCCTATTATATACACAGGAAAGGTTTCAAAGAAAACCTAAGGCTGGAAATAATGCTTGAGGAATTGACCGTTTACAGGCAAGGGAACGTCCTCACTGGTTAGGGTCCTTAGTTGGAATGCATTTTCTCCCAAAATTTCAGAAACTTGGAAAGGACCGAGCCACAAATCATCAAACTTGTCGTGCTCTCCTTTCCGCTCATGTGCTTTGTCCCAGCAAAGGATGAGGTCAGAAATGTGGAAGGCTTTTACTTTTGCCCTTCTGTCAAACCAACGCTTGACCACCTCTTGGTGCTTGGCAAAATTATCAATGGCGTTGTCTTTTTTTTCTTCCAAATAGAGCAGTTGGGACAACTTGGCCTCTACGGTGTTATCGATCCCCAGATACTCCTGCATGAATTGCAGGGTTGGTACTCTCAATTGTATGGGAAAAATAGGGTCAGGGCCATATACCAAATGGTATGGTGAAGTTCCGATGGCGGACTTACATCTAGTACGGTTTGCCCAAAGGGCAAATCAGAGTTGGGTATGCCAATCTTTTGGATTTTTATCAAGAAGTGTAATGTCCCTAATAAATGATTGGCAAAAAGTTAAACAATATTAATTATTTTATATTACCTTTCCATTTATTAGTATAAATAATTAATATTACATGAAAGTATTTTAATAAAGCATTTTTTTTTAAACATTTTAATAAAGCACTGTAATTAGTCCTTAACTATTACGGGAAATAACCAACTTTGGGCAAATAAAAGGATGGCATTAGGAGATGGAAGGATATACTTGGAAGAAGAAAGAATTCTATTTCTTGTGTGTGCGTGTTATCGCTCCACTCGAAGATTACCAACCTTTCATCAGTATCCAAACTGGCCTATTGGTGTTGTTTCTGAGACTATTATAGATGAAGCAAGGGCGGTTGAGCATTAGTATCGTCGAACAAATGCAAAATACCGGCAAATCACGGGAAGTATATTGCTACACGCAGGTTGTGAATGCCATCTATTACGTGTGAAAGCGTCTATACTTATTCCGCACTCTTAAACGGGAGACATATCATCTTCCCGCAACACTCACCATGCCCATTAACCCGATATCGGGTAGCAACATGAAGTCTGCATTAACCGCAGTGTGGTGTGGAATCGACGGGCGTGAAGCAGGGGGTCTGGACGCTCCGCGAAGCAGGTGTTGATTGACGCACAAGGGAGATTGGGCGGTGTTTGCTAGCAAACTATACGCCGCAAGAAAGTCACTTTGACAGTGTTGACGTCGATGGAGATTGGTAGCACGACTGTGGTGAGGCCCCTGCACTGGCAGTAGCATATGCTGGTTTCTGACTTCGAAGATCATTGGATAGCAAACTCTGTGAGTTCATGCTTTACGGGAAGCCCACCAACGACATTCGCAGTTCTATGATTAGGTGCATTTTAACAGATCTTCTTTTCCTGTTCCTTGATGGAATAATCTATACACTGGAATCAATGTCATGAATAATAATTGTTCAGGTTGCTATGTTTATTAGTAGTCAGAAGATAGAATGTTAAACACCATGCAATGAATAAACGAAGAAGGATCCAAATTAAACCATATAATGATGTTCAATCACATTTGACTGTGCTGCACAAACAAATTCCTGTTTAGTACTGGTGATACAACTTATTGCAATCAAATGATAGTTAGGGAATTTTACAAGAAGCTTCTTGATCACTTGCAACAGGTTTTTGTTGGTGGGCTCAGCCAAACCGTTACCTTGGGGATAGTAATTTGATGAAAACTTTAAAGTTATCCCATAATCAAAGGCCCAATTAGAAAATTTTAATGATGCAAATGCAGAACCGTTATCACAGACTAAAGCATGAGGACAACCAAAGCGTGTAATAATGTTTTCTTCTAAAAATTTGATAACAGCATTAGCATTGCATTGCTTTAAAGATTGTGCTTCAGACCACCTCATACAATAATTATAAGCGGTTAGAATGTACCTATGCTGTGCAGAGGAGGGTGGGTTGATCACACCTATGAAGTCAAGAGCCCATTGGCCGAATGGTTTTACCTCTATGACTGGCCGAAGCGGCATGGCTAGGGTTCGCTCCTTGGTTGCAGCTACCTGGCAAATATGGCAGGTCCTTACATGTTCATGGGTGTCTCTGAATAGGGTGGGCCAATAATAGCCTACCTTGAGGATTTGGTGGGCTGTTGCCAAGCCTGACCCATGATCTGTTCCATACTTAGCATGGAACTGCTCTATGATTTGACGTGCCTCATCTCTATTTACGCACCTTAGGTAAATCCCCTCGTGGTTTCTCCGATACAAGACAACGCCTTGCAGCATGAAACGACTGCTCTTCATCCTTAAAGATCTTTTTTGCACTGGATTGAGGTGTGATGGACATTTTTGATTGAGGAGATAAAAGGTTATGTCATCATACCATTCGTTTGGCGAGACTTGTTCAATCAGGTATTGCTGATGTACAATTCCTAAGCATTCCGATGCGAGAGTCTGCGTCAGAGCTTGACCTCTCACTAGTTTCATGGGCTGAATCTCAATGTCATATTCTTGGATAATGGTCACCCACTTACCCCTACTTTCGCCCAGCTCATTCTGCATCAGTAATGTCTTTACAACAACATCCGACACTATGGCGTATATCTTACTCCTTAGTATATAATGCCGAAACTTCTTAGTGGCTTTAACTAATGCGTAAGCTTGCTTCTCAATATTTGGGTACCTCAACTTGGCATCTTTCAGCAGAGTGCTCATGAATGCTATTGGGTGTTCTCCTTCTTCCTCCTTTCGCTGGGTTAAAATTGCTGCACAGGTGCGTTCGGAGGCGAAAGAATATATGTAGAATGGCCTTAGGTAGTCTGGGCTTACCAAAACCGGCGCCTGGACAATAGCTTGTTTGATTTCCTCAAATGCCTTTCTGGTTACTGGGGTCCATTCTATCTTGGCATCTTTCTTGAGCATGTCGTTGAGCGGGCGAACTATTCCTGCAAATCCGGTTATAAGTTTTTTGACAAAATTTATCTTCCCGAAGTATGACTTTAGTTCTTTTTTGTTTGCAGGGAGATTAATTTGCAGTATGGCTTTGATTTTGTCAGGATCAATTGAGATCCCCTTTTCTGAGATAACATGACCGAGAAGCTTACCTTTGGTCACGCCGAACATACACTTTTTGGGATTTAGAGATATCCTGAACTGGCGACAGCGCTGAAAACTTTCTGCAGATCATTCACATGGTCCTCTCTTCTCTTGGAGAATACGTCAAGTCGTCCATATAAATAATTATAATTTCCGGAATACTAGGGTTCGACAAAACAGAAATCAAAACTCTCCTTTAGCACACAATAGCTCTTCTATTCAGTTTGAAATTGAGGATAGCCATATTGAAACTAACGAAGAAATAATTTTTGAAACAAACAGTATGGGGGAACCAGAAAATAATAGGGATCTCATAACAGCCTTAATTAGAAGTCAACAAGATATGCAGGACAATGTCAACAGAATGACCAATTTAATGACTCAATTTATTAATCAGCATCAAAATAATGGAAATAATCAACACCAAAATGTTGGAGCAAACAATGGGGGTAGAGATGAGCATTCTGTCAATAGTAATCAGTCGGAAAGAACAGGAACAGCCAGACCTTTTATGCCAACTTTCACTGTTAGGAATGTGCAACCAGAAAATGAACCAACAATTAGAGAATTACAGGATGAGATACACCAAGATTGGTTATTATTAGGGGATGATTCTAGGTCAACAATGACATTTAGAGAGTACTTGGATGTCAGAATGAAACATAGGCCAAGAGGACAGCGAGGGAATAACAGTGAATTACAGAGGAAAATAGGTAAAATGTCTATCCCTTATTTTAATGGGTCAGGGAAAACAACAGCTAGAGCTTGGGTGCAGAAACTTGACACCTACTTCCAATTAAATCCTATGTTGGAAGATGAAGCAATCAAATATGCAACATTACATCTTGATGGTGTAGCACACAAATGGTGGCACCATAGGCAAGTAACCTTGGGTCATAATCAGATTGTTACATATGTTGAATTCACTGAGAAACTTATTGATAGATTTGACTCTAAAGATCTTGAACTTCATTTTAAAGATTTAACTTAGCTTAAACAATCTGGAACTGTTGAACAATACATTTCTGAATTTGAAAAATTGGCAATTTTAGTAACTGAAATTTCAGAAAGACACAAAATTGTGATATTCATAGATAGATTGTCTGATTCGCTCAAAGGTTGGGTTAAGTCCTTCAATCTTCCTACTTTACAAACAGCTATTAAAAGAGCAAGAGAATTGGAACAATCTTTAAAAGGGAAGGTTTTTAATAAAGCCCCACCATCTAAAACTGAAACTGACAAACAATCTTTCAATAAACATAATTTCCCTAAAAACAAGTTAGATAAAGAAGAGAGGGAAGAACTCAGAAGGAAAAAACTATGTTTCAGCTGTAGAGAGTCATGGGAGCCAGGACATAGATGTTTGGGAAAGGGAAAAATCCATTACATCGAGGTTATGTCAGATAGTGACGATGAAGAGAATGTTGATCCTAATAAAGAAATTGTACCACAGAACACAGAATCAGGGACATGAACTAAACATGGAGAAGGGGTAATAGCATCTATGATAGGAACACCTCACTATAATATTTTCAGAGTAGGGGTTTTGAATGGGCAGCGTGTGGTTGTCATGCTTGATAGTGGTTCTACTCATAATTTTATAGATGCAGCCCTTGTGGATAAACGTGGATTGCAAACTGAAAAACATGAAGGTTTTGATATTAGAGTAGCAGCTAGAACAAATTTGTCCAGTACTCATAAAGTCCCTAAATTGAGTATTACTCTTGGCAATTATACTGTTACTGATGATTTTTATGTGATTGACTTGGCTGATACAAATGTTGTTTTGGGCATTCAATGGATGGAAACATTAGATGAGTACACGCAAAGTTTTAAAAGATTGGAATTTTCTTTTAAGATTGATGATAAGAAAGTAGTACTTCGGGGTATGTCTAACGGTGGTCCCAAGATGGTTAGTGCTAAAAGAATGGAGGCTATTTTCAGACATGGTGATGTGGCATGGTCGTCACAATGTTTAATTTCCAACAAGGTAACGGGTTTTGAATCTAAAAATTATCAAGATGATTTATTGAAAGTATTAGATTCACATAATCTGGTTTTCAGTGATATACCTCCAGGAGTTCCGCCTGACAGAGGATTTGAACATACCATTGAATTAGAGGAAGGTGCAAAACCCGTTATCACAACTCCTTATAGACACCCTAAAACATTCAAGGATGAAATAGAAAAGGCAATTAAGGAATTGTTGGATATGGGACATATCAGGCCCAGTTCTAGTCCTTTTGCATCATCAGTAGTATTGGTCAAAAAGAAGGATGGGACTCTCTGCATGTGTATAGATTACCGTGCTCTTAACAAAAAGACAATAAAAAACAGGTATACCATTCCTCGAATTGATGAGTTCTTAAATGAATTACATGGTGCTGTTTATTTTTCTAAAATTGATTTGAGGTCAGGATATCATTAAATAAAGTTAAGGGATCAGGATGTCCAAAAAACTGCTTTCCGTTGTCATTATGGTCATTATGAATTCTTGGTTATGCCGTTTGGGTTAACAAATGCTCCGACAACATTCCAGTCTTGCTTGAATCATACTTTTAACAAACAGTTGAGGAAATATCTGCTAGTTTTCTTTGATGATATATTGATTTACAGCAAAATGAGGAAAGATCATTTGAAACATATTGATATTGTTCTTGGTATTATGGAATCTCAATCGCTTTATGCAAAGGCCTCTAAATGTGAATTTGGAAAGACATAAATTTTGTATTTAGGACATATGATCAGTGCTACAGGTGTACAAGTTCATCAGGAAAAAATAAGAGCCATTCTGGATTGGCCACCGTCACGAAATCTCACAGATTTACGAGGATTCTTCGGATTATGCTTACAGAAGGTTTGTTAGAGGTTTTTCACAGCTAGGGGCACCGTTGACAGATCTTACCAAAAAGGGGGCGTTCCATTGGATGGAGGAGGCACAACAAGCTTTCGAGAAACTGAAAGAGGTAATGAGTTCTTGCCCAGTACTTGCACTTCCAGATTTTAATCAACCTTTTGTCTTGGAATGTGATGCATCTGATGAAGGAATAGGAGCAATTTTAATGCAAAATAAACATCGTATAGCATATGAAAGCAGGAAACTTAATAATCTAGAGAGATTGTATTCTACCTATGACAAAGAAATGTTGGCAATCATGCATGCATTGGCAAAATTTAAACAGTATTTGGTTGGTGGCAAATTTGTAGTCAGAACTGACCATAACAATTTGAGATATTTTTTGGGACAAAAAGACTTGAATGACAGGCAGCAAAAATGGATCAGTAAGATCTAAGCCTATGATTTTGAAATTGAATATGTGAAAGGTAAAAACAATGTTGTTGCAAATGCACTATCTAGAAGGCCTGAAATAAATGCATTATCTGTAATAACAGCTGATTGGAAATCTTTATTGCTGGTCGAATATTCTAAGGATTTTTTTGCCTGTGATTTGCTAGATGGTAATACACAAGATGATAAATATAAGGTTGTAAATGATGTTATCTATTACAAAGAAAAAATTTATTTGATTCCAGGATCGAAGTTGAAAGAGAAAATCCTCCAATCAGTGCATGATGTTCCTTTAGTAGGGCATCCCGGCTACTTCAAAACTTACTTGTAGATAAGAGAAAGATTCACCTGGAAAGGACTAAAGAATGATGTCCTTCGTTATGTCAAAGAATGCATCACTTGTCAGCAAAATAAAGTAGAGCATACTTATCCTGCGGGTCTATTGCAACCTTTGCCTATACTGGAACAAAAATAGGAAAGTATATCTATGGATTTCATTATAGGACTACCACGATCTCAAGGTAAAGATTGCATTTTTGTTGTGGTTGATAGATTAACTAAATTTGCACATTTCTTATCTATCACTACAGAATTCACAGCTGTTTAGCTCGCAGAACTATTTTTTCAAGAGGTGTTCCATTTACATGGTTTACTAGAAAATATCATCAGTGATCGAGATAGCAGATTTTTGAGTATATTTTGGGGGGAACTTTTCAGATTGACAGGTACCGAGTTAAATCACAGCACGAGTTATCATCCACAAACCGATGGACAAACAAAAATAGTAAACAACTTGATTGAGGGATACCTTCGTAATTATGTGTCTAGTCATCAGAAAGCATGGGTCTGCTGGCTATATTTGGGTGAATACTGCTATAATACTACATATCATATATCTATCAGTATGACTCCTTTCAAAGCATTATATGGGTATGATGCACCATCTTTTATTGACCTTGCTTTTGATCAAAGTAATGTACCCAAATCTCGTGATGTACTCCAGGAATGCCAAGATATAATGAAAGCACTTAAGGAAAATTTGCAATGTGCACAGAATCAACAAAAAATGTATGCCGATAAAAAGCATGTTGAGCGTCACTTTGACATAGGAGATTTGGTGTATCTCAGACTGCAACCCTATAGGCAGTCATCTCTCAAGCGTAGTGGGGTTGAGAAATTGAAGCCTCGATTTAATGGGCCATACTAGGTAATTCGAAAGGTTGGTGCAGTGGCATATGAATTAGAGTTACCGGCCGAAAGCAGAATACATAATGTGTTCCACGTATCTTGTTCTCTCTGATTTTGTGCGTTGATGCGGTTAGCAATCTCTTCTTCTTCCTCGAGGACAAAGCACATTTGAGACAAGTCAGGATAATTTCTTTTCATAGACCAGGCCAAGCTATATAACTCAGTGATGATGTTCTCTTGTTCGTTGCTGAAGCTCAAGTCTGGCTGTATCACTGGTTCGGGGTCTCTTCCTGGTTCAGGATGAGTGATGGGTTGACCCATCTCTTACCATGTTAGCGGATTGGAAAGAAAATTGTCGGATTTCTTTAAGAACTTGCTTGTGAAGGGTAGAAATCCTTTGCCTGTCTAGATTCTCCTTGATCACAGTCTCTATTTGCCGACCTTTTTCCTCTTCCTTAGCAATAGTGTGACTTGTCTGAAATGAGGATAATTTATTTTTGATTTCCAAGCAAGTGTTCGTAATTGATCTGCAATGTATTATTGATTCAGTCCTTGTCCAGGTTGTTCAACAGGCAGATCGAACGGGAATTCATGCGACAAGACCATACTGCATCATATCTACTATCCAAAATGGGTAACTTCAGCTGCTCAGGATTTGTTAACGATAAAGCTCTGGGTAATTGCTCACGAGTATGAACTATTATGACCTTAAGTCCAACTGTTTAGAAAGTTGTTCTCTTGGTAGGGCCCTCCTTCTAGCGTCAATTCTGTTGACGTGTTTGAAATCGCATTACTACGGTTCCATCCGGCCAACGCAGAATAGAATACTAAGAATCCTATCCTCTCTTGAAATAAGGAAATTCCTAGTGTTGTTTTTAATTGATCAATGGGGATTACCTCAATGTTTCGGTTGTCAGGTCTTGACTGTAGAATAACTTAGTGGTTTGATGTGTTTTGTTGGAAACACAAAGGGGACTTAAGGCTAGATGAACGACTTCGAGTGAGTTCCCTAAAGCTTAACAGTCATATATCAGTTGATTTCACTTGGGTTGATACTATCTCAGCTTGACTGTATGGTTTCTTCTTTGTAAAAAAAAGGGGAAAAAGAGGAAAGGGGAAAAGAGATAGAGAAAATCTGATTAATTAATCTAAGATAACATGTTCAGGAAAACAGACAGAAACCTCCAAAAAACCAGATTTAACATTATCAGCTAAAAAAGGCACAATGCTGTAAAATCTAGTGCAATCTTCAAGGGGAACTAAATTTTCATGCTACTAAACATAAATACAGAATTTTGACATTCATTCACTTGATGTTTAACAATCGAACTGAGCATATAAATGGGTTTTGACTAACCATGCAGGGGGAGTGACAATCAACCAGTCCTTAATGGTATGAACACCAAGGCTTCTATCAAATGTTTATCCTAAAAATACTATCTGAAAACAAAATACATGACAAGAATATTAAATGGTGAAGAAGGAGACCATGCACTCACAAAGAAATGAAACAACTTTAATTTCCATTAATTCTGCATAAATTTTGCCAGAGCTTCAGCAACAATCTTAGACTTCTTACAAAAATAAGGGAAAACCAGCTCTTTTAAATAGAGTTTCAGAATTAGATGAATGGTCAAGATTTAAACAAAACAAGTGGCCCAGATTTATCTGTACAACAAAGTACCCATGCCCATAAATAGGAGGTAAATATCAACAACCACCCAAGGAGGAACTATAACTACCTAAAAAAGGCAATTAATAACTACCAACAACAGCTCAAAAAGTGCACATGCTCTCTCGATTGAAGCCTAAACTACTCTTTTCAGGAGATGACCCTTGGCTTTTCTTCTTCTTTGTCTTTTGATTTCTCCTTTCTTTTAATTTAATTTGATCTCAGGGAAATATTAATAAAGCGACTTTATTCATTTTTCACTTAACTCACCATTAAACTCACTTTAATACTTTATTACATTAATTAAATAATATTACCCTTATGATTTTTTTTTGGAGGTATAATATTAAATAATTTAATTAATTAGTTTTAGGACCCTATTAAATACTTATATTCCAAGGTCACATAAAAAGGGGACAGTTCAAAAAATGTCTACAAAATGGATTTTCAAGATTTGGGTATAATCGATATTTTTAGGAGATTTTTACTTTTATGCGCTTCACTATCTCCAACAACATCGGTCCCATGGGTTGAGGATTCCCTTTAGTCAATTGAGGGTATGCTCTAATTAGCTACAAGTTGAGATTCATCATCCTATTCTCTACTAGAATTAGACTTGTTAACTTTTCTCCCTCCAAGAGGTAGAGGGTTAGGAACACTTCATTTTTAGATGCCCCGTTTACTATTAGATACGGGTGAGATATCAATGCCAATATAGAGACTGAGAGAACACTCTATGTACTTCCTTCAAATATTTAGATTAGTGGAGGTTGGTCGTTTATCTTCGAGAGGTCATCACCCTTCAACATAGATCCATATAGGGAGTCCTTAGAGGCCCAAGAGCCCCCATGCTGATCACTTCTTTCTTCTAGCTCATTCAAGAGATCAATGGCGCTAAATACCCTTTGGATGTTGCTATTTCACACATGGAGGTAGATCTATGAGATAGCGTTTCTCCTAACATACTACTACTTCACACATGAAGGCAAATGGACTTTGATATCTTTGCTGCTACTTAGATGCCTGTGCATGTTGTCCTCCAACATTGTGATTTTGCTCCTTTACAACATGATTTTAGTCTTTGATATCATCACTCCGTTCCTTCCCAACCACCCCTTGGTTAGGGGGACAAAAATATTATGAGATTCTTTACCACTATGGGAGTTACATTGGCCTTGGATGTTAGGAGAGATTCTAGAGAGAGAGTGCTTTGCTTCCTCCTTGCAACAACATGCTTGGCCCCTAGCATTCCACACTCATTGATGAGTGTTACCAAATCATATACTACTCCTTTCATCAAATTTGTATCTCTCCTTGTCCTCATCAACTCTTGCTCCTTGTGGATTTAGCTTTCCCGCAAGACTAATTGTGTTGGTTTTGGAACCACTTGTGTTGGTGTTGCATGACTTCATTTTGTTTTTTAGTTCGTTCATTACTTTATTTTTCTTTTCTAGGATGGTATCTTCCTAAAACTTTATGTAAACTAGTTTGTTTTCAAGTCCGTTTGAGCTACTTTTAGTCAGTTTAGACATTAATATACTTATCTAGGGTTAGTTTAGCTCTCTGGGGAGCTTCTTTTGTTCAACCTTACACATTGTTTTGTTTTGTGATGTCTTGAAAGAGAAATTAAAATCCTAACATGATGATAACCAATATTTTGATTGTAGGCAAGTTTGGTTGATAATATTAACTGAATTCTCATGTTATGCAATTATTGGTTTTCTCATTTTTGAGAAAATTTTAGAATATCATTTAATACTGATGTTTTTGCAAATATTTTGCATTTATTTTCAAAATGGTTACCTATATGTAAATTTTATATGATGGCTAGGGTAGACTAATGTAAGAATGGGCTAGATACAATTCATATCCACTTCATTATTTTTTGTCCCCTATGTCTATTATCATTTTCATTAATGACTAAAATTTATGGGGTGGCTTTGCAATTAAATTATCACTATATATACTTGTTTTGTATGGGTTGGCTATGAAAATTTATGAGCCTGTGAAAGCGCCGTGTAATAGGTTATGGAGTTGTTTGAAATTCGTTTGAAATATACTAGAGCATTTACGCGTCAATATTAAGTATGTACACAAGTTGAATAAGCTCCTTTTGAGTATTGATCATAATCATCATCTTTTTTTTAGCTATATCCAATTATTTTGATGTATTGACATGGTGATAACTGCTATAGTGTAAATGACTTTAATGATAACTTGTCATCTCAAACTAATGGCTAAACTGGTTATTTTTCATTCATATTGTATGTAGAAATTTGTCTTGTAGTGCTTTGTGCTTTCCAACAACCTTATTAGCTCTATTGATTATCAAATGGCTTTATCTTGTTTGTACTTTATTGAACTGGGAACTCGGTATTTAGATGTGTCTTCATGGTAACTTACACCACATTGACTAATTTTGGTTCACGTACAATTCATTTCTTCCAGTGTGGAGGAAAAGGAGATTGGACAGGCAAGATCATTGTCTCTGAAAACAAGGACACAATTTTGTATTCTACGCCGTACTGCCTCAATAAACAAAAGCTATCTACCATTGAAAAAGGAGTATGCATTGATTTTTGCTTGTTTTATGACAAAGTATTTAGACTTAGTTGAATTTTTTTTCAGTGTGGTTAATGCTTTAAGGATCTAGTTTTTTTATAATTAAAATGCCCTATTTTTTATCCTATTCATTTAAGTCAATATTTATTCGGTTTACAGGTATATTCTTTTCTGCAGACCCTCACCATCTCAGATTTCGTTGTATTTGGAAGTTCTCAAGTCTAAGGTTGCCCCCATTTTCTAAAGTAGAGTTCTTTGTTTTCTTCTCTGAATAATATACTTTGTCTTTTAATTTGTTCATTATTTCCTAGCAGTTAAACTTCTCAATAAATGGGGTTCATTTTACCTATTGTAAAGTTATTTTCATTTGCCTTATGGAGAAGAATGAATTGATATGTTTAATATGGTGCTCAATTCAAAATTAGAAAATGCACAAGAAACTTCTCTATTGACGATTAAGATAGACTTATACCTTGGCAATTAAATTGTGACAGGGCTTTCTACCAAGTATGTATGTAGACCGCAATTCAAGAGGCCATTGTACAAATTTACTGTCAGCTTTCTTTCATAAAAGTAGCAACAGCAGTTATTAGTTTTGTAGACAACTCAAGACATTCTTTTCATTTGTTTGGAAATATCATAGAAACCACCAGCATAAATAAATGTTTTGTACATGTACATTATTAACTAAATTTCTTGCATTGATTTGCAGCACTGTTTAGCTAACTACGTGGACTCTAAATAGATTGTCGAATTCCATGAAATTAGTAAAATCAGAAAATGAGACTGTTAGAGCATTTTGGGACCAAATGGCATCATCATATTTTAATCAAATTCTGAAATGTAGAAGCAGTTTTTAGAATATCCTCATCTTTGATCTGATTTGGTGACAACCAGGTCTGAGATCCAGTTTTATAAAACATTGCCCCATGTTACTAATCTAGGAGTAGAAAACTTATCTTTGATAGTGAGCTTATTGATGTCTCTTGGCAGTCCAAATCATAGTTTTAAGACTCGTGGACTCACCACGGACTCGCGAGTCTAGTGGTGCCATGAGTTGACTCGCCATGGACTCGCGAGGCGAGTCCTGGCGAGTCTTTTTGAAAGACTCGCGAGTCTTTTGACTAGACTCGTGCAACCCAGGAAACACATCAAAAAATTATCTAATTTTTTTTTTCCAAGTCAGTCTCATTCCCTTCATCAGAATGTCTTTTGACTAGACTCGCGCAACCCAGGAAACACATCAAAAAATTATCTAAATTTTTTTTTCCAAGCCAGTCTCATTCCCTTCATCAGAATATATACATGAAATATAACATTTAAGTATTACTTTAAGTTATATTTCATGTATATATTGGCAGGATGTTTGAGAGTGGTTTCAGATCTCTAGGAATTATAATGCAAATTCTAGGTTTTAGAAGATCTTTTAAATTTTCAGACAGTCAAATTTCAGTAATCAGTAGGCTCCTATTAGCATTCTCTCGCCCTCTCTATCTCACTCACTTTATTTGCCTCGAATTTTAGACCTATCTATCTCCCTATCACTCTTCCTCTATCCCCTCTCTCTACCAATCTCTATCTCAGTCTCTCCTTTCTCCCCCAAGATCTAGACCTATCATTATATGTAATTTTGTAAAAATTTATAAACTTATGCTTCTATTATACATTTTAAAGGTTGAACCTATGAGTATGAATGATGAAATTTCAAATATTGAGCGTTTGGAGATCATATGACATGTGTAATTTTTCAATTATGGCTCTTATGTTCTCTAAATGCATTAATTTCTTTATGTTTTTTTGTAAAACTACGGTTTTTTTTTTGCCGAGTCCTTGCCGAGTCTTTCACGAGTTCGAGTCTGAGTCCAATTTTTTGGTTTGCCGAGTCCGTGGCGAGTCCAAGTTTTAAAACTTCGGTCCAAATAACATGGTTCTGGGACTCGCCAGGACTCGCTTAGACTTGGCGAACCTTGAGTTGGGTGACCTTGGGCGAGTCTTAGGGGTCTGGACTCAGGCTCATCCGAGACTTGAGTGAGACTCGCGGGCTCGGTTTGGACTTGGCCAGAGTCAATTTTTTTTTTAAATCTCAAAAAGAATTTGCATCCAAAAACCCTAAAATGTCCATAAAAGAATCATTTTGTCCAATATAAAGATCATTTTTCTTTCTCCACTCTCTCTTTTTTTGTTTTTCTCTTAATTATTTTTTCGGGGACATAGCCCACAAATCTCCACTTCTAGCCTGCGGGGAAACACAAGTTATCATTGCATCTTATCATTGCTACCCCTCAAACCCATAAGCATCTCCACTCCCAAACTCCTAGTAGTTAGTGGGACCTACCTTAAATGCCTTCGTAGGAGGGATGCAGGCTACTTTGGGTCATAGATTTCTAGTTATTGTTTTGATATTTGTTTGGAGCATTTGATGTCATGGATTTCATATTCCATGAGTTTTGTATACGTTTGACAATATATAAATATCTAAGTGTGCTATTTCCTTCAAATATAATTTGTGTTTATAATTATGTGATTGATGTATATTTGTGTATGTGATCAAATTAGCTTCTATTTGATGATGTTATTGTGTCTTTATGGTTTATTAAATAAAAGGTGTGCAAAAAAAGTTTTAAATCCTCAAAAGTCTCTAAATTTATTTGTTTTTACACTTGTCAAGTCTTTTTGTTGAGTCTCGAGTTGAGCTACCCATGCTAAGTCCGTGCCAATTCCAAGTCTCATTTCTATGGTCCGGAGTCCCAGACACATGCACTAATTGTCATTCTTCTTGTAAATCATCACAGTAGGAGAAGAGTATGAGGACACCAAATGATACCTACCTCAAGCAATTTTCTAGACCACATGTTGAATCTCATGTTTGTGTATATGTGGGTGCCTACAATGCTTATTGTTATGTGGCTGGCTCCTTGGAAAATGCTGGATAGTATGATTGTGAACCCTTTTTGGGGGAAGGTCCTATCTTCAAATACGATAGAGTTTTCCTTTTGAATAACACCTCATGAAAGGTCTTAGAAGTTCATTTGAATTGCCCTTAAGAGTGGTGAGCCATTGGACTCCCAACACCACATTTGCTCTTCCCATGAAAATGGCAAGCACAAGGCTCTTTGACAAATAATCACCTGTGGGCCATGAGTATATTAATCAGTGTTACAAAGCTTTCTTGGACTCACCAAGGCTTGGCAAGTTCCAGCGCAAGTGACCCTGATTGAGTCTAGGGGAGTGGAGACTCAAGTACCTAGTGAGTCATGCAGGCTAGACTTGGTCGTGGTGGGGGAAAGAAAAAGTTAAAAAAAGATAATAAAAAAACTTAAAGTGTTAAAACTAAAGCACTTAAGATCATCTCTTATGCCCTAAAAACACATTCATTTTGTTTTCAATCCAACATTCCAATTCCACCTAGATTTCATGGTAGAGGAGGAGGTGTTTAGTGGGCTCTACATAGTCATGGAGTGAATGGAACTTGGTTCTTTTGTTGGAGCGAAGATAAACACTAATATAGAGATTTTCAAACTTGTGTCTAGGGACCTTTTTGCATGAGACATATGCAAGGAAAGTGAAACTCAAAGTTAAACAATGAGATTGGTTTTTTATTTCTTCCCATTTTAGATGCATGGTGGGAAAGGTTTGGTGCTAAGGTGCCAAATCGTTAAAAGATTGCAGTTCGGATCTTGAGCCAACTATGCAATACTTTATGATTTGAGTGCAATTGGATTATGCTTGAACACATACAATTCAAGAAATGCAATAGGTTGTCAGTGTAAAGGTTGAATGATCTTGTGTATGTTCATTACAACCTTGCCCTCCGTGACAAACATATATTGGGCATTGGGTTATTTCCCTTTAGTCTAGAAGAGGTTGATCCATAGTTAGATTGGATCTTAGAGGTTGATGATATTGTCTTTAGCGATGAGGGCCTTGCATGGGTTGGTTAGGTGGATTGAGGGGCAAAGGTAGTAGCCATGGCAAAGGAGGATAGAGCACAATTGTCTACCCATTGGATGTTGGTGTCATTGAGACATAGGCATATAACATGTACATTATCATCTAGGACCTATCTTAGATGCTAGCATGAGACTTGTCGTGATGTTGAGAAGAGTGTTGCAGGCTCATTTGAGCTATATACTTATATTTTTAGTTTTGATATTTGTTTTGATGTCATAGTTTTAATAATCCATGAGATCTGTATACATTTGATGCAAGACAACCTCCCTCTTACAATCTCAAAACTCGAACACAAAAACAATTGCAATAGCAAATACTCTCTGCACTTAACTCAACAAAATAGATTGCAACAAAGATACAAAACTTATTTCACATGAAATCTATAAACATATTATTTACATTATTGTCCTGATCATGGCTTCTCTTTCTCTCTGTTCTACTCTATGCATAGGCTCTCTAATCGCCTTCTTTATTACACATACTTCCTCCCTCTTATTCCATCTCATGCAGCCTTGCACATTGTCAATGCCTTTAAATTTATCTTCAAGCAGATTGTCCCAAAGCCGTCACCTATTCCCCCCTTCCCATAGTCAATATCTCACTATGCAGCCCCTCTATTTATCTCTGTTTTTTATGATTTTGAATGCCCTTCATTCCTGCACAACCCTTGACCTTTTGTATTCTGCTCATTCTTTATAATTTTAAAAGAATTTTAAAGAACCCCTTGCCTGTCCAATGGCCTTATTTGAACCCCACTCTTTGCCGATTGGTTTTGTTTATTAAATCAAAATTGTGTACTGAGACCTAATTTCACTTTGCACTTATAGGTTGCTCACAAATGCAGTTGCTAGGGCAAGAGAAGTGATGGAGGATCAAAAAATTGAATGGGCAAATTATGGCTGCACCATTCTTTCTGGTGGGTGGACAGATGGCAAGAACTGCACCATCATCAATTTTTTGGTTGCTTGCAAGGACAATGTAGTGTTCTTGAAATCTGTTGATGCCTCCAGCAAGGTGAAAAATGCAGAAACATTGGCTGGAATGTTGGAGCATGTCATCATGGAGGTGGGGGTAGAGAATGTGGTGCAAATCATCACAGATAATGCAGCAGCATATGTGTCAGCAGGTAGAATCCTTTTGAATTATCACCTTTAGGCATTAGCAATATTTTCATTTGTTGTGGGCTTTGTTTTACTTGGTTGCATATTTCTTAAGAATAAATTCTTCTTTTGCAAGAAGAATCCTCCAAGAGAGGCACCCCACTCTTTTTTGGACACCTTGTGCAGCACATGTCCTTGACCTTCTTTTGGAGGACATAGGAAAACTTGAGTGGGTGACTCCAGTTGTGGAAGTTGCAAGGAGGGTCACCAAATATATTTACAATCACCCTTGCGTCCTAAATTTGAGTACATGCATTGAGAGGATGGTACCTGATGTTGAGGAGAGAGACCTCATTGTGAGTGAGCTCCAAAATTATGAGGGAGGAAGGGGTAAGCTATTCTCTTCAGGGCTGGCTAGGAGAGGAAGAACCACTCAAACCCCAGGTATAACATTTGCCATTTGGATTTTGGGATCTAAAGACTAAAATGATTGATAAATTATGTTTTCTCTTTTCTCTTTGCTTTCTAACTTTTCCATTTTATTTATTTTGCAGATGCTTGGTGGTAAAATTGGGGTGCAAACACCCCACATCTCAAAAAATTTGCCCTGAGAGTCTTAAGTCAGCCTTTCAGTTCATCCAATTGTGAGCGCAATTGGAGCTTGTTTGAAGCAATCCACACGAAGAAGAGGAGCAAGTTAGCATAGAAACGGCTCAATGACCTTGTCTACGTGCAATAAAATCTTCGATTGCGCGTAAAGAAGGTAGAGGAACTAGAAGGTGGTCCAATTGACCTGGATGATATAGATCTTTACAGTGATTGGACATCACAGGAGCAACCTCCATTGTTTTCCGACACTGACATCACTGATCTGGAGAGGCAGGCTATGGAGGAGGGGGGTGGATTTGGTTTCAGGCTGGATGACATTGAGGAGGATGAGGATTCATTGCCAGTGCCAGAGGCAGGTGGAGACATAGCTTCATCTAGGATGGAGGATGAGTCTCAATCAACCATACCGAGCAAGGAGGCACAGTCACGCCCAGTCCCACAGCAGACTTATATGACTAGACAGTCTAGACCCTCTAGTTCTACCTCTCCCCAAGTTTTTGCTAGAGCTGGGAAGAGGAAGTTGTAATTGTAATTTGTAATGATGTATTTACTTTTGTTTTTACAAAAACTATTTAGTAATTTACTATTTTGCTTCCAGGCTTCCAGCAATCAACATTCCTCATGAGGATGCGATTTTGTAGACACTTTGCATTTAAATATATCTAGAATCAACTTGTTTCTTTTGTGCTATCATTTATTGACTCATTGGATGCATCTTCTCATTAAATTTTGCAAAAAAAATGCATTTTTAACTAAGTTTAAGCGTGTTTTTAAGTTGCCGAGTTTTTCGCCGAGTTTTTCCGAGTTTTTCTTGAGTTTTCGTCGAGTTTTTTTCCCAGGGGCTTGGCAAGTCGAGCCGAGTCGCGAGTGGTTCAACTATGGTTGGAACTACCATACACTTTCACCTTGCTAACTCTAGGATCTAGGTGATTAGAAAGTGTTGAAGACATTGCATATACATCTTTATATTGCAAAAATGAGAAAAAGTAGGGTGGGTTGTTATATGAGGATACAATTTAGAGCCTATAATAATTTTTGATGTACCCAAAATATTAAGGTAAATTTATCATTATAGAAAAATTCAGAGTCCATCCAAACAAACTCTAAAAATACAAGTCCAACTGCCGATGCATGATACTTGCCTTACAAGGATATTTGCCTTATTTTTTTCCATGCTCAACAGCCACCAAAGAAAATTGGACCATGTTTCCTAATCAAAACAAGATTAGTAATATATATTGAAGAAGTCTGAGTTATGTTAGTGTCCAAAAGCAATTTTGATGGGCACCAAAATATTTAAGGTACCTGGTAGATATATCATTTCTGAAAATCCCATTAAGTGGAAATTTACTCTAAGAAATCTTGCTAGTTCAATGAGTCATTGTGATACCAATGCCCTTTGTCTCAGCTATGATAACAGAAAAAACCATAACCATATCAAGCATCTTCTACATAAAACCCTTTCTGATTTATATATTTCTTCTCTTATCTTATTTCTTTAATTAATTTTTACTTGCAAATTTGCTTATATCACTTATCTCTGCAGAGTTTTGGGGATCCATACTTAGTCATTGTCACTATTTGGCTGTTTAAACTTTGCATTTTGTAAGAACCCTGCTGGTTCTAACTTTACCTCTGATGCTAATACTGTCTTGATTTTATATTTTCAATGGTTTTGAAGAATTTTAAATAAAAAATATAGAAGCACGACATGCTAGAAATGACATAAAACTGAAATGACAAGAAGTAAAGAGCAACTGCAACTATATTATGAATCAAGGAGCTGTTACAAAAGAAACTAATACTAATTTCATACCCGAAGGTCCTCAACTTATTTAAATTAAAGAATTTTGGAACTTGCTAGCCAAAACTATGCAACTAACCAAACAATGCGTACAAGTCCTGGATGTAATTTCTCCAAGCTAGAAAAGAGATGGAATGGCCTAAGTATGTTGGGCGTCTAAGATGGAGTAATCAGAAGGCAAAGAGAGAAGGCGTTTCAGCCCTCCAAATCACACGCCCCCTTCCAGGTCCACATGTGCTAGGCAGATGGTGTACGACCAACGAGAAGAAATGTACGACCTGTTTATTGAATAACAACTACTGCTGATTGAAGGGACCTCAGTCAAGAAACCCACCCTTATTGAAATCTGAAAATAACTGAATACAATGAACTCTGATGAAGCATAACAAGACTCCAAAATGAAGCCCTCACAGTTGCAATGATTCAACTGGTCTTCCACAGCCTCAAGATTGCAGATCCACGAAGAATTCTCATTCTTCAATGGTGTAAACTTCTGAATCCCTTTTCTTAGATAAAACCATAGAGAAGCCAAAAAGCAATGTCAGATAATCAATAATGCCATGAGGTCGACTTGCTTTTGCCTCATATACCCAAAAAGAATGACTTTTGCCCTTTTAAATACATTTAAATGTATTTGAAATACTTTCAATAGTTTTAATTCAAATTGGGCGTCCTTTTTGATTTGAGTGATTTAATAATCACTTTATTATATTTTAAGTGGCTTTTTTATTTTTATAAAGTCAAATTATGACTTTTTAATATCTTTATAAGTTAATTAAATAACTTAACCATGAAAATATTAATATCTCTCTCAATATTCAGTCTTTTGACGTGTCGTCTGAAGCAGGGGTCAACACTGTATAACTCCCATGTGTCCAGGTGCCCTTGTTCCTAAGAGAGGACTGTCTATAAGGCTGCAGCATTAGATACACCATATCCCCGAGCTCAAATGATCGCTCAAGCCTCCTCTGATCGGCATATTGCTTTTGCTGATTTTGAGTCTTCTGAATGTTCTCACGAAGAGCTCTCATGATATTTTGGTTGTCCTATAACAAGTCCCTAGCACTCGATACTCTGCAATCGCTCAACAATAAATCTAGGTAACTAGGAGCATCATAGCCATGCAATGCTCGAAAAGGTGTCATCTGTATAGTCATATGGTGAGTGGAATTATAATAGTACTCACAAAGGTGCAACCACTTCACCCAAGCCTTCTTCTGCCCATAAATGTAGTTCCGCAGGTATCTCTCCACCCATTTGTTGACAATCTTAGTCTGCCCATCAATCTAGGGGTGGTAGCTAGTGTAGACACCTAAAATTGTCATGTCTAATTATTTATTTATTTAATTATCTAAGCTTAATTCTTCTATTAATTAAAATAAATCTTTATTTATTTAATTAATTCATTTATCCTCTTCTAGCCTTATTTCTCATTTAAATAAATACATTTATTTATTTAAATTACCCCTTTTCCTAAATTAAATAAATATTTTATTAATTTAATTAATCCCACTTCCTCTATTAATTAAATAAATCTTTATTTATTTAATTAATTCATTAGCCTTTTCTACCCATGACACATGTCACTCATCTCTTAATTCCTACACTACCTACCCTCTTATTATTTTATTATTTTCTTTACCTACCCTCTAATCATAGCCGACCTCTTTTACACCTCTCAATCTTATCCCTCCATTTCTTATAGTGTCCTCTATATAAGGAGATGCTTCCTTCATTATCAAACCCTGGCTAATCAATTTATGCACTTGACTACACTACGCTTTTCATATGAGATCCTACTTGCAACCACATTTCCGTTCTTTGTTGAGCTCTTGTGCACATAAAATCTGAGAGCAAATATATCAAGCAAGATCAATGGAGATAGGAAGAATGGAGATTCAAACACTATTGGACATGTGATGGTATAATCTTTGTGATTTCATTTGATTTGCATTGTTTTAGGTAATCTTCATATGTTATGGTGGATTTTTGTTGTTGTTAGGCTAGGGTTTTGTGGTTGAATTCATTTAGTCTTTCAACATTGTTGTTGTTTCCATTTTCACCATATACATTTTCGCACGCCCGGTGGGACTCTTGTCCCTTTTGCATTTAACATCCTTGTTTTGAAGTTGTAGATTTGACATTTTCGATAGTATTTTGGTATTTTCGCGTTTGTGTACTTTCGGATTGGGTTTTTTGGTTTTCAGCCGCGTTTGCGACATCGAGGATTGCGTCCACACCCTTGACAATTTTATTTTTTTGCAGATTCTGGAAATCGCGTCTGTGTTCCCTAGTCGCGTCTGTGGGGTTTTCAGGCGCGTTTGCGTCCAGAAGCCGCGTCTGGGTTTCGGAGCCGCATCTGTGTTTTACAGAAGCGCATCTGCGTCCAGAAGCCGCGTTTGTGTTTATGATACCTGCATCTGTGCGCACTGATTTCGTTTTTGGGGGTTTTCATTGATTCAGTTTTTAGTCATTCGGTTTTTTAGATCTGGTTTATTTTGAGCTAACATTTTCAGATCTAGCTAACGAAATTGGTGCAGCTTGTCTTGAAAGCAAAATCGTTTAGTCGAAGGCCCCTATTTTCACAAAGTCTTTTGGATCTAAAATTTACCTAACTTGTGTGCTTGTAGGAAGGGGTGATCATTTGAAACAATCCAAACTACTAACAAATCTTTGTTGCAGGACCTTGGCAAGGGTTTTTGATCTTTATTGTGTGCCTTGTTTTCATAGACTAGCAAACACTTCAATTGGTGCACTAAAATTGAATCATTGTCTTTTGTGTCTTGGGCAATAGGCTCTTTTTGTTTCATCTTTAGAGAGTCTGTCTCCCCGTGTGGTCATTAGGACTACTAGTGAGGAGAGAACAACCCAAGTGGTAGCAAAAGAAAAGCCATCTTTTTCCAAACCACTATAAATAACTGTATTCATGGTGAAAACTATGAATAACGTGTGCTGATTAGTTCATACCGACAATATGTCTCCCCATAAACCCGTTTGATCAAATTTATTTGATCATTTGTAGGGCGTAACCCCTACCGGCTGGGAGCCTTCTGTATTTACAGAGCTGAAAGTGCCGCATGTATGGCCACACGAGCGGATGCCCTTACTAGCACCTTTTTGTTTTAGAAGCCAAAATCATTCTAGTTGTTGAGGCAGGAGGTCGGACCTCTGGTAGCGGCCCACACACATACGGTTCTTAGTAGAGATACAAAGTTCGCCACAAGGAGTTTTTGTGGGGACTGATGCTTGGCTGCCCCGAGAAGTGAGTGCCGAGGGTGGAGCCAGTGGGGTCAAGCATCTAAGTATCCGCTCTGAATAGCATAGCCTCGGGGGAAACTCCATGTGGGATCAACAACTATTGTCCTGGCCAACCATAAGAATTGTGCTTGTCTTATTTTGAACAATCAAACATTCAAGACCAAACATCAAAACATTGTGTCTTTTGTGTCTTCAAGTGTAGGCAAAACAATTTTACATCAGACATCACACTTTCTTTGAGTCATTTTTCAGTCTAAAACTTGCAAACATTGAGTCCTCATCAACACTGTGTCCTCTTGTCACGAAAACAGTCAAACATTCAGATTTGGTCACAACAAAGCAACTTCACAGATTGGAAAAAATTGCACAAATTTTGCAGAAATGCGTTTGTGTCTGATAGAACCACGTCTGTGTCATATAACCGCGTCTGTGAAGGGCAGAAACGCGTCTGTGTTCTTAGAATCAACATTGCACTTACAAAATCTTAGACTCGCGTCTGTGTTAAACAGAACCACGCATGTGTCAGGAAATCGCGTCTGTGAAGTATACAGACACGTCTGTGTTCAGGATTGAGAACTTTCATAATTCAACAAACAAGAACAGTCAGTTTCGGACTTATTGAGTTTCCTAGGTTATCTCTTCAGGTTTTCATCTAGCATTCAACCTGTCTTTGGGTCTCACAAATTCCATCATTGCTTTACACCTTACATTACATACATATTTGTCTAAACTTGAGTCAAAAGGTCACTTGCTTGTCCTCATCATACTTTGTCAACACATTGCATACAACAACATTTTGCTAAGTGGTCCCTCATCAAGGTCTATCACCTTTGGGTCTCATTTGGTCTTACTTAGAGTCAAGGTCAACTTACCTCATCAAGAGAAACTATCCTCTTTGGAAGTCACACCTACTCTACTACATACATACTTGGTTTTACACTTTGGACATTGCAAGTAAACTTCAGATTCATTTACATTTCATCCAAACTCTTGGTCTTCCATACTCTTTCCATTTTCATCTAGTCTCACACATCGTGGTCGATACCTAGTTCATTGTTGAAACCCGTTCCCAAAAATCTAGGAGAGAAACTAAGTAGGCTCAAGAGTCCGCAAACATGAGTTCCTATGAGTATGACAATGATATCTTTTTCAATTCTGATCATACTACATTACCTGACATGGATGCCTATAGAAACATTCCAAATGTTGAGCACATGGACACTACAAACAACAATGATACACACAATGACAATATGGACAACTTTTCTGTACATTCAGCAGAAGTGGAAGACACCATTATGAATCCTCATTTTAATCGATTGGTTGAGGAAATAATGAGGAGAGATAGACAATACTTCCTACAAGTGATGGCACAAAGTGGAGCCAAGATACCTCATGATTTTGACATGTCTCAAATAATGGAAAATCGACCTTTGCAACAAACTCACTCCAACATGGATCAAAGGAGGCCTAATAGTGGAGGCAATAGAGGACCACATATGGTGCCTGAATCACCATCATCTTTGTTTCAAAAACTAGAGGTCCCATACACAGATGGTCAAGCATATGATACTCACCTTCGCAGACCATTATGGAAGTCTTATGTAGAAAAATATGCTCAATCACATACCAATGCTAAGGATCAACCACCAAAGCAATTGGATATTCAAAGGCATGCTCAAAATTTGGACACAAGGAAACCCCGCGTCAAATTTGGGGGCAACACACTAGAACAAACTCATGACATTCCTATAGAGTATGGTATACATGGACAAAGCAGATATTCCATTCCTCACCATGACTCTATACCAGGTGGTCCATGTACGCAGCATCATTATAGACCTCCTCCATATGAACATGTGTATGATCGATATCATCCATATATGCAACATGCTCCTCCTCCAATTGGTGCCTCAAGCATGGGGTATGGTCCAAGAAGTCGATCTCCACCTAAAAACAATTTGGAGCAACAAATCAGGGACTTACAAAAGAAACTGGAGGACATAAATACACCGAAGCCAACATACACAATGAGAGACATATGTCCTTATCCATTTGACAAGAGCATTCCAATGCCTCCTTTTCCTACACACTTTGTGACACCTAAGTTTGATAAGTATAGAGGCAAAGGGGATCCTAAGGTACATATAAGACAGTTTTTCACAGCTTGCATTGAGGTAGCTTCAGAAGAGACATATTTGATGAGATTATTCCCACAAAGCTTAGGTGATCAAGCTATGGAATGGTTCTCTCAACTCCCACCTAGAATTAAGTCATGGGGTGACTTAGCAGAGGCATTTATCCAACATTTCTCATACAACATAGAGACAGACATATCAGTCACCACTTTGTGCAACACCAAGCAAAAAGAGGGAGAGTCTTTTGCATCATTTTTACAAAGATGGAGGAATCTAGCCAGCAGATGCTTTTGTGAAATTCCACAAAAACAAATGGTAGAGATGTTCACCCAGAATGTTAACAAAGACATTGGCTATGATCTAAGGAAAACTTGTTTGTCCACCTTCAAGGACGTCATTGAAAAAGGCTTAGCGACAGAAAAGGTCCTAATTGAACAAGGAGTCATTAAGATATTCAAGGAAAACAAAGATGACTTTAAAGGAAAAGATAAGCCAAGATTTTGGAATAAAAACAAGAACACAGTCAATGATGGTGTTGTTGATGCCAATACAGTACGACCCAAAATAGTTTTTTCGGGATCAAGCTCTACAAACAATCAAGTGAATACTCAAACAACTTCTAGATCACGAAGGAAGTATACCCCATTGGGAGAACCACTTGAGTTAGTTTTCAAGAAGCTAGTGGCAAACAAAGTAATCACAATTCCAGATTTTCCTCCATATGAGCCAAAGGTTAAACCAAATTGGTGGAATGATGATGAGTATTGTGAATTCCATAAGAGCAAGGGTCATAAAACAGGAAATTGTCATCGACTGAAGAACATCATACAAGATCTCATTGATAGAGGTGACATTGAGATTGAAGGACACTCATCCAATCAAGAACATGAAATGTTTAACGAACCATTCCCAAAGCATGACAAGGGAAACATTGCAGCCACAGATGACCAGACCAACTATACCAGAGCATCCTATAACTACGATTCAACTATTAATCATATCTCGATGGACAATTATGTCTCTACCATTATCATCAAGGACAAAACCCCTGAGAATTCTACCCAGAGACCCAAGATCGTTCTGAAAGGAATTGGATCTTCTTCCGAACCTACCTCTGAATGTAATGTCACAACTCGTCGAGGTAAATTCACTTTGCAAGGTGCTCCAGCTAAAAACACGCTTCCTTATCAACCAAGCCTGAATACGACCTTGTAGAACAGTTAGGGAAGACACCTGCGCTTATCTCCATCCTTGAGCTCTTACGCATATCCCCCTCACATAAAGCCATTCTTGACAAAATCTTGAGAGACACTGTCGTTCCTATTGATTTGAACGTGGACCAGTTTCAAGCCATGGTGGGATACCTTTCCATTCCACACTCTCTTACATTCACAGAAGCCGATGACACCTCCGTAAGTCAGCCACATAATGCACCATTACACATTGAAGCCTTCATACACAAACATAGAATCAAACGAGTCCTAATAGATGGAGGAGCAAGTCTAAACATTTGTACATTGAGCACTATTAAACAATTGGGATATTCCCACAATGCTGTGAATTCTACAAACAAAATTACCATCAAAGCATATGATGATGAAGAGTGTTCATCCAAGGGCACAGTCACCTTACCTCTCAGAGTTGGGCCAATTACAAAGGATGTGGTTTGTCAAGTACTAGATCTTGATCTCACATACACCATATTGCTAGGACGTCCTTGGATTCATGAAATGAGGGCGGCCCCATCTACATATCACCAATGCATCAAGTTTCCTCACAATGGAGTTGAAATAACAGTTAATGGAGATCCTAATCCATTCATATATTGCAATAACTTGAGACCAAAAACTGAGACCATCATTCCCAGTAATCGCGAAGCTGTTCCTTCTTCTGCATACATTGATCCTGAGCCATTAAAACCTTCAACATCAAAACAAGGTGAACTTAAGGGCAAATTCCAAGACAAGG
This sequence comes from Cryptomeria japonica, assembly GCF_030272615.1. NCBI lineage: Eukaryota > Viridiplantae > Streptophyta > Pinopsida > Cupressales > Cupressaceae > Cryptomeria > Cryptomeria japonica. The sequence goes on along the minus strand of NC_081406.1, from coordinate 441,427,136 downwards.
GCATGGGTGAATACACTTTGAATCAGACCATGTACTTACAACAAGTCATGAGTTCACCAAAAGAATATGGAAGACCATATCCTAATAAACAGGTATCTATCATTATACTCAAATGGGACCCTACTATCTTTCAAAGATGGGGTGAATTGGAAGAGGAAGACTTATACAAAATGCTTTACAAAGACCTTGAACATGATACACAAGATCACATCAGTATACCATGTGAGAAGTATGGCAAAGGGTTCAAGATTCTACAAAAAATTGGGTATGATGGCAAAAGCCCTCTTGGGTTAAGAAAGAAAGGCATCATTGAACCTTTACAACCTGAATTGACATTCAAAAAGGAACACTCGAAGGGACTTGGTTTCGTGACTTCCAAGGTCCACACTCAAAGGACAGAAGAAACATCACAAATCAAAGCTGCCAAAATTCAACAAAAGAATCGCTCTTCCACAGACTCCAATGAATGGGAATGGGGTTCAGACAAATCCTCTAGTGACTATGAGCTCACCGAGACATTCAGAGAACCAAGTGAACCAACAGAAGAAGAGGAATTTAATAGGAAATTCAAAGTTGGTCAAGAAACAAACCCAGAGGATCCCATATAGTCTTTGCCTCTAGGTCCTGGGTTGAAATCACATAGAGTGAGAACACTTGTCCCGGAATGCACTACTAGTGATGATGATTTGGATTCGTTCACGATCGAGACTGATGAGGAGAGTGCCAACGATGACCTCGATAACTACCTCGACATACCTGAATATAACTGCATCTTCACTTTTAACCCCGCTAACTTTGAAGACATCAAAGGCCTTCCCCTTGTTCACCACCAACTTATTGACTGGGACCATGAAGGACCTGCACAGTTTGACACATTCCAAAATGATGAAGCCCTTATTGACTATCTTGGCATACGAGAGGATATTCCCCCTGGGGACCATAAAGCGGGATACACTATAGAACTCAACAGCGTGGCATATTTTGGTGAGGGTGTCGAACCTTCCAATCGCAAAAATATAAAAATAAAAACAAATCAAGGGTCTTATGGCGAAAACCACGTCGTGGCGCTATCTGATTCCAAAAAAGTAAAAAGAAAGGACGTATCTGAGGGCGAAAACCTCTCTGAGGCACCCGAAGATGGAAGGGTCGACATTCTCCCAGCATCATATGAGGAAAAGTTATCCATGTTGGTAGAGGAGACTATCAAAACAAACATTGGTACAGAAGAAGTTCCACACAACATATTCCTGGCTCAATCTTTGACAGAGTCAGAAAGGTCAAAATTCATAAGTTTCTTCACAGAACGACAAATCAACTTTGCATGGTCATATGCTGATATGCCTGGATTGGATTCGGATTTGGTAATGCATCATTTGACAGTTAAACCGGGGGCAAAACCAGTGAAACAGAAATTAAGAAAGATGCATCCACAAGTCGCATTATTAGTCAAAGCAGAGCTTGAGAAATTATTGGATGTCGGATTCAAACGCCCAATTGATTATCCCGAATGGATCTCCAACTTAGTGCCTGTCAGTAAACCAGATCGTAGTATCAGAATATGTACCGATTTCAGAGACATCAACAAAGCTTGTCCTAAGGATGATTTTCCGTTACTAAATATTGACTTGATTGTCGATCTCACAGCAGGTCATGCGATGTTATCTTTGATGGATGGATTCTCTGGTTATAATCAAATAAAAATTGCATCCGAGGATCAACACAAAACGGCATTTACTTGTCCTTGGGGAACCTTCTGTTGGAATGTCATGCCCTTTGGGCTAAAAAATGCAGGCGCTACATATCAAAGAGCCATGACTACTATCTTTCATGATCTCATGCATGTAACTGTGGAAGATTATGTTGACGACCTCTTGGGTAAATCAATAGACAGAAATACACATTTGGACATACTTTCAGTCGTCTTTGATCGGTTGGAAAAATATAAAGTAAGATTAAACCCCAAGAAATGTGTCTTTGGAGTAACCTCCGGGAAGCTCCTAGGATTCATTGTATCAAAAAGAGGAATTGAAGCCGATCCAGCAAAAGTCAAGGCCATCCTAGAGATGCAACCACCATGAAACATCAGTCAGCTTAGATCTTTGCAAGGGAGACTTCAATCCATACGAAGATTCATAGCACAACTTGCAGACAAATGTAATCCCTTTCAGCACTTGATACATAAAAACATCAAATTCAAATGGGATGATAACTGTTAACAGGCTTTCCAAATACTCAAAGATTATCTTCTGAATCCGCCAGTTTTGATGCCACCAGTTCCAGATCAGCCTTTATTACTATACATATCAGCTACTTCAACAGCACTGGGGGCACTCTTAGCACAACAAGTTGCTGAGGGCAAAAGAAAAGGCAGTATACTACATCAGTCGCACATTGGTGGGATATGAGCTAAATTACACACCAATTGAGCGTGCATGTCTCGCCGTGGTCTTTGCTTCGCAGAAATTGCGACATTACATGCTAACTCATAAGACTAAGTTGGTTGCAAGGATCGATCCATTGAAATACCTTCTCAATAAAGCAATGCTTACTGGGCGACTAGCCAAATGGGTAATGATCCTGAGTGAATTCGACATCGAGTATGTGGACAGAAAAGCAATAAAAGGACAAGCTATCGCAGATCAGTTAGCAGATGCCCCCATGATAGATGATGTTCCTCTAATTTCAGAATTTCCAGATGATTCCATTTTAACAGTGTCACATGCGAAGCCATGGCAACTATACTTTGACGGCTCATACACACAGCATGGGGCAGGAGCTGGCATCCTCTTCATAACTCCTCAAGGGGATTCTATACCAAAATCATATCGATTATCATTTCCCTGCACTAATAATATAGCAGAATATGAGGCATTAACAACTGGATTACGGATTGCAGTTCAGTGGAAGATCCAGGAACTTCGTGTTTTTAGAGACTCTCAACTTGTAATTTGTCAAGCAACTGATGATTACCAAACAAAGGATGAGAAATCAATGCCTTACAAAAGAATGGTGGATGACCTGAAACAACATTTCACAAAGATAGACTTTGAGCAGATACCAAGAAAGCAGAATCGAGCCGCAGATGCCATGGCTACAATTGCTTCACTGATCGATCTACTTCCGAATGAGACCCGTTATGAGTTCTTGGTGGATAACCTTTTGGTTCCTTCATATGAAATCACTCCTACTGAGATAATATGTGTTGTCGGTCTTGAGTCCCAGTTATATGGTTCCATTTTGTGATGTCCCCTTCTAGCTAGAGACATCACTCTAGCTTGTGATTAGCCTATCAAAGACCCTCGTAGGCTAGTAGGATTGGATAGAGGGTCACCTTGGCGTGGAGATCTTCCGGGGACAGAGCAGAGTACACTTCTGGGTTGCTAGAGTTTGTTTATGATGAGTTTTGCTTTGAGTTTGGCTTGGCCAGGCTATTTTTAGCAGTTGGAGATGGACCCCTGCTATTTTTAGCAGACATCATGGTCAGATGGGTGGTCAACTGGTGAGCTCCAGTTTCAGACAGGATAGCTAAATTCAAAATATTCATGGAGTTAGACAAGTTTGAATAACTTAGCATTTATTATTAAGTGATTTAATAATAAAGTTATAAAGTGATTTTATATTATAATCACTTAACTTGAGGGTCAACTCATCATTAGACGGGGCCATGTTTTTAATTAAATTATCTGAGCCAGACTATTGAAATATTAAAATTAAATGCCCATTTAATGATTAAAATCGTTTTGACACCCAAAGTGAAATTAAATGAAACTACAAGCAAAATTGTAATTAAGAGGATTAGGGTACGATTTGCAAAAAAGGATATATAGCGTTGAGTTTGGAAAGAAGAGTATGGCTATTTTTATTTTGACATTGTGGAATTGAAAAGGTTTTGCTCTGGAGACTAGGGTTTTCAGCCACCATTGGAGGACGTAGTTGCTTCAATGTTCACCATCTGAGTTGATGAAATATTCAGTGATATTTGGTTTTAGGAAGACTTCATTCAGAGGTCTTATTTGCATCTAATTGCGCAGAATTGAAGAATAAATTCATGAGAAATTATTGCAGATTTATTGAAGAAATTTTGGTGATTAACAAGCACGGTACGAATTGCTACAGTACCGCCGTACGGATTGCTACATTGCCTCGTGAACAGTGCCGCCGTACGGATTGCTACAGTGCCGCGTGAACAGTGCCACCGTACGGACTGCTGCAGTACCGTGTGAACAGTAAAAAAATTTTAAAAATTAAAATTTGCAGTTTGCAGATTTTTCATCTACTGGGACAGCAAAAAAATCAGGTTTTTATCTTACATTGTAATGAATTTGTTTTTTCAGGCATATTGGCCATAGAACAGAACAAACATTTCCTTGATAGTTTCATAAATTATTTCCAGCAGTAATATTATTGTTTCAGTATTATTTTAAGCATAGGAGTTTATTTCAGTATTGTATCATTACTCATTATTACCAAAAAAACACAAAAAAATCCATAAACATTCAAAAAACCAAAACAAATTCAAATCTACTGCATTCAAAAGAAACAGTCAGCAGAGGAGAGCCAAGTTGGGTTTTTACATTGGTATCAGAGCTAAATCCTGCCATCCTGAGGGTTTAGCAATCACATGCAGCCGCCTGAGGTTGGCTCTCACAGATATTACACTCGCAGGCGAGCTTTGTTTGACAAGGAACAAGAATTTGACAGGCAGCCGGGCACCATGGGTGACAGGCAAGGGGGAAGCCCACCCAGAGGCGATAGGAATGAGGAGCAAGAAACAAGGGAATTTTTCAGAGCAATGACTATAGGACAGCAGCATATGGCTCAGGCCTTGCAGGCACTCACCACCATGATTGAGCGCATGAACCCACAAGACAAACAGAATCAAGAGCAAGGGGATAACAGGAGTGCAGTGGGGTCACCTAGAGCTCATAGGACTCATTCCAGGACAGTAGACAGGCCTACATGTCCTACCTTCATTAGAGATGAGCCTGAGGTAGCACCTACAGGAGAACCAGGAGAGGAGATGTTCGCAGATATCCTCATGGCTGCGAATGACGAATGGGATTTATTAACTCCACAGGTGCGAGAGAGGATGACATTCGAGAGGTTTGTTAATCAGAGGAGAGAGCATTACAGGTCACTCAGACAGGATAGGAGGCCTAGAGGTCAAAATAGTGAGCTGAATAGGGTTACAGGCAAGCTTACTATGCCTACATTTGATGGGAGTGGTAAAATGACAGCTCAAGCTTGGATTGATAAGCTTGACACATTTTTGGCATTGAGGCCAATGACAGAGATTGAAGCTATCAAATACTCCACTTTGCATTTGGAGGGAGTAGCACATGATTGGTGGTACCATGGTATGGTAACACTTCAGCATAATCAGGTGACAGAGTACCAGGACTTCGTGGATAGGTTGGTTGAAAGATTTGAGAAGAAAGATCCAGAGGTTTACTTCCGGGACTTAGCACAGCTAAAACAAACAGGCAACTTGGAGTATTTCATTGGTGAATTTCAGCGGTTGGCAGTCATGGTGCCAAACATTTCAGAGCGTAGATTGATAGTTCTTTTCATTGAGGGCCTATCCGAACCACTGAGAGGTTGGATAAAGGCATTTGATCCTATTTCTTTATAGGAAGCTATGAAAAAGGCAAGAAGTATGGAACATGCAGTCCCAACAAACAAATTTCAGTCCAAAGGAGCATCTTCTAGTAAGGATAACAAACCATTTTATAAAAAACCAGAGAGGACTGATTTTAAAAATGATTCTAAAGATAAAACTCCAGCACCTTTTGATAGGGAAACATTAAATGATTTGAGGAAGAAAAAATTATGTTTCTACTGTAAGGGACCCTATGATGCAAACCATGATTGTCCTCTTAGACCAAAGGGCAGAGCTAACAGAGTTATGTGGGCATACTATGAGGAATCAGAATCAGATAATTCAGATCAGCAGTCTGATATAGAGGAAATAGATGGTGAAAAAGAGGAAGACAAGGCTGAAAACTTGTCTAAAATGGAGTCCAAGGATGGGGAAGGAGATGGGCAACTTAGGGAAGCTCGTCTCACAAGTATTAGGCAGGAAGGGTCATTCCGGATGAGAGGAGTGCTTGCTGGACAGCGAGTTATAACTTTGGTTGATACAGGTGCCACTCATAATTTCATTGATGCTAGGATGGTGGAGAAGCGTGGCATACAAACAGAGGAGTTTGGGGGAATTAGAGTGAGGGTAGCTGATGACTATGTCCTCAAATGTGATCATAAGATCACTGGACTCCCATTGAAAGTTAATAATTATGACTTTAAGGCAGATTTCTATGTTGTGCCTATGGGAGATACAGATATAGTCCTTGGGATGAGTTGGTTGCATGCTATTGGAGAGTTCACTCTTAACCTCAAGGAGATGGAGATGAGGTTTAAAGTGAATGGGAAGACACATATTCTTAAGGCAATCAGGGACAGTGATCTCAAGATGGTTTCTTTCCGGAGGATGGCTAGATTGATTCGACATGATCAGGTAGAGTGGGCAGCAGAGTGCATGTTGATGCCAACAGGAGGGACAGCAGAAGATTGAATATCCTCCTGATATTCAGGATCTTAGAGTTAAACACTCTAAGGTGTTCAGTGACATTCCACCAGGTAGACCACCAGACAGGGGTATTGAGCACATCATTGAGTTAGAGGAGGGGGCTAAACCCATCATGATTACACCTTACAGGCATCCGAAGAGGTTGAAGGATGAAATTGAGAAAACCGTAAAGGAGTTACTAGCTATGGGCCACATTAGACCAAGTAAGTCTCCTTTCGCTTCTTCAGTGGTCTTAGTGAAGAAGAAGGATGGGACATTGAGGATGTGCATTGATTACAGGGTGCTTAATAGGAAGACAATTAAAAACAGGTACCCCATTCCTAGGATCGATGAGTTGATAGATGAGCTTCATGGAGCTTGCTTCTTCTCGAAGATAGATTTGAGATTAGGTTATCACCAGATCAGAGTTAGAGAGCAAGACATTGAGAAGACAGCCTTTAGATGTCATTGTGGCCATTTTGAGTTTGTAGTTATGCCATTTGGGCTAACTAACGCACCTGCTACTTTTCAGGCAACAATGAATCGGGTTTTCCATCCTTAGTTGAGGAAATTTGTACTTGTCTTCTTCGATGATATCTTGGTGTACAGTAGATCTTGGGAGGAGCACTTGGTTCAACTTGACACGGTGTTGGATATATTGGGCAGAGAGTCCTTGTATGCAAAGGAGTCGAAGTGTGATTTGGGCATGACAGAGTTGTAGTACTTGGGTCACATCATCAGTGCAAAGGGTGTACGCATGGATCCTGAAAATATTCGTGCCATTGTGGAGTGGCCTTCACCGGTGAACCTTACACAGTTGAGGGGCTTTCTGGGATTATGTGGTTTCTACAGGAGGTTTGTGGATGGATATTCTAGGCATGCAGCACCCTTGACAGATTTGATGAGAAAGGGAGCTTTCTTGTGGACTCCTGAGGCACAGGAGTGTTTTGAGAAATTTAAGGAGTTGATGACTTCTTGTCCAGTGTTAGCATTACCAGATTTCAGCAAACCTTTTGAGCTACACTGTGATGCTTCCGGAGAGGGCATTGGAGCGGTGCTTATGCAGGAGAAGCACCCTATTGCTTATGAGAGCAGGAAATTGAGAGGGCCAGAGCGGAGCTTCAACATATATGATAAGGAGATGTTAGCCATTATGCATGCTTTGGCTAAATTCAGGCAATATTTGGTAGGTAGCAAATTTTGTATCAAAACCGACCATAATAGCCTAAAATACTTTTTGGGGCAGCGAGATCTCAATGATAGGCAGCAGAAGTGGGTGAGCAAGTTACAGTCCTATGACTTTGACATTACATATTTTAAGGGGACACAGAATGTAGTTGCCGATGCCTTATCACGTAGGCCCCATTTGAGCTTATTGACAGACATATCGGAGGATTGGAGACACTTGATCCTTGCAGAGTATGCAAAGGATACTTGGGCAGCTGGATTCATAGATGAGAATATTCAGGACAGCAGATACACCCTTGTGAATGAGCTCATCATTTACAAAGGGCGAATATTTTTGGTTCCAGGATCAGCAGTGAGGAGGATGGTTCTAAAATCTTTTCATGATTCACCTATGGTAGGACATCCTGGTTTCTACAAGACATACCGGCAGATTAGAGAGCGCTTCACATGGAAAGGGCTCAAAGCAGAGGTACTTCAATATGTGAGGGAGTGTCCCACCTGCCAGCAGAATAAGCAAGAACACTCCTATCCAGCCAGTTTACTTCAGCCACTTCCGATTCCTGATAGGAAGTGGGAGTGTTTGTCTATGGACTTCATCACAGGACTGCCTAGAGCCCAAGGCAGGGACTGCATATATGTGGTTGTGGATCGCCTTACGAAGTTTGCACACTTCTTTCCAATCACTGCTACATACACTGCTACACAGGTGGCAGAGTTGTTCTTCAAGGAGATATTCAGATTACATGGCTTACCTCGGAGCATTGTGAGTGACAGGGACAGCAGGTTTATGAGTCACTTTTGGCAGGACCTATTTAGGTTGTGTGCGACAGAGCTCACTCCGAGTACTAGCTACCACCCTCAGACAGATGGTCAGACGGAGATAGTGAATAAATGGGTGGAGGGATATCTCAGAAATTATATAGTAGGGCAACAGAAGGCATGGGTAAAGTGGATTTATCTCTGTGAGTATTGCTACAATACCACTTATCACATGTCTATTCAGATGTCACCCTTTATGGCCCTGTATGGGTATGAGGCACCCAATTTTATGGATCTGCTTTTAAGTGACAGTAGAGTGCCCAGTGCAGGTTATTTGTTACAGGAGAGTCAAGACATTGTTAAGACTCTCAAGGATAATATAACTAAGGCACAGAATCAGCAAAAGCAGTATGCAGATCAGAAGAGGACTGAGCGGACTTTTGAGGTTGGAGATATGGTGTATCTTATGTTGCAGCCTTACCGTCAATCGACTCTTAAGAAGAGTGGTGCCGAGAAACTTAAGCCACGATACTATGGTCCATTTAGGATTATCAGGAAAGTTGGGGAGGTGGCTTATGAGTTAGATTTGCCGGCGGAGAGCAAGGTGCACAACGTTTTTCATGTGTCACGCCTCAAGATGGCGCTAGGACATCATATTGTGCCTTCTACAGTACTACCACCCTTGGATGATGAGGGAAAACTTGTTTTGATACCGGAGGCTATCATTGATTTCAGAGAAAGGAACTTGAGGAGACGTACCATCCGGGAATATTTGGTGAAGTGGAAGGATTTGCCGGTAGAGGATGCTACTTGGGAGAGCGAGGAGATTTTACAGCATCCAGAGTTGAGATTGCTTGAGGACAAGCAATTTCAGGGAGGGCGGACTGTGATGTCCCCTTCTAGCTAGAGACATCACTCTAGCTTGTGATTAGCCTATCAAAGACCCTCGTAGGCTAGTAGGATTGGATAGAGGGTCACCTTGGCGTGGAGATCTTCCGGGGACAGAGCAGAGTACACTTCTAGGTTGCCAGAGTTTGTTTATGATGAGTTTTGCTTTGAGTTTTGCTTGGCCAGGCTATTTTTAGCAATTGGAGATGGACCCCTGCTATTTTTAGCAGACATCACGGTCAGATGGGTGGTTAACTGGTGAGCTCCAGTTTCAGACGGCGTAGCTAAATTCAAAATATTCATGGAGTTAGACAAGTTTGAATAACTTAGCATTTATTATTAAGTGATTTAATAATAAAGTTATAAAGTGACTTTATATTATAATCACTTAACTTGAGGGTCAACTCATCATTAGACGGGGCCATGTTTTTAATTAAATTATCTGAGCCAGACTATTGAAATATTAAAATTAAATGTCCATTTAATGATTAAAATCGTTTTGACACCCAAAGTGAAATTAAATGAAACTACAAGCAAAATTGTAATTAAGAGGATTAGGGTACGATTTGCAAAAAAGGATATATAGCGTTGAGTTTGGAAAGAAGAGTATGGCTATTTTTATTTTGACATTGTGGAATTGAAAGGGTTTTGCTCTGGAGACTAGGGTTTTCAGCCACCATTGGAGGACGTAGTTGCTTCAATGTTCACCATCTGAGCTGATGAAATATTCAGTGATATTTGGTTTCAAGAAGACTTCATTCAGAGGTCTTATTTGCATCTAATTGCGCAAAATTGAAGAATAAATTCATGAGAAATTATTGCAGATTTATTGAAGAAATTTTGGTGATTAACAAGCACGGTACGGATTGCTACAGTGCCGCCGTACGGATTGCTACATTGCCGCCGTACGGACTGCTACAGTACCGCGTGAACATTAAAAAAATTTTAAAAATTAAAATTTGCAGTTTGCAGATTTTTTATCTACTGGGACAGCAAAAAAATCAGGTTTTTATCTTACATTGTAATGAAATTGTTTTTTCAGGCATATTGGCCATAGAACAGAACAAACATTTCCTTGATAGTTTCATAAATTATTTCCAGCAGTAATATTATTGTTTCAGTATTATTTTAAGCATTGGAGTTTATTTCAGTATTGTATCATTGCTCATTATTACCAAAAAAACACAAAACAATCCATAAACATTCAAAAAACCAAAACAAATTCAAATCTACTACATTCAGAAGAAACAGTCAACAGAGGAGAGCCAAGTTGGGTTCTTACACATTTTCACATACCTTCATGATAATATCCTTCCTCCTGACCTATCCAATAACCAATGTCGCACTTTCATTTGCCAATCTTCTCGATACGTCATTTTAGCCGATATCCTATACCGTCGAGGTCTAGATGGCACTCTTCTTAGATGTTTGGAAAGCGACGAAGCTCAGATTGCGTTAAGTGAAGTACATGAAGGGATATGTGGTCCACATTCTAGTGGTCCTACGTTAGCCAGGAAACTCATCAGGACTGGATATTACTGGCCCAATATGGAAAAAGATTCATATCAATTTGTTAGGAAATGTAAGCAATGTCAACTTCATGGAGACCTCATCCATGCGGCAGCACAAGAACTTCAACCAATTGCGACTCCTTGGCCCTTTTGTCAGTGGGGACTCGATCTCATAGGCAAGATTCACCCTCCATCCTCCAACGGTCATAAATTCATTATCACTGCCACAGAATATTTCACAAAATGGATCGAAGCCGTGCCTCTCATGCAAGTCATTGGAAAACAAATTGCTACATTCATTCTCAACTATATCATTTGTCGATACAGTATTCCTGTTTCCATTATCATTGATAACAGGCGTCCCTTCAAAAATCAGGATGTTCATGAACTCTGTGACCGCTTCCATATTTCCATCATTTCTCCACACCATATTACCCCCAAGGTAACGGTCAAGCTGAGGCGTCTAATAAAACAATCCTTAAAATCTTAAAAAAGACAGTCGACGACGCTGGCCATAATTGGCATATCCAACTTAATCCCACACTTTGGGCCTACTGCACAAGTGTCCGCACACCTACAGGAGCTACACCCTATTCACTTGTTTACGACACTGAAGCTATCTTGCCTATTGAGGTTGAGCTACCCTCTTTACGAGTCTTTTTGCAAAACATTATCAGTGATGAAGACTATAGGGTCTCTCGCTTACAAGAACTTGAACTATTGGATGAACGAAGACAAACTGCTTTTAATCATCTCAAGGCTTATCAACAACGAATGAGTTGCAGCTACAATCACAAAGTCAAGCCTCGCACATTTGAGGTAGGTGATTTGGTTCTCAGAGAAAATCCCAAAAATCAACAAGACAGAGAGAAGAAGGGCAAGTTCGAACCAAACTAGCTTGGTCCTTACATCATTACAGCAGCATATGGATCTGGTGCATATCAGCTCTCAACCACAGAAGGTGAACATTTAGAGGATCCTATCAATAGCATGCACCTTCGTAGGTTTTACACATAAGCTCTTCGGAATATCCTAACTCAAAAATACAAAAAAAATCATAAAACAAAAAAAATCGTTACTTGGTGAAAACCTAGCAAACAGGCGCCTTGTGACACAAAAAAAAAAAATCAAAAAAGTAAAGAAAAACATTTCGTCCAATGGTGAAAACCACTTCGGTGGCGCCCTGGGCAAGTACCATGGTGAAAACCGGGTCACCGGCGCCATGCGTAGAGACATTGCTCCTCCCTCCTTCAGGATTCCATTTCATCCTTCACTTTGCACACACTCACGACCTATTCATCCATAATAAACATACACATTCCCATCATGGCTTGTTATTGATCTACCCAAGATTGGTTAGCCATCCATAATAACCTCCCTTTTCACCTTTCTCCATTCATGATAAATCAGGTCCTATCTGTGGCTAAGGCAAATCCTACGTCTAGTAATGGGTGTGGAATTGAGAACATCGCACGTTCTGAGGAGTACAGTTTCTTCTACTTTTCTTCAGTCTATCCGTGCCAATCCACAATAAAGCAACATCTTGCATCGCCGATCCGCAATAAAGTTCTGTCTTCTCCGCAATAAAGTATCAGTTTCATGGATCCAGTCAGTTTCAGATGAGACACAACAGCAACAATGGGCTTCAACAAATCAAATCTTTCAACAGACTCAGACAACATTATGGTTCAGTGCTATCTATCCTTTTTGTGAAAGTAAATATTGTGACCACAATCAAATAAGACTTATACAAGTGACAAGAGACACTAAACTTGAGGACTATAGTGGATGTTGGTGTCGAGTCTTGGTTTTCTTTTGATTTTATCTTTCTGGTGACATGTCTTTTAGCTTTTCCAGGATGTCTCTGACTAGAGATTCTATCTCCAAGATGTCTTTGACTAGAAAGGCGAGGATGGGATATCGTCACCTATTTTTATTTGCTGTCTGTGGATTGTCTCTTAGTAATGCTATGACTTGTCCAAGGATATGAGGACACCATGAGTCTAGTATGAATTGGGGCATTCCTTGTTTGCAACTGTCTTATCTCCATGCAAACGGGTACAATGACTTTGCATCTCATGTAGTTGCACATGCATTACCACATATAAGCATTTCATACATACATATAGGTATCACAATTGCATCACATTCTGCACACAACACATATTAGCACATTTTATATTCTCATCATGTAAATAGTTATTTGCATTATCATATTCATCCACATTTCATACATTCACATTTGCATATGCATAACATATTAAAAACATAAAAGAACAAAAATATTGCATTTCATATGTACATATTTGCATCCATATCATAAGCATCACATAGAAACATACATCATGAAACATCTCATCACATAGGTACACATGTATATAGCTGCCGCAAAGATGAATCATCTCATTTATATAATCATAAGTGTCATGATACAATGATGTCAAAATACATATGGCTACAAAATCACTCGAAGGTGTCTACATCATCATACAAAATGGTACAAAACTAATACAGAGGAACCCACTGATCACTCCTGCCAGTACTAATGGTAGTACCAATCTAGTCTATCTCATGGTGTCCCATGCCACATGTCCAGCCCTCATCTCCAGTCTTGGATCCTGAAACACTCGTCTGAGTGCATCCCGATCTTCCTCTCAATCATAAGAAATCAGCTCCCCATCGATCGGTACCCGCAGTATCCTGTAAACATCCTCCAAGGTGACTGTCATCTCACCCATCGGCAAATGGAAAGTGCATGTCTCTGAGTGCCATCTCTCAGCTAGCGCAGTCAGCAACCCCATGTTTGCCCGAAACTCAGGCACATACATAATATATCGCAAACCCATACCCTCAATGGCAGCCCTGCCCTCAAATGTCAACTCTGGTTGCAACCTCTGAGTGACAGGAATCTCTCTCGCGACTCCAGTATAGGCAGATACTCCTGCAGTCAAACAAATCAACTGTGTCAGTCAAAGTGGCATTCACTATTCATCACAAAATGCTGCTTATTATTCTAAGTGCTTATGGTATTCTATCCTAGTGACACTCACTGTTCATCACAAAGTGTTGCTATTTATCCTAGTGGTACTCCTTGTTCATCACAAAGTACTGTGTTTTTGCACTTCCTGTTCATCATAAAGTGCTGCTCATATTAGTACTCCCTGATCATCACAAAGTACTATGTCTTGGTACTCACTGTTCATCACAAAGTGCCTCGATCTATCCTATCTTAGGGCCTTTGCTTGAGTGTATCCTCTTGAGTAGTTTCCTAATTGGCAACGTATGTTCTATCACAGAATTGGCTATCCTGGCCCTATTTGCTATCCTAGTCTTCCCTAGAGGACTTGCTTGAGTGTATCCTCTCAGCAGCTTATCCAATCGACAGCGTATGTTCATCACAGAATTGCTGATTTGGCCTAGAAGACATAAACGTGCTTTCATTACATAAATGTGCTTACATATTGCACAAACGCGCCTAGCCAACATAGATGCGCTTGGCACCAGCACAGACGCGCCTCGACGTTTTGACATTTTTTGGACATTATTCAAACATCCATTTATTGCGCTACCTATGATGCATTTATGACAACATTTATTACAACAAAGTACAAGGAGGTTTTGCGGTACTTACCGGCTCTCCTGCATCTGCTGGCCTCTGATATCGGCGAACGCGATCGAATCTGTGAACCAATGCCATCGCCGCTGACTGCTGCTGCTCTATCTCGCTCTGCACTCTGATCTCTTGGATGTGTGGATGACAATGAGGATGTATTTCCCTCGTAGTCTATCTTATAGACTGCCCTAGCCCTAGTCCTAGCCCTCGTCTCCCAAGTCAGTCTTCTTTATCCCGTTACTCTGTCACTCTATCCTATCCGGTCAGTCCACTCTAGCCTTTCTTTCGTATCGAGAGATTGTTTGCAATCTTTTCAGACGTTTTCATCCAATCTCTCGAGGGGGCATATCATTCCCATCTTGGGGCAACTTTGTATCAGTTCATATTATCTTCTTTGAAACAACGCGACAAGCTGCATTGTCTCAAAGAGCGGCAAAATGTAGACGCCTAAAATTGTCATGTCTAATTAAATAAATATTTTATTTAATTATCTAAGCCTAATTCTTTTATTAATTAAAATAAATCTTTATTTATTTAATTAATTCATTTATCCTCTTTTAGCCTTATTTCTCATTTAAATTTATACATTTATTTATTTAAATTACCCCTTTTCCTAAATTAAATAAATATTTTATTTATTTAATTAATCCCACTTCCTCTATTAATTAAATAAATCTTTATTTATTTAATTAATTCATTAGCCTTTTCTACCCATGACACATGTCATTTATCTCTTAATTCCTACACTACCTACCCTCTTATTATTTTATTATTTTCTTTACCTACCCTCTAATCATAGCCGACCTCTTTTACACCTCTCAATTTTTTTTCTCCATTTCTTATAGTGTCCTCTATATAAGGAGATGCTTCCTTCATTATCAAACCCTGGCTAATCAATTTATGCACTTGACTACACTACGCTTTTCATATGAGATCCTACTTGCAACCACATTTCCGTTCTTTGTTGAGCTCTTGTGCACATAAAATCTGAGAGCAAATATATCAAGCAAGATCAATAGAGATAGGAAGAATGGAGATTCAAACCCTGTTGAACATGTGATGGTATAATCTTTGTGATTTCATTTGATTTGCATTGTCTTAGGTAATCTTCATATGTTATGGTGGATCTTTGTTGTTGTTAGGCTAGGGTTTTGTGGTTGAATTCATTTAGTCTTTCAACATTGTTGTTGTTTCCATTTTCACCATATACAGCTAGTACTCAGAGTAAGCTTTGTATCGCATAGTCTGAATAACTCCTGCCAGAAGTTACCCATGAACCTACTGTCTCTATCACTGACAATACTTCGAGGTAATCCATGCAATTTGAATACCTCGCGAAAGAAAAGATCTGCTACTTGTGTAGCTGAATTAGTCGTGATCGGAAAGAAATGTGCATACTTAGTCAACCGATCAACTACCACATAAATGTTGTCTCTCCCTTGAGCTTTCGGCAAACCTGTAATAAAATCCATAGACACGCATTCCCACTTCCTCTCAAGGATAGGAAGTGGTTGAAGTAACCCAGCAGGGTAAGTATGCTCTTGCTTGTTCTGCTGACAAAGAGAGCACTCCCTGACATACTGAAGAACATCAGATTTGAGATCCTTCCAAGTGAATCTCTCTCGTACCTTCGTATAAGTCTTAAAGTACCTGGGATGACCAGCCATAGGTGAATCATGTAAAGATCTCAATACCTTGTTCCTCATATAAGAACTTGGGACTAAAAATATTCTCTCTTTGTAAATGATGAGATCATTCACAAGAGAGTACCTGTTGTCCTGTACTGTCTCATCAATAATGCCAAAAGCCCACGGATTCTTGGCATACTCTGCTATGATTGAATGTTTCCAATCCTCGGAAACCTCTACCATTGAGATCAAATGGGGATGGTGAGATAAGGCATCAGTAACAACGTTCTGAGTCCCTTTGACATAGGAGATGTCATAATCATAAGACTATAACTTGCTGACCCACTTTTGTTGACGTTCCTATAGATCCCGTTGTCCAAGGAAATGCTTCAAGCTGTTATGATCGGTTTTGACACAAAACTTGCTGCCAACTAAATACTACCTGAACTTGGCCATTGCATGCATGATGGCCAACATTTCCTTGTTATAAATGTTGTAGCTCTTATCAAGACCCCTTAGCTTCTTGCTCTCGAAAGCTATAGGATGACGATCCTGCATAATCATTGCACCAATACACTCTCCACATGCATCACAATGAAGCTCAAAAGGTTTGGTGAAATCTGGCAAAGCTAGAATTGGACATGTAGTCATCAACTGTTTGAACTTTTCGAAACACTCCTGTGCTAGAGGCATCCAAACAAATGCTCCCTTCTTTGTCAAATCAGTAAGTGGTGTGGCATGCCGTGAGAATCCACTAACAAACCGATGGTAGAAGGCGCACAAACCAACAAATCCCCAGAGCTAAGTCAAAGTTTCTAGAGTGGGCCAATCAATAATGGCACGAACCTTATCGGGGTCCATGCGAACTCCCTCTCTGTTGATTATGTGACCCAAATATAGAATCTTTACCATGCCCAATGCACACTTGCCCTGACAAAAAAGGACTCCATGTCAAGCATGCCCAAAACAATGTCCAGATGAATCATGTGCTTCTCCCAAGATCTGTTGTAAACCAATATGTCGTCAAAGAACACCAAAACAAATCTCCTCAACTGATACTGGAAGACCCTGTTCATAGTGAATTGGAAAGTAGCTGGTGCGTTGGTTAAGCCAAAGGGCATAACCAAAAACTCATAGTGTCCACAATGACATCTGAATGTAGTCTTCTCGATATCCCGCTCTCTGATAGTGATATGGTGATATCCTGTCCTCAAGTCAATCTTGGAGAAATAACAAGCTCCGTGAAGCTCATCTTTCAACTCATCGATGCGAGGGATGGGATACCTGTTCTTTATTGTTCTTTTGTTCAGCATCCAGTAATCAATGCACATCCTAAGTGTACCATCTTTCTTCTTTACCAAAACCACTGATGAAGTGAAAGGAGACTTACTCAGCCTTATGTGTCCCATAGCTAAGAGTTCTTTGATGCTTTTCTCAATTTCGTCTTTCAAATGCTTTGGGTGCCGGTAAGGTGTAGTCATGATGGGCTTGGTGCCCTCTTCCAGCTCAATGATGTGCTCTATACCTCTATCAGGAGGTCTACTAGGTGGTATGTCACTGAACACCTTTATATGCTTAGCTCTATGCTCCTAAACATCTAGATGATATGGTGTTTTTCGCTGCTCCTCATATGAAGGCATCAACCTACACTCTGCTGCCCACTCTAGCATATCATGTTTAATATGTCTCTCTATTCTTCTGAGAGTTATGATTTTCAAGTTGCTGTCCTTGATGGCCTTAAGTACATGATTTGTCCCATCAACCTTAAATTTCATTTCCATTTCCCTAAGGTTGAGTGTAAACTCACCAATTGTATGAAGCCACTTCATTTCAAGAACCACATTCGTGTTTCCCATGTTAACAACATAAAAATCTGCTTTAAATGCATAGTTATTGAGTTTCATAGGCAGATCCGAAATCATTCTCTCACAATTGAGAGTGCAACCATCAGCAACTTTTACCTTTATCCCTTCAAACTCTTGAGTTTGAATTCCACACTTTTCCACCGACTCTGCATCTATAAAATTGTGAGATGCACTTGTATCAAGTAAAGAAATGATTCTTTGACCAGCCAAGAGTGCATGCAGCTTAAAGGAGCCTTCCTTTTGAATGCTAGATAAATGAGCTTCCTATAGCTCCAATTCCCCTTCATTTTTTGAGTTTTCAGTCCTTGATTCCTCTTGATCAACTTGCTGGTCTGTGTTATCAGTCATGTTTTCACCCTCATAAAACCATTCCATATGCTTATTTTGACCTTTAGGCTTGAGAGGACAATCATGGTTTTGATCATAAGGGCCCTCGCAATAGAAATGCAGCCTCTTCCTACGCAAATCATTAGTTGTTTCCCTATCCAAAGGGGCTGCACATTTTTTCTTTTGATCTACGTTTTCTGAATTCTTTGGATCTGATTTTGTTGTCATTATAGGATGAAGATGGTTTTAAATTGTTTGAGTTGAACTTATTATGTGGGGCTGTAGGTTCCATGCTACGAGCTTTCCACATAGCTTCTTGCAATGTAGGGGGATCAAAAGCTCTAATCCAACCCTTCATAGGCTCATAAAGACCCTCAACAAATAGTATGACCAGCTTCCTCTCTGAGATACCCGTGACCATGACCGAGAGCTTTTGAAATTCACCAATATAAGACTCCAAGCTGCCCATTTGTTTCAACTGAGCTAAATCTCTGAAATACAACTCTGGGTCTCTTTTGTCAAAACGCTCAACTAGTCTATAAGTGAACTCCTGATATGTAGTGATAAGGTCATGCTCCAAAGTAACCATCCCATGGTGCCACCAATCATGGGCTACCCCATCCAAATGCAAAGCTACAAACTTAATGGCATCTTCCTTTGCCATAGGATGTAGGTTTGAGAAAGTGTCCAACTTGCTAACCCAAGCTCTGACTGTAACTCTACCGTTGCCATCAAAAGTGGATAGTGTAAGCTTGTTGGTTGCATACCTAAGATTATTGAACTTATTCCATGGTTTCCCGTGAGTCCAATTCCTGATATGCTCCCTCTTCTGACTCTGGAACCTTTCAAAGTTAAGATGATCCTTAACTCTTGGTGGTAATGCATCCCATTCGTCATGAAGTGTCATCACATTATCTGTAAAGGTCACATCACCCTCTTCCTCAGCCATGTCCCTCTCTTCAGGTTTATTTCTCAAAAATGGGTGTCGTGTAGGCCTATCATAGTTGTGTGTGGGTGTCACTCTTACCCTCGGGTGTCCAGCAATAGTTCCATTCTCTTCTTGATCCAGGTTATGTCCCCCAAGAATGGTGATCTGTTGCATGGCTATAGCTAGCTGCTAGAACACATTTGCTACCTGTTCTTGTCCAGCTACTAGACCCCTCATAATAATTCCGACTTCTTGGTCCTCATTGTTACGAGGATCTCTATGTGGCTCACGATCATTCCTATCTCCCATGATTTCCAATGGTATCTCTTCAAATTGATCCTGGTTTCCCTGTAAACCAAGTCTCCTATGTGTGTAAAACCTGTGAGGCCCAAACTGATGTTGATGCATAAGAACTTCTAACACTCCAGGAAGGCAAGATTAGAGCTCTGATACCACTGTAAGAACCCTGCTAGTTTTAACTCTACCTCTGATGCTAATACTGTCTTGCTTTTGTATTTTCAATGGTTTGAAGAATTTTAAATAAAAAAAAAAGTACACCAGGCTGGAAATGACATAAAACTGAAATGACAAGAAGTAAAGAGCAACTACAACTATATTATAAATCAGGGAGCTGTTACAAAATAAACTAATACTAATATCATACATGGAGGTCCTCAGCTTATTTATATTAAAGAATTCTGGAACTTGCCAGCCAAAACTGTGAAACTGACCAAACAAGGTGTACAAGTCCAGGATGTAATTTCTCCAAGCTAGAAAAAAGATGGAATGGTCTATGTATGTTCGGCGTCCAAGATGGAGTAATCAAAAGGCAAAGAGAGAAGGCGTTTCAGCCCTCTAGATCACACGCCCCCTTCCTGGTCCACACGTTCTAGGTAGATAGTGTACGATTGTCTAGAAGAAATGTACGGCTTGTATATTGAATAACAACTACTGCTGATTGAAAGCACCTAATTCAAGAAACCCTTATTGAAATCTGAAAATATCTGAATAAAATGAACTCTGAGGAAGCACAATAAGACTCCAGAATGAAGCCCTCACAGTTGCAGTGATTCAGCTGGTCTTCCATAGTCTCAAGATCACAGATCCACGAAGAATTCTCTTTCTTCAATGATGTAAACCAAACTTCAAAAACTCGTACTCGCCATGGACTCGGCAAACCAAAAATTTGGACTCGGACTCGGACTTGTGAAAGACTCGCGAAAGACTCGGCGAAAAAAAACCCGTAGTTTTACAAAAAAACATAAAGAAATTAATGCATTTAGAGAACATAAGAGCCATAATTGAAACATTACACATGTCATATGATCTACAAACGCACAATATTCGAAATTTCATCATTCATACTCATAGTTTCAAACTTTCAACTCTTAAATGTATAATATCAAGATTTCTTCAATGCTAATTATGTTGTTATATGGAGCCTAATCAGACTCGGAGGTTAAATTTTCCCTACTTCCATCAGCGCAGTTTCCCCCTATATTTTTTGACGGGGGTTTGGGGGCAGCTCCCCCAAGTTAGGGTCAAGGGGCAGCACCCCTTGCCAAAAATACTTTTATTATTTATAAAAGCGTTGGGTGTTATTTTTCTATTGGCCCAAGTCCAATTAAGGTTACCCCTTAACCCCCAAAAAATTCAAAAAGGGGGGGGAGTTATGCCAAATGAAGGCAAAAAAAACAAAAAAAACCTCATTTTTAAAACTTGCCTGATGTTTTTTCTGGGTCGCACAAGTCCATATGAAAGACTCGCGCGAGTCCTTGCAAAAGACTCGCGAGTCTTTCAGATGGACTCGTGGCTCCCACGGACTCACGAGTCCGTGGCGAGTCCACGAGTTTTTAAACTATGATGTAAACTTTTGAAACCCTTGTCTCAAATAAAACCACAAAGAAGCCAAAAAACAATTTCAAATAATCAGTAATGCCACGAGGTTGACTTGCTTTTGCCTTATATACCCAAAAAGCACGACTTTTGCCCTCTAAAATGCTTTCAATAGTTTTAACTCAAATTGGGCATCCTTTTTTAATTAAGTGATTTAATAATCACTTTATAATATTTTAAGTGGCCTTTAATTTTTTATAAAGTCAAATTATGACTTTATAATATCCTTATAAGTTAATTAAATAACTTAACCACAAAAATATTAATATCTCCCTCAATATTTAGTCTTTCGACGTGCTATCTGAAGCCAGGGTCAACACTGTATAACCCCCATGTGTCCATGTGCCTTGACTAAAAATAACATCACTGCCAGATTGACTTACTATAAATAGTAAGTATAGTAAGTCCCTCAACTAAGCCCACACACTAACTGCAATAGCCTAGAACTGAAACCGAGACTGAACTGAAGAAGTGGAGTGACAACAAACTCCATTAACTGCCATTGAGACTCTCTATCCAAACATATTAGCCTACGAGAGTCCAAGTAATAGGATAACCCATCAGCAAGTGACACTGACTAGAGTGGGGACATTACATTTTTCCAATTATGGGGCTAGTTTCTTTTATATATATTTCTTCAGTTTTTAGATTCAAAATTCTTCATTTGAGTAATTATAAAGATTTTCGCTAAATAATTATTTAAAGTTGTGCAAAAATAATCATTGCAGGTTGTAACAGATTTGAAGCAATTAACCAATGCCTCTTCCAGTATACTGCAAGTAATTTGTCTATTAAGGAAGTTGTGCAATCATCCTAAACTTGTGGATAAAACTCTTGTTCAAGCAATGGGTAGTATGGGTGGTTCTAATACTTTGGAAAGTTCTGAAGATACTACTGGAAAAGGAGGATGCCAGAAGTTGAAATTGCAATACAGGTAAGTCTTTTGAGAATCTCTCTCTCTCTCTCTCTCTATATATATATATATATATATATCACACACATGCATACATGCAAAGACACATCCCTCTCCTCTCCCCATCCTTCCTACTGCTTCCTCCATCATCTTTGCTTCTCCCCCTCATCTGTGTTCTTATCACAAATTTTCATATGGTCATATCTTTCAAGTATTGTTTTCAAAGTGTTGCTATTTTCCTCTTATCATTTCATTACTTATGGTTCCTTGAATTGTTTGATTCATTGTAGGTTTGAACCTGGAGATAGCAGCTTGTCAGGAAAACTTCAATGCTTAGATTCATTACTCTCTTGTGTTTTTCAATCATCTCCTAATACAAGGGATAGAGTGGTCATAGTTTCCAATTTCACTCAGACCCTTGATATTATTCAGGTTAGAATGCTTGTTTCAATTTATTTTCTAGAACTGTTTGGATTTAAACTATTCTACAAAGTTGTTTCAACTATTCCCTCATTTTGAAAATTGTAGGTTTTGTGTGATCGGTTAAACTATTCTACAATGTTCTTTTTACTAATCCCTCATTTTGAAAATTTTAGGGTCTGTGTGATTATCGATGCTGGAAATTGTTGCGTCTTGATGGAACAACAAACACTTCTTGCAGGCAGCAATTGGTTGATCATTTCAACAATGCATTAGGGGATGAGTTAGTATTCCTTCTTTCATCCAAGGCAGGGGGCATAGGGCTTAATCTTATTGGAGCTAATAGGTATTTACTTCAATTTACACTACACTCTATGTATTTCTTCTCGTTTGAAATTGTAAAGAAGATATACAAATGGTTGAATTGCAAACATTAATTTGTAGTTTCTCTTAGAATTTATAGAAGTAAAGAAATGAACATTGTCTACAAATTTAAAAGCTAATCCAACAAATAAGATAGAACTTATGTGGAGCTTACATAGCATGATTTGTTTGAATGTACCTTCAACCTTGAAGTCATTGTATTACAACTAATTATACCAACGCATCTCTCATGCATGTTTATGCACATTGAATAAAATTTTACAATGTAAATTTTACTTGCCATTACCTTTGAGCACATCTCTTGCTTTGTTTCGTAAATGAGTCTCCTATCTCTTGGTTGTATGTAAATCACAATGATATACTCTTGGTGTTCCCAGTCAAGATATGTATATGCAATCAATATATGTGCCATGATTGGTGATGGTCTTGATTAACTGAAAAAAAATTTCTTTTTACAGTTGCATTGATTAAATGAGAATTTTTATTCAACATTTCATACAAAGTACCAATCAACAATGCAAGCTATCTATTCCTTTAAACACTTGATGGAAGGCCCTTTGCAGGTGGGATCAGTTAGGGCATAGACATTCCATGTGTACACAATCATGGGATGATAATCTCAAGGTGCTTGTTATTTTCCTCTATCCTTTTGGGGATGCAAAACTATTAGCCAAGATTTCTTTCTGGTTATTATGCAAAAGAATCCCCATTTATGATGATTGACAGTTAACTTGCACAAACACTTCCTCTAGGGATGGAAAAGGGTTGTTTGATTAATGATAAAATTCTTTCTTAAAATGGAAGAAGTGATTGATGACTAGTTGTAAGACCCTGCCCTAGCCACCTCAAATATTGGCTGTGAGGGAACTGTTGTTTTTGAAAGTTTCTGACCAGGCTTGCCACTTTAGCAGTACTAGATGAAAAGGGCTGTGTTCTAACTTGTGAACTAGAAAGCTTGGGTGGTGCCTTGACCATGGTGTCCATTCCTATAGGCTTGAATCCAAATCAACAACATTATTGATATGCTTGTTTTGTTGGTTGGCCTCTTTATTGGCAACTGTGGTCCAATTATTGGCATTGGTTGTGTTGGTTTTGGCAACCTCTGTCATAGGCTTAACTTATAGTCATAGGCTTGTTGACTAACAAAAGATTATTATGAATCTTAGGTTCAATAGATTGCCAAAGAAAGCAAGGATTGATATAATTAATATATAAAATAGGTAGCGTGGAATAGTTATTCTATTTTTGGATATCTATGATTTCCTTAAGGTTCTTGGAAGTATCCACTTCAACGTAAACATGTTTCTAGGGAAGGTAATAATATAATCAAGTTTGTTCATGACAAATAAAACAACCTAGAGGCTTAATAACTCATCGATGCAAGCCTATAGTGGTAACACTAATGACACACCCAACAATTCAATACTCTTAGGATTTTGAGTTTGGCATTAATAGAGACCACAAAATCCCTAGTTCTTCGGAAACTACACCTAGGGTGCGTTGGCCCATAACTGTTATTGATCTGAAATTTCCTCTTAATGGACCCCATTATGAAATTTATGTTTCATGTCTTGTGTCATTCCCCTCTAGATCTTTGTGTTATGTCGTAGGGTTGAAATTTCATTTTTCATGGGTCTTGGTTCAATTTTGTAGGTTTTGAATCTAGGTTACCTCTTTGGGGCAAGGTTACAATGTGCAATTGCATTTTGCAATTTACATGTTGCACATTTGTGCTTGAACCCCACAACTACAAGATACAATGGGGGCGGGGTTGCAAAGTGATTTGCGCATTTGTATACCATGGGCACAGTGCAAACTTGCCTTTGGAACTGATGAGTTGGCAAAGCCTTATACACACAGACTTGTCCCTCTCACTTGCAGTTGCAATTTTCTATCTTGCCCCCATTGTCCGCAACCCAACAAAAGTCGTATTTGGTGGGCTGTGATTCACTTGCACGTATGCATATTTGTCAATTACAAATTGCTCCCATGTGCCTACACCTTGCAACTCTGCATGAACTCATTTGATGGGCTGCCGACATCACTTGCAACCGTGCATCACTTGCAAAGTTTGAAAACTACCATCTTATGCTTAGTCCTTCAGACATCACAACACTATTACACAAATGACTTATCTAGCCCCTTTGCAAGTTGCAAAATGCATGCTTGCTTCCATGCCATACAACTCCACACTACTCATTTTGTGGGTCAGAGACCTCATTTACAAATTGCATCTCTTGCAAACTACTACCTTGCCTCATATTCCTGCAACCCCAAAGAGTTGTGTTTGCAAACTTGTTGCACTTCCTTGCAACATGCAACATGCATACTTGCATTCCAAGCTTGTAATTTTGTGATGTACTTATTCTACAACATGTACCCATGCCTTTGCAAAATGCTACATGCCTCCGAAGTTTGTAATTCCACAATGCATTCATTTGCATACTTAGCCCATGACTTTGCAACTTGCTCTTGTGCCTTGCAACTCTACCATTTTCACAAAAATCAATATCTAACCCCATGCACATACAAGAATGCATTTAATGCTCTCACATGAATGCAAGTAGACTTGAAAGATGTCCAAGTCATGTGCAAGTACAAGGGGACTCTAGGGAGACATGGAGATAGTTTCTTTGGAAGGAGTAGCTTAAAAGTTTATATCTAAGTTACCGGGTATGAACCCTCGGGTCTCGATCTAGTTCCTCCTGGCTCCAAGTTCAGATCTGGTTCTCCCTGGGTTCAGATAGGGTCCTGCCCAAACACTTATGGGTTTGTCCTTGTCGAACCCAAAAGAACTTGGGAGGAATTTCAGAGTATTTTGCAGAACCTGTCAGGAATTTGGCAGAAAAGCTGATTTTGTTGAGGTTTTTTAATTGTTTTTTAATGCCAAAAAGGCAAATCTGACTCCCCAAACGCTAATTTAACCTCTGAAAACACTAAAAAGGTAAAACCTACTTCATTTTTGCACAATAGAATGAAAAACATAACTTCTTTGATCCATTGGTTAACTTCATTTTTTGTTTGCCATTGCTCAAGGAGAGTTGAAAATTGATTGTTGCTTGTTCCTAGCTGGTTCTTGTGCTACTCCTATGCGGTTACAAGTGTTGATTCGTTCTTGGAGACATTGAAGAGGAATATTTCAACAAAAGAGGTAGGCTTTTGTTGTTCTTTGTTTTTTAAAAATTTTTCCTTGCATTTTTTTTACAAATTTAAATGAACTCTAGTTTTGCTTTATTTTTTCATTTCAGTTTTGTAGAATGGCAAGTGCTTCTAGTGTTGGGAACGAACCCCATTTTAAAATGGACCCAAACTCTCCTCTTTGGAAATATGTTGAAATGGTAGAACAACTTCTAGGTGGAGGAGGCTATCTTTGGATTTGTTCTCATTGAAAAGAACCATATAAGAGCTCATACAATCGAGTAAAAGCACATTTGTGCTTTATCCCTAAAAAGAGCATCAAATTTTCTCCAAGAAAGCCAAAAGTTAAAGGGCTTTTTGCAAAGGCACAAATATTGGCATATATAGAAGAGCAAAGAAAAGCAGATGAAGCAATTGGGAAAGAATCTTCTCATCCTTTGGTAAAGAATAAGAGTAAGAGTAAGAAATGATCAATGGCCTCTCCATCACATCTCAATCTTCACCATACAGAGGGCCATCCATTCTTGTCTATACCTCGAGAATAACCTATTATGCCTCGTAAGAGTGGAAAGGGTTCGTTGGAAACATCATTTCACAATGAGGGTATACAGATTGCCAAGCAAGACATAGCTAGATGCATGTATGCTAAAGGTTTGGCATTTAATGTTATTCACTCACCTTATTGGCAAAAAATGGTGAGATCAATTAATGAGGCTCCAAAGGGGTTCGAGGGCCTAGGATATGAGAAGGTGCATACTTCCTTATTGGAGAAAGAGGTGAAATATGTAGAGGACTCCTTGAAGCCTATCAAGGATTCATGGATTGAAACAAGGGTGTCCATGGATGGAAAGATGCAAGAAATCACCTATTGATCAACATTGTTGCATTGTCCCCTAAAGGGGCGATTTTTTTGAGAGCAGTGGATTGTGATGGGCAAGTAAAGGATGATCCATTCATTGCTAATATTCTTTTCCAAGCCAGTGAGGAAGTTGGCCCTTGAAATGTTGTTCAAGTGGTAACAAATAATGCCAAAAATTGTAGGGTAGTTGGGTTATTGGTTGAGGAGCGATATCAACACATTTTTTGGACACCTTGTTCAATCCACTTGCTCAACCTAATGCTGCAAAAAATTGGTAACAATGTTGATTGGATCAAAGAAGTGTATGTTGAGGCTAAGGAGATCCAAATGTTTATCACTAACCACCACATGTCGCAAGGTGTATTTAGACAATTCTTGAGATTGTAGTTGTTGAAAGTAAGTTAATTTAATGATTTTAAATTTAGTTAAATAATAGAAATGTTTAGTAAAATTTTTAATTTAATTTTAATTTTAATGTTTTCTTTATTAGATTTTGAAATAGGTCGCTAAGAATCGTTTTTCTTCCAACACACTTGTGCTGAGATGACTTTTAAATGTTCGTCTGCCACTTGCTAGCATGGTAATCAGCCCTAATTGGAGCATATGGAGGCAATCTAGCACTACAAGAGCAGCAAACATTAAGAGAATGATACTAGATGACTCTTGGTGGAATCGTGTTGATTACTTCCTGAAGTTCACTGAGCCTATATTGAGCATGATCCGTTACACTGACATTTTTGGTGAGATGTATGATGGCATCGACTCAATGATTGAGAAAACGAAAGTTGTCATAAATGCAAAAGAAAAAGATCTAGAAGAAAAATTCTTCAAACAAGTACAACAAATCATTGTGGAGAGATGGAACAAAATGGCCACTCCATTGCATCTCCTTGCCTTTGCATTGAGTCTGAAGTATTATAGTCAGGATGTCCTTATTGAGAGTGAAACAAGAGCTGCCTCGTGTAGAGATCCTGAAGTTGCTCAAAGGTACAAGGCAGCCATTTGTAGACTCTTTCCCCAAGACTTGAGGCCCAAGGTGAGGGCTGAATTCATGAGTTTTTCAAGCTCAAATGGTTGTGGCCTTGAAGCTCTTTGGGACAAGAATAAGGTTCCTGCTCATAGTTGGTGGTACTTCCATGGAGAAGCATACCAACACCTACAACCTCTTGCCATCAAAGTTTTATTGCAAGTAAGTTCTAAGTTATAACAAAATCTTCTATCTTGCTTATATTTTAAATTTTAATTTTATTTAAACTTTTTAAATCTCTAATTTCAAAATCTTGATAGGTTGCTAGTTCATGTTCATCCGAGAGGAATTGGAGCACATACTCCTTCATCCACTCAATAAAGCACAATAGACTACACTCCAAAAAGACGGAGGACATGGTCTTCGTCATAGAAACGAAAATCGCCATGAATCGCCTAATCTCGGCGAGTCCGAGTCCAAGTCATGCTCGCCGAGTCTCTGGGACTCGGACTCGGACTCGGACTCGTCCGAGTCTGGCGAGCAAAATCACCAGACTCGCCGAGTTGGCAAGTTTGGCTCAAACTCGCCAAACTCGGCGAGTCCTGAGCCGCAAACTCGGCTACTGGCTGCGTTAGTAAAATGACAAAAAGAATTATTTTAAAAAGTTCTTTTAAAATGAATGGTATCGTCTTTGTTCACTACAACCTCCGCCTGAGAATGAGAAAAATTAGGGTTACAACATGCCAGCCAATAGAAAAATAACACCCGACGGCTTTATTAAATAATAAGTTTTTTTGGCCTCGCAGGGCGCTGCCCCTCGACCCTGCCCTGTATCGCGACAGGGAGCGCGCAAGGGGTGATGCCCCTTGACCCCACCTTGGGGGCACTGCCCCCAAACCCCTATCGAAAAATATGGGGGGAAACTGCGTCGATAGAAGTAGGGAAAATTTAACCTCTGAGTCTGACACTGATTGGATCGACCAGGTAGATATAGAGGCTGAGACTGTAGCCATGGCAGAGGAGGAGCGGAGAGCACGAGCACAGACAAGAGATTCAGAGGCAGATAGTGACACGGATGTTCCTAATGTTGGTGAGCATGGCATGGTGTCACGGGGAGCGGCTATGGTTGTCGAATCATCCAGGACCTACCTTAGACACCTTCGCAGGGGGCCGGGGCCGGAGGGTGCAGGCTCCTCTGAGCCATAGGCTTGTAGTTGTATTTACCTTTGGTATTTGTATGAAACATTTGATGATGATCATATGATGACATGGATTTTTTATTCCATGAGTTTTGTAATATTGTATACATTTGACAATATTTATATATCTATGTTTGTTATTTCCTTCAGCTACAATTTGCGTTTATGCTTATGTGATTGATGTATACTTGTGTATGTAATCAAATGAGCCGAGTTTGATGATGTTATTGTGTCTTTAAGGTTTATTCAATAAAGGGTGCTTGAAACAAGTTTTAAATCTTTAAAAATCTCTAAATTTCTTGAGTTTTTCACTTTCTCGAGTCTAGTCGAGTCTGGAGCTGTAATGTCCCCATTTTGCGAGCATCAGAGTTTGTAAGAATTAGCCTATCATTTGACCCTCGTAGGCTAACAATTATTGATAGAGGGCCTCGTGTGGCAGTTACTTGGTGATTAGAGACATTACTCTTCAGTTGGATTCAGGTTTTGGCCTTTGCACAGGTTTTTTGACTCAGATTGGCACACTTACTATTTATAGTAAGTTACTATTTTGGGAGAGTCAGGGTTCCTATTAATAGAAAGACACTTGAGCAGAGCTTATTGGCAGTATCAACCTTGATTGGGCCTTTGCAGCTATTTCTAGACTCAGTTCCACATACTTACTATTTATAGTAAGTCACTATTCAGGGTTTCTATTTTTAGACAGGCATCCAATCACATGGAGAACAGGGAGAGTCGACTCCTAGCTCAGACGGCTTAGCAATCAGACAAGAACATCAAGAGATATTAAAGTTTAAGTGACTTAAGTGATTTATTTAATATTTTAATATTATTATAAAGTTCTAAAGTAACTTTATAATAATAAAGTCACTTTAATATAATAAAGTGCGTTAAGTGAATAATTTAATGTGGGAATAAATCTTTTATCCCACATTGGCCAGGAAGGTGTTTGAGCTCTCTTAAGGAAAGAATAAAAGGAAAGGCAGGAGTTCATTCTCGGGCCAGTTGATGAATAGTATTTTGATTGATTTTTATTGTGGAGCCTAGGGCTTTCGCAATTTTCTTCTTTGATCATAGGAAACGAAAACTTCCTATTGATAGCAATTTTGAAGGTGTAAAATAACACCTGAATTATTGCAGTTGTGGGAAAGAATACTTCAGTTCTTTCATTTGTGCAAATTGGTGAAGTTTTCTACAAGGGTTTGAAGTTTATTGTTGGAGAACATTTATAATTGGTTGTGAATCATCCTTCTTTGGCACATGGAGTTATATCATTCTTGTTGGGAGAGATTATCAACAAATTATTCAAGGTTTTAAGAGCAGATTGCAAGTTTGTTCTTGCTGCTACAGTGCCGTGAACAGTGCGCTACAGTAGTTTGAGTTCTATAGAAGGGGATTTAGAAAGGTTGAACAGCTATATATATTTGACAAGGGATTTGCATATGAGGAGAATCAAACCAATATATCAAGGCAGCCATTGAAATACCAGGTTTTCTATCTATGGTCATTGTATTAGAAAATCATTACTTCATTGCATCATTTTCTATTATTATTATATCATGAAATACTTGGAGGTTGCATATGTTTAATGGAGATATAATTTGCATATTCCACATTCATGGTAACATTCAACATTGATCAGCCACTTAGCTTTCATGCCAATTGTTTGCTTAAATGCCTAATGGTTGTAGGTATACATTGGGATGCATGACAAGTGTTTGTCTTAATGCCAACTAGCTGTACTAGTTAATTTCAGTCATTACATATGTGTGGAAAGGTCTAAAACAGCTAGTATATCATTTCTATAACAACTTTGCATTGTTAGAAGCTTTCTATAACTTCATTTGCAACCTACAAACCCAAAGAAGACAAATAAAGAATTCACTACAGCGGCTTCAAACATTGTATGCCAAGTGTTTGACAATATTCCTTGGTGTTCAAATAAGCAAAACAGGGTCAGATTAGCCAAGGGATACTACAGGAGCCGAGTCTGACGCCGAGTCCCGAGTCCGAGTCCAAGTCCCGTTTCTTTGGACTCTTCGTACATTCAAACTTGTAGTTCATTATACACAAAGCAAATGCCTACAAAGAGGGGGAGACAAAGCAATGGGATATTGTTCTAGAGCATGCCAAGTCGGATGATTCAATTGCATGCCTTGCTGCACTTGGAGTTGATGATAACCATGAGCTACCTAGTGATCATGACAATGACTATGCTAGTACTGCTGCCAATGCTAGTGCTAGTGCCAGTGCCAGTGCCACTCCTAGTGGCACTGTTTGTGGTTCTAATTTACCACAGCATATGGAGGATGATGATGATATTTGATGGCGATGGCTGATTGTTGTAGCTTGACATTATTTTTTTTGAACTAAAACATTAATGTGGTGGTGTATTTACTATTTTGCTATGTTATTTGACTATTAGCATAGTGCAGTATTTTTAACATAACTACTGCTGCATTTATGTATATATTTTTCATTTTAATATATTTTTGTACTAATGAACCTAAAACGAACGAAAAATTCGAATTTTTTTTTTGGCTGAACCTATGAACCCGAACCCGTACCCGAGCCCGAACCAGGACTGGCAACTTAGGTTTAAATAAGACAAGCTCCAATTTTACTGTTTTAGTAATTATTTTTAGATAATGACTCCCATCTATTAATGATGATCTCAAAGTTTTTCGCTTCTCAGTTTGATCACTTCATTTTTGTCAGATTTATTAACTTGAAATGATCCCAGTATGACATCATATTATTTCACTTCTTGACCTTTGCGCTCACCCTGTTCCACACACACACAAACACTCATGTACATAGTTAACAATTGAAGTTGCTCAGCTAACACCCTTCACTTAGGTTTCCAAGAAAGGATATACCAACAACCCTAGCATTCATATATTTACTACTTCATTTTTAATAACTATTGTCAAGGTAATGCCACATAATGAGTAGAGATGGTCTTTTCTCTTCTTTAATCCTTGTAGTACCTTGTCCTTATATTCATAATAGTGAAAAACTGTATTTTTGCATGCTCTCTAATTCTCGTTTCACAGTATGCTAATATACAAGGACATTTTCAGATTGGTTCTTTTTGACCCTGATTGGAATCCAGCCATTGATGCTCAGGTAGGTAATGAGCAATGTGAAGGTTTATTTCCCTTAATCATTTTAATTTGCAATAGAGCACAGATTATTTCTATTGCATTACAAGACTGTAAATCTTTCCATTCCATTATAAAACTGTAAATTCCTTATAAACGTTTTGATAAAAATGATTGATATTTTAAGGCCATGGCTCGAGTATGGAGGGAGGGGCAGCACAAACCTGTTATCATATACAGACTTTTGACAACTGGAAGGTACTATTTTACTCAAATATTCAGAGTTTGTTATTTAAATGAAGGGAATTCAAAATTCAAACTATTTAAGCTGGATTAGTTTTCAGGCATTACTTCTTTACCAAAAATGTAAAATATGCTTACAATTTTGAATTTTCCAAAAATAAAAAGTGGTTTATGTAAACAAAAGCACTTAATCTTTTAATAAGCTACAAATGAAAATAACAAACCCTTAAAGGACTGTGAAAGATACAAATGACCCATAAAACAGAAACAGAACATTCTTTTAAAGTATCAAACAATCTAATTCCAAGGCGAAATTTTGCAGAGCAGAGATCTGATCTAAGCAAATCACTTCGGACTTTGGTTCAAATCATTCTGAAAAAAGACAGAGGTTAGACCTACGAGTTGGGCAGAACAGAACTAAAAATCAGACTGAAACCCTGATTCTCAGACCAGATCAAAGTGAAATCGGTCATGAAAAGTGAAGTCATACATGAAAAAGGTAAAGTTAGAGCTGGAAGATGTAAAATCAGATCTGCAGAGTGTCATTTGCAGACCTAAGCAAGGTAATTTTCAGTCCTTAAGTGTGAATTTTAGGTCAAAAATCAAGGGAGAAGCTGGTTAATTTGTTTTAAGTACTTGATTCTATGCACAAAGTTGTGTATGACACGCCATGAAATCTTCTCAGGTTCTACTCTGTGCATCCACAACTATCAAATGCACTCAGCTTTATGCATGAGCATGCTGCAATCTCGCTGTTCACAGAAGAGGTTAAGTTCCGCCCAAGGGAGGAGATGGAGAAGGGACTGCTCTTAAAATCGGACCTAGATCATGGTTCAAGTGCATGAAAAACTCAGACATCAGGGATGTTGGATATTAATCAGGGGATAAAGGTTTAGAATTCTGACCTTGAAGCATGATTCAGATCTTCTAACTCAGCATTCAGGTCATAAAGCATTAAAATCAGACCTCAAGCAATTGAATTGGGCCTTAAGGCACTGAGAGATGGGACCTAAAGCTTAATCTCAGAATTGAAACAACAAAAATCAGACCTGCGAATTTGTGAGCAGACCTTAGGACTGATTACAAACAAGTTTCATGCAACCAAAAGTCATTTCCAGAATTAGGAGTGCAAATCTCAGATTGGGAGGGGTTAGTGAGGAGTGTAAAGTGTGAGGTATTAGTGTTATTATTGTTTATTCCTTAAGTATTTCATTCAAGGATTCTTTTGCTTTCTAGGCTAAAGCCAGCAGCTGGATGCATGGTGTGAGGAGGTGAACTTATCAATAATAGGGGCAAAGTTTACAAGGCAAAGTTTGTGGCAGCATTTCTCTACATCAAGGTTAGAGCTATAAGTCACAACCTCAATTATTCAAAACGTTCAAGGTGAATCAAGCAACATCAAGATGTTTAGGACAGAGCAATGAAGGACTCTACATCAAGATATGCATTGAGGAACGTTGCAATATAAAAATACTTCACAACAAATGCAAGCAAGACGATGAAAATCAAGCATTGAAGGATGGTAACCATTGCATTAAGATTCAAGAGATTTAAGCTTTAGCAATGAGATGAGGATTCACAAAGCAAGTGTTGGGAACAATACAACAAGGGGATGTCATACATCAAGGCCAAGAATTGAAGTCTAAGTGGGGATTAATGCAAGGCATTCATGTTTAACATGAACAAAGGAAGATCAACCAAAGGCATCACATAGTCTACATCAAATATCATCATGCTTCGAGAGGCCATGTACGGGAAGATTAAGGCCTAAGCATCACGAAGTCAAGATTGAACATAATCACCATGAAGGTGCATCGCAAGGTGGCAAAATTGTACAAGTGTGATCAAGTTTCAGATGAGTTAAGAAAAGTTAGATGCTTGATCAAGATGATGCAATTTGGGGATATGTCTCCATCATCATGATACCGAGCTTGGAGATGTTGAGCATCAAGATATATTTCCCAAGGTATCCACACTCCTTCATGATGATGTATCAAATCTATGGATCATGATTGAGGTGGCATCTTGGGCATCATCCCACCACTCAAGCTCTTCCAAGCTAGCACGTCCAGATGCATTGATCCTAACTCATCTCAAGGAGGACAATCACACATGTGACACATGACATTACAACAAATATTGTTTCACATACCCAACCTATTTTCTCATTTGTTAGAAATCAAAAGGGACATGTGTCCATCATATTATAATATTTCACTGGCTTGAATGGAATTTGTTGTAACAAACCCTAATTAGGGTTTTGTCTTGTAATCGTGGCCATTGATTTAAATATTGATCTGAGCCATTGGAATGTAATAAGACCTCTATATAAGGTTCGAACCTCTCATTTGTAAAGGTTAATAGAGAATAGTGGAATAATAGAATAGTCAGTAGTTAGCAAGTAGCTAGAGTAGAGGAGGAAGAAAGTAGATTGTTGCCCAAACTTTGTTGCAAGAAGCATATTATTTTCATTGAAGATATGGCGAAATTCATGTGTTGATTCAACATTTGCGTGGTCTCCACTTATTTATTTTTATGTTGATTAGATGAATGAAAGCTATTGTGGATGATTAGTGGTGGAATTTGTATGTTCATACTACTAGTATTTTGCTGATTGTGAAGTACCTTGAGTGGTCAACTGAACTCTCTACATGAGCTCAACTTCAATTGATACTCACGCATTGATATGCATTACATTTATGGTGTCTATGTCGTGTTAAATTTTGGATCAGAATTATATGGTCAGAAGTGCATGATTAATTTTTTTGATTTGAATTAATATGAAATAGTATATATCAATTTCTTGAAGATATCGATTACTTCCTTAGACGCTAGTTTCTTTCAATAAATCAAATCACTGATGCTAAGCCTCCCTCTTAGCAAGGGCTTCAAGTACTAGTATCAACCTCCTGACCTTCTTGTCCAAAGTTGCCTCTGTTGGTTTGTCAGACTCCCTCTAAATGTTAATTCTGTAAATGTTATTCAATTTTCAATTCAAGGTGCAAGTTATATTCAAGTTATTCTTCCTTTCAAGTATATGTTAATTTGCAATATAATAAATCTGATTTATATGGTATGTTGCAGATGGAGAAAGAGCATTTATAAATTTCGATGTCCTTCCTACATTTCACCGATCGATATATATATGCAAACATAGGAGATCAAGCAATACCTTGACCGGTCATGTCTATTAGACATGACCGATCAAGATATTACTTGATCGTGCCTCTTCAAACCATAATCGAATTAAACCAATAATCGGTGTGTATGCATTTAACATTAAACCCGATACCAATCGGTGTGTAAGCATTTAACATTAAACTCGATACCAATCGGTGTGTTAGCATTAACAATAAACCCGATACCAATCGGTATCCTGTGCATTATGATTAGTAACCGATGTTAATCGGTATATAGACATTAGTTAAGAACCCGATTGTTAATCGGGATTTATATGCAAGGTTATATATATGAATCGAAGGATACAATCACATCTAGATCGTATATCATGCATACAAGCGATGATAAATATATAATAACTGAATCATGATCATAATCTCATGTGTATATATAAGATAACTGAAGTCTTATCATAGTCTATCGATGAGATAGATGATTGGATGAGAAACCTTATCATAGTCTATCGATGATTGAAGTCTTATCATAGTGTATATATAAGATAATTGAAGTCTTATCATAGTCTATCATAGTCTCTCATTCAATCATTTATCTTACCGAGGCTATCATGTATCAACAAATTCCTCCTCTTCAAAGAAATTGGTTTGACTTTAGAATAAGAAACCTTCTAAATCAACTTCAGAGCTTGGCTCCTTTTGAGATGTCCCCATGGCAATTTTTGTAGTAGAAGCAAGTTGTGTAGGTCTTAATTTACAATCTCGAGCAAAGTGACCATACTTGTCACACTTGAAACATTGAATGTGAGAGAAATCCTTCTTCTTCTTCGGATCTGGGGTAGAATCTGATTCTCTATCTCTATTCTTTTTTCTTCTTTTGCCTCTTTCTCTAGAAGTATGTTTAGCAAGAACTTGATTTTCTACATTTGATGGTTTCACTCAATTCCTCTTGTTGCCAACCTGGACTCTTCTTGAATACAATCAGCTCAAAAATGATCAAACTTGAGCAACTTAGATCTCCCACTGATGCTTTGGATGAAGGGCTCCCAAGATTGGGGAAGACCATTTATTGCCAACATAACAAGATCTCTCTCTGCAATTATGTCCCCAATAGCGCTCAACTAATCTCTCAAATCAGCAATCTTCATAAAGAATGAGATGACTGAATCTTCTTTATCCATTTTTACATGGTGAAGTTGTCTCAAAGCAAGGGCTCTGCTAGTGTTGTTGATCTCATACATGCCTTTTAGAGTATCAAACATTTCTTTAGCTGACTTCAACTTGGAGATGATCGATACTAGGTGATTCATCACAGAGTCTATCAAGATCTTCCTAGCTTTTGTGCCATTCTTCTTCCACTGGATTTTCTCAGTATCATCGGAAGGCTCAGGCATATCACGTTCCACAAAATCAACAAGATCATTCTCCTCTAATGCAATGAGTACCCTAGGTTTCCAAGAGTTGAAGTTTGAGGCTCCATCAAGCCTATCTTCTACCTTGACACCGTTCACGATCTTTTTCCGCACAAATTCTCCTCCAAAGATCTACCCTTAGGTCTAAAATAATTTACAACCTTAGATGTGCAATACTATGCCTTCAAGATCTACCCTAGAGAAAGGTTTACTTGACTGCTTAAAACAAGTCTGATCAAATCTTTTCTTAAACTCACTCTGATACCATGTTAAATTTTGGATCAGAATTATATGGTCAGAAGTACATGATTAATTTTCTTGATTTGAATTAATCTAAAACAATATATATCAATATTTTGAAAATATCGATTACTTCCTTAGACGCTAATTTCCTTCAATAAATAAATTTGATTATTTATGTTTACTGGTTGAATAAGAAGAGAATATAATTCACACACATCACATGTATGCACACAACGATTACTCTCTATGAACCATACAGTATATATATCTCAGGCTTCACACAAATACATACAACAGATTGTTCACAGAGATAACAACAAATAACTCTTGAAGATGATGCAGAATATGCATAGCTGTAATTTCGTGGACATCACATACATATACACAACAACTCTCTATCGGGTATTACACGGTTATATGCAGAATGTCCTTCGACGACTATAGACCAAAACTCTCGATCAAGGAAACTATATATTCGACTAAGCAACATGACAAATGGACATGACTCTTATCGGAAGGGTCAAAGGTAAAGGGTGCGAAGTTAACTCGGTAGTCAACCATTAATTTTCCATTAAAAAATGAATGCAAACAACCAACAAAAATTATACGTAGAGATATGAACAAGCAATTTAGTAAATAAAAAGAATCGCATATGTAAGAAAGTTATATCTCCTACTGCTACAATAACATCAACATGTTGTTGGTAGTAATTTGAACATCATTTTTCTCTTTGTAGAAGATCACACCAGCTTTGCCTAGTTGTTCCTTGCATGGAAAAACAAAGTGTGGTTGAATTTCACTAAATCATCATAGTCTCTTACATTCTAGTAACTAGATTAAACTCCCTAAACCCTATCTCTTTTGCCTTTTTATTTTAAGGTAAATTCCTATGTTCCAACAACATTTAAACATTTAGGTTCAACATAAGTCGACCTTGTGATTCTAGCAATTTCACATCATAATCACTAAGTCTATCCATGTTTAAAGTCAAGACCTGACTATCAGAACCTTGGAGTCACCTCGTATGATTGCGAAGTTTAGCATAAGAGAAGATTTTGTTCAAGAGAGGCTAAGATACTTCAGTATTTTATTCTGTGATTGAAGGTGTCATAAAAAACACATCAACAAGACACTCTATAGATTGGAGATCTTGGTTCATTCCTTGTTGCAGTACCATCA
Organism: Cryptomeria japonica; assembly: GCF_030272615.1. Classification (NCBI taxonomy): domain Eukaryota; kingdom Viridiplantae; phylum Streptophyta; class Pinopsida; order Cupressales; family Cupressaceae; genus Cryptomeria; species Cryptomeria japonica. The sequence goes on along the minus strand of NC_081406.1, from coordinate 441,388,776 downwards.
ACTCTTTGAGCACATTGTTCCCTTTTGCAGTTAACTTTTCGAACCATGTATTTTTTATCTTGGTAGGGTTCTCATCTCTTCAAATTCAATTGTCATTCTTTGTGCAAGTGTTGCGAGAGGGACATAAGATTTTTTCTTCCTGCTACAATGGCTTGAGCAAGTGATCGATGTATCTCTCAGCCTGTTCAGCCTGTGCCTTGTACATTTCCTTCTCCGTTTCTTTTTTTAAACCTTCTGAGTATTGCATCGGAAGAGTCTCGGAACTCCTGAACCTCTTGTTCCCTTATTGCCTTCCCCATATCGAAAGATAAGATTTTGTAATTTGTGGGGGTGACCTCTTCAGCTGATTTATCTAAAGGTGAAACAACATGCACAACTCGATTTTGCTTTGCATCTCTAGTTATCCACGAGTAGATTTTGGGCTTCTTCCTTTCCTTAGTCTTGGGCTGTCCTACTCTTGTGAATAACCCATCAAGACTTAGAGATGATGTTCTTGTTGATGCTATCTCTACGATTCAGGTTTGCAACCATGTGGGAGGCGCTGATTAACCAGTGGTGACCATTACCCCTTTTCCCTACTCTTTAGAAATCGCATAGGATTTGGTTCTTTCGGATTGGATGCCTCTATGAGGACTGTGTCCGTTTTCTACATAGGAGTAGGCATGTGCTCCACATCAATTGCATTTTCTATAGCAAGGGAATCTTTTTGGGAGATGGTAGTAGTTGAAGGTCTCCTTATCTTCATCTTCTTACAAAAAGGATCCTCAGGTGATGAGTTCTTCCTCCTGGACTTCTTAGCTGCCTGTTGTTCTTTCACGACCTTTTTCTTCTTCTCCGGAGGCTCTTCTTCACTATCTCTATTTTCTTCATCCTCTTGAGCTATAGCCTGTGCTTCCTCATCACTCTCGGAGGAATGTGATTCAAAACCTCGCATCAAGTTGTATGCGAGCTTTACACCCTCACACATTAATCCTTCGGTTTGCTGGTGTATCTAGGCGTCAGTGTATCTTTTCAGTCCCCTCATTATCACCTCCAACCTAGTGATTGGATCTTGTGACCAATCAATAAAGCTAGTGGCCAATCCTTGACAAAATCATACATAGGATGCTGCAGGCAATCCTCATTATCATCTATCTATTCAGGCACCTGAGCAAACTCATATATTCTTATCTAGTTTAGACTCAGTCGAGAACACTCTATTCTCAGGACCTTGAAGTCATCAGTATGTAGGCACAATAGTCTTCTATAGCGGCCTTGCACTTGAAATGCCTCCCATGGGCTTTTTGTCCTAATCCAGTAGGATCATAGCTTTTCCTACTCGTGTTCTCCTGCAGATCATATGATGCCAGATCATCTATTGATTTATCTGCTTGGGCAGAAGTTTGTGCATAGACATCTCTATCCTCAATTGCCATTGGATATGATACTCTTGTGACCTTTTTGTCTATTAGCACTTTCGTTGCAACGCTCACTTGTATAGTCACCTCTAGAAGGATCAATTTATTTGTTGGGTACTTGAGCAACCTACATGGGTAGCCCTCAAATCCAAAAATTCTCAAATAAGAGAACCTAGAGAATTGTATGAACCAAGCCTCGTATTGTTTAGCCAATGCGATTATCTGCTTGGACAACATCTGCGGCAATCCCTCCTGCATTATTCATACAATGCGCTTGGTGAAGGCATCATTTACCCTCTCATACTGGCCTACTACATAAGTTGCGTTGTTTCTCTCCCTTTGGTCGATGTTGTGAATGTGGAGTTGGGGGTAACACTCCTACACCTTGATTTGTCTTTCTCCATTTCCAATCTCGCCTAGGTGGATTAGCCCAATGTACCTAGACTGTCGAGCAAACATGTATACCACATAGGATGACATGGCGAATGCCTTCCTCTCTAGTAAGTGCAACAACTACTTGTGAATGTTGTCACTTATGATTTGGGCTCAACCTATCATGAGTTAGCCTCCAAAGGCTTCTTCTGTGTAATAAACTTTCCACTTGAACATGTTCAATTGTGGTAATCCCATGACTCGGTTGAGGAGAGTGACCATGTCCCCAAATTCCTCATTAAATTCAATTCTATAGATTTTCTTGGGTATCTTGGTATGGTGAGGTCTCCTTTCTCTATACAAATTGCCATTCAAATTACTTTTGCACTTGCCTTGGTTTTGATTGAACAGTGCTTGGGCCTCCTCCATGTGCACAACCATCATGTCCTTATGGATTGGAATGCCAAAGGCTTCTGTGATAGCTTGGGGTGTGAAATCGTCTATGATCATCATGTTAACAAAGACCACCCTTGATTAGGTTTTATAGTGCTTACTGCACTCTACGATTAACTCATAGTTCTAGATGGCCCGCGGGAAACCAACAACATGTGCTATACCACTTTGGATCATCATTTGAGCTCTCCATGTCAGATTTTGGTTGTACAGTTTCTCTTTAAACTACTGAATGTCTATATGTCCAAAATCTGTGTCTCGTACATTTTCCCATTTGATTTGGATTTTGGACTCTCGCAATACTCCCTAATATTCATACTTCATCTTGTCCAATTTGCGGTGATCTTTTGTTTTGGATGTCTTGGATGTACTCGCTGACTCAAGTGCCTTGGATGAGCTGGCTACTTTAGGAGGCATCTACCTTGCACACATGAATGTAAATTATGTTTGATCTTGACAAGATTAAATAAGGGCTCAGCTTGCTAAAAATGGTATGTACATAAACGTTATTGCAATGATAGAAGATTTTCAATTTCAAGCATGATCAGATGCAAAGAAGTAAATTTAAATATCTGATTAGCAATTCCTAACAAGCAACAATCCTCAGTGTCAAATTTGGGATTAGGATCATTTTCAAGATTCAGGCAAACTCATGTTTTCGGCTCAAATATCAAATTTGCAAAATAATGGGGCAAAACTCGGTGCCAAAAAACTTTTTGGGAATAAGGCTCAATCTGTTTTAAGGTGTAGCTACCGAATTTTAGACAGTAACTCTGGTTTTTGTTCTAGGGGAAAATTTTGATGTTAATCTCGACATCAGGAAGACTTTTAGGATTAAGCCCTAATTCTGCCCTTAATGCAAATACCGAGTTTGAGATGGCACTGTGATCCCCTGGTTTAATTTTAGCTTATGCAATTTTCAAAATAAGCTATTCAGAGGAAAAATAACCACGTATAGCCTAGGGTTTTGAATTTTGAATAACGTTTTGAAATAGGCTTTGGAGGGAACTTGACCGCACATATTCTTTCTAAGGTTTGAAAAAAATGATTTTTCTATTAGCATCACACATAAACCCTAACAACATTCTACAATAACAAGAAGGCAACAAGAAAAGACCAACTTGGCATAGTGACCCTTTGGGATGCAAGCAATATCGTATTTTATGTCTTCCTTGGGTGCGATATGCTTCCTTTGAGGTCGTGACTTGCTGCCTTAGGCGTGATTCCTTTGAAGGTGTGATTTTTTGCGTGATGATTCCTCTTATTTTCCTCATGCATTTTCCCTACTTATTGGTGCAATATTTCTTTCAATGATGAATTGGTTTTGTCTCCAAGCGATTTTCACTTTCTATGCAATGCCTTTCAGCGACTCCTTGCAATATGTTTTTTGCGTGGTGCTTTTACTTGCAATGGCTCCTTACGATTCTTTTTTCTCAACAATGCACGGTGTTTTGTTCAACGCGATTCAGCCTGTGTGATCTTTCTTCAGGGATTCGCTTCAACGACTTGCATGATGCTCTCCTTTCTCTCTACGATATGGCATTGCCCTCTTCAAGTTGCTTCAATTTTTAAGATCACCTTTATAGCTCAAGTTCGGTGGTTGGAGGACTTTTAGGACAAAGTGTATTCCAACTTTATTTGCTAATGCCGAGTTTGCTTGATACAACTATTTTTGAAGCCTTTGAAGAAGTTTGGGGTAAAGCTTGGTTTTGGGAAATGCTTTAGGAACAATTCTTATTCCTCTTTTTGGTGCTAAAACGGAGTTTGGAACTTCTGCGATTAAAACATTGCAGAAGACTTTCCACATTGAAGCCCCAAGAAGTATTTCACTGTGAACATCAGTGATAGGAACGTTTTAAAGAATAATGCCTTATTCCGACTTCAAGTGCTAAGACTGAACTTTTGCAATTTGTCATTAAAACTTTATTTAAAGTTTAACCCCTTTAAGCCAAGCTAGGAATTTTGGTGTCAATTTCTGCGAGGAGAATACTTTTGGCAATATGCCTAAACTTCAATGCTTAGATCTTTTAACAAACTCGACACAAAGTTCAGTACTAGGAAAGTATTTTGGAATAATGACTTGTTTCACTTTTAAGTGTCAGTACTGAGTTTTAGGATGTTCCGTTATAATTAAGTGCTTATTTCGCTTTGAGATGCGACCATCGAGTTTGTGCTCTTTTGCCAAAAAAACTTAACTTCCTTCAAACCCTTTAAGAACTTCGGTGTAAAGTTTGGTATTAAGAACAATTCAAGGAAAAAGATATATTCCTACTTTTAGTGTAAATACCAAGTTTTTGAAGAGGCATACCATACTTAGGTGATTATTGGGCAACCAAGGGGGAGGGGGGTTGGCTTTGTCCAAGTTTCTAATACATCTGATCCATGTTGCTAAGCTCCACTTGAAACACTCCTATGACGAAATTTGCCATTCTTGTTCATATTCCATACGAAAGAAGCAAACATTTGCAAAAGATCGCGATTAATCGGCAATTGCGGAGCTTCCCAATTAATTCCTCAAAAAATCAGTCAATGCTATTTTCAACGATTTTTTGCATGATTAAAAAGTGAAAAAATCTAGGGTTTAATCGGCATTCAATCGCAAACAAAAAACTGCGCAAAAACCCTAGAAACACATAAAACATAAAACAGGCGTGAAACCTCACTGAAATGCCACCCAAGTGTAGGGAACCATCACCGACGCTATTGTTTAAGCAAAAATTCGTCGACAAATAGTTGAGCTAAGAGGTCGATGGCTGAGGTAGCAGAGTTAGCTTAGTCATAAATAGCTGAGACTGAGACATCGACAATGGAGTTGGGATTCCGCTGAGCTGAGAAGGAACGCAGCTGTTGCAGAGGCATTTGCAGCCAAGTATTTTTTTGGAAGCTTAAGCAATTTATTTTTTATTAAAAGTTTTGTGTTTACAAAATTTATTTTAGATTTTATAAGCAGAAACTTTATCCAAAAAAAATTATTAATTTTTTTAATCAAATTTGGTGCATCAAGATGCATTTAAAATAAAAACATAATTTTATTTTTGTTTATCAAAAATTCATTTTTTGTTAAATAAATTCTGTATTAATATATATTATCATTAATTATTTAAGAAATGAAATTCATAAATAATTAATAATAATAAATATTAAATAAATTCTGAACTAAATTTTATTTAGTTTTGTTTTATAGAATTTATTAAATATTTATTATTATTTATTTACAGATTTGAAATTCCGTGAATAAATAATAATAATAGATATTAAATAAATTCTAGAGTCTATACTCTATACATTTTTAAAATAAATATTGCAGAATTTTATTAATATTTATCATTATTTATTTACAGAATTGAGATTCTATAAATAAATAATAATAAATATTAAATAAATTCTAGATTGTATATTTTTTTCTAAGTAAATTACGTAATAAAATAATACTGCATAATTTATTTAATATTTTGTAATTATTTATATGCAGAATTGTAATTTTGGAAATAAATAATAATAATATTAAATCAATTATGGAGTTTAATTTTTTAGTTATGTGTTTGAAAATTTATTAGTCTTGTTATATTGAAAATAATGTATTTATTTTTTATATTTATTTCACCGAGTTTAAATATTAACTTGAAATTATTATATGCTATAGAAATGCTCTTAAACATAAAATAAAAAAGATTTTGATTGTTTTTCTGCAATTTTTTATGTATTTTTAGAAATCCGATTTTTTCCCCATTTTTTCAAAAATTCTTATACTTTTGTTTTGCTGATTAATTCCCCCAAACGATTAATGCTTCTATGTTCCATACTACCGCTTCCTATCATCAAACTTCACTCATCCTTCCTAGGTAGGCACATCTTAGGCTCACTCACTCCCTGACCGAGACCGTGATGCAGAATTCTGATTCAAAATCTGACTACAGCAAAAAGGGCGAAGGGGGTCCCTGATGAGGACAGGGTGTGTGTGCAGGGCACAACAGTAACCATCAACTTAATCTCCTCATTTGAATGCCTCAATCACTTGTGCTGATTCAGGGAGATCACTTTTGGAGTTAGACCTATCTGTATCGCTTCACAAGGTGACTACTTAACAGGGATCCAATACTTTTCCACTTTTTTAAGCATGTTCAAGACACCATCCCTCGATTGAAATTGTTTACTGAGCTGGCTACCTAGTACATAGAGTGATTTCACAAATCGTTTTATATTTTTTGTTGCCATGATTCAAACTGAAAATCAGAAACTCTATATTCTCCCCAACAGGCTGGAAGGAACTGTGGTTCTGTGGAATCCCTACTAGATTTTGCCAATTTTCTATTATCTAGAGGTCTTTTACCAATTGCTTAATTGTTTGTATTGATAGGGATTGATTGTTCTAGCTCAACTCAAGGGAACATAGATTAACAGCAATAGAACAATATACTTTAACAGAAAACAAGGTAGCTTTCAGATTTATAGAAATGATAGTAATTATCTGACCTATGACAAGCTTGACCACTGGAATTACCACTGTCTTTAGACAACAATCAAAGAAACCCACACATATATGAACAGCAAAATCTTTCAATAGCTATTGCAACTCAGTTTATGAAAATTGTGATAATCTGATCATATAGTCACATAGTTTGATTGCATGCTAATTAAAGATTTCAGATGCAAATAGGCAATTATATGTTGCTGTCCTGATATTTATTGTGTATATATGCTTTTGACTGTCATCTAGGAAATAGTACTGGTACATGTGACCAAACTGAAGCTGTATCTTTCGTTCCTTTTTATGAATGTACAGAACAAGTTACAGAGCAAGAAATAGCAATTTCTAACCTTTTTATTGCCTATTTCAGTATGTCAATTTAAGACAGCCGGATCATGAATTTGCAGCATTTAAGAACACAGTAGCCTTCATAGGAACTCAGATAACCAATTATAGCCTGCAAATATATGGTCCCGTCCAGGGCAGAGAAGTCATGCCAATGAGAAAGAATACTAACGCCTCAAGGAGGGAACTCATACTCAAGAAATGATGTTGCCTAGTAACTAGCAACAATAATTCAGCCAGGCCAAAAAAGATCCAAGCGGCTAGCAATATCAGATAGTTAAGCCACAAATCTCTGATACGAATAGGAACTCCCAATAAGCTCATCCAACTAGCAAGAACTCATGCACATGAAAAGTACTAAAGTGGACCAATGTAATGTCCCCACTTCCTGAGTGATCTACCGGGATGGAGATTCGCATGTCATTCATCTCCACGGGTGAATTTAGTTGCTGGAGATGAGTTGCTTACCAAAGGAAGTTCTATACTTAGTCATTTTTATGACTTTGGTAAGTTAATAAAATAACTTTATAATTTAAAGTTATAAAAGTTACTTTATTCGAAAATTAGAAAAAGTAAATAAGAAGTTATTAAACAACTTTATGTTTTCACCATGGCACATTTTCCAAAGTTGTTTATTAACCAAAAGTGGCCCCACTTTAATGACTTAACAACCCTCATGGCTGATCAAACTTATTAGAGGAATGGAGATTGTAAAGGAATCTTTGAAAGATACCAAAAGAGGTCGAATTAGGGTTGAGGATGAATATAGGTGTTGGGAGATGTTTGGAGATTCATTATGTTTTATTTTATTTTGTGAATTTATCCATCTTCACTAGGTCTGCATGGTTTGCAGAGGTCTGAGATTAGATTGGGGGTGGCAATCTCCAATTTGCTGGTGTTTGGACGGGAACCCATACATCTCTAGCTGGGCGGCATCATTTGGAGACTCATAGTTGGCCATTCAGGGTCATAATTCAGGAGTTTATTGCTTGTGACTGTATATTGGCATTAATAACAGATCTGATCCACTTAAGGGGTTATTACAGCAGAATAATTGCATTTATGGCAACCATACCTCTCCAGGTAGCTGGCCGTACCACCTAATGAAGCCTCTACCTTCCATTAAATAAACTGAGGGGTTTTGACTCCTCCATTTGTGTGTGAATTCATTGTTGGGGTATAAATAAGTGATCCCAGTTGGTTTGGTGTTTAAGAAATATCAGATTTGGACAGCATCATCAAATCATTGAGGAAAAGACATAATTTGGGGATCTTGCCTGGCAAGAATTTGGAATTCCAATTGGGTCTGAATAATTCTTCAATATTAGTTTTTGGTGATTACCGTAGAGTTAAATAAAGTCATTTGCAGCCATTAGTAGCAGCTGGAGGTGCTTGGTTCAGTCACTGCCTCATACCAAGCTCAAACTCCACCCTCAAACCCCAGCGTTGGACTCCCAGTAGGCCTTGAACTACTTAATTCTATCAAGAATCCTCTTTGTTATTTATTTGTACTTGCTGCAATTAATAATCAGAAGTCTGGAAACTATTATCAGTTCTATATTTATTGTATTGCATTTATTATTTTCCATGTATTGTCAAAAATCCAAAAAGCTACAAAAAAATTGAAAATACAATAAACTTCGAAAAACACTTTTCGCTTGTCAAAGAATTTGCATTTGTAAACAATCAGTAGTTTGGATAAGAATTCTAGTCAGGGATCCTTCAGTGGTATTAGAGCGATGATCCTGCCAGCTTGGGGGTCATCAGAGTAATTCTATGCAGCGGGGCAGATTTGGTACCTATAGATATTACACACACAGGAGACCTAGAGTGGATTTAAATTTTGTCACAGAACCACCCTTTGAGACTAATATGGGTGATATACTTGAAGGACAGAGGAGCCCACCCAGACAGGAGAGAGACAGATTCCACTCAATCCTGATGAGATTATGAGGAGCTTGGCTGAAGCATAGCCAAAAATTGTTGAAGCAATCAACAGGTTACAGGACACACGACAGTATGGATTTGGGAAATAATAGGGGAAGGCACAAGAGCTGTAGCAGGACAGTATCAGCTATAGGAAGTAGGGGCAGTAGTAGAATTCCATCTTCCCTAAGTAATGCATCCATCTCACCACGGAGGGACAAGACCCATACTAGGACAGCGGATAGGCCTATGCTCCCACGGTTCACTCCTAGAGATGTACCACCGTTGGCTGAGCCTCAGAATGGAATCACCTTCTAGGACACAGTTATGGCTCCCAGTGATGAGTGGGCATGTCTACCAGCACATGTTAGAGATGCATTCCCGTTGCATCAATATTGTATGCAGCTCCGTGATTCCATGAGGGGATAGAATGATAGGGGACCCAGACAACAGTGGAATAATGATCTGAAGAAGGCTACAGATAAGTTGATTTTATCCACTTTTGATGGCAGCGGTTCCACTAGTGCATGAGCGTGGGTTCACAAGCTAGATATATACCTCTCCTTGAAACCAATGGCTGAAAACGAGGCCATTCAGATTGCTGTCCTACATTTGGAGGGTGTCGCATATGACTGGTGGCACCATGGATTGGTCACGCAGAATCAGGCTCTCATTCATTCATACACAAAGTTCACAGAGAGGCTGATTTCCAGATTTGACAGGAAAGATGTGGAACTTTATTACAGGGATTTAGCTCTCCTGAAATAGTCGGGTCATGTGGATACATATATTAATGAATTTCAGCATATAGCAATGATGGTACCAAAGATGCTTGATAGGAGGGTAGTTATGCTCTTCATAGAGGGATTTCATGAGAGATACTATGGTTTAGTCAAGGTTTTGAAGCCTAAGACTTTGCAAGAGGCTATCCAGCTCACGTTAGACTTGGACACCACTCCTCCATCCTCCACTTTTTAGCAAAACAAAAACTTTCCCAGGAACTCCAAACCCTTCCAGAAGCCTTTCAATCCACAGAAGGGTAACACATCTTCTCCTAGGATTGATCAGGAGACTAGAAATGAATTAAGGAGAAAGAAACTGTGTTTTACTTGTAAGGAACCTTGGGAACTGGGTCACAGATGCCTTGGTAAAGGCAAAGCTCATCTCATTGAAGTGTGCTTAGATGTGGAGGATTAGCACATACAAGACACCGATGATGAGGGAGAGCATATTGAGTCTCCCTATATTGGGCTTGACTCTACTGATGCACATGCTATGACCAATGTTACCATGGCCACTCTTTCCAGTTATCCTAAGTTCCACGCTTTCAGATTGAAGGGAACTATTCAGGGGCAACGTGTAGTGTGTTTAGTAGATATTGGAGTGACCCATAACTTTATTGATCAACATATGGTAGAGAGACGTGGGTTACAGATAGGAATTTTTAAGATTTGGTGTGAAGGTTGCAGATGGTGCTGTGTTGGGATGTACCAGGAGGATTCCTCAACTCAGTATCCAGATGGGGGAGTACACTTTAACAGATGATTTTTATGTTTTACCCTTAGAGGACTATGATACAGTTATAGGTATGCAATGGTTACAGGGAATTGGCAGATATGTCATTCATCACCGCAGAATGCAGTTGGAGTTCTTAGCTGATGGTAAGAAGAGAATACTGAGGGCATTATCAGATGGAGGCCCCAAGGAGGTTTCCTCCCACAGGATGGAGACTATTATCAAGCATAGAGATATCCTTTGGGCTACACAGTGCTTTATTTCATCTAAAGCACCTTCATCTCATGATGGCAAATCATATCACATTGATATACAACAGATTTTAGATAAGCATGGGGTGGTGTTTGGTGATATACCACCTAGAGTACCGCCTGATAGAGGCTTTGAGCATGTGATAGAACTAGAGGATGGAGCAAAACCAGTCATGACCACTCCTTACCGCCATCCTAAGGCCTACAAAGATGAGATTGAGAAGACCATCAGGGAACTTTTGGACATGGGATTCATTAGACCTAGCTCTAGTCCCTTTGCTTCTTCAGTTGTGTTGGTGAAGAAGAAGAATGGGACCCTACGCATGTGTGTTGACTACCTTGCACTTAATAAGAAAACCATTAAGAATCGGTACCCCATTCCACGCATAGATGAGTTGTTGGATGAGCTTCATTGCTCAGTTTATTATTCAAAGAATGATCTTTGATTAGGGTATCACCAGATTAAGGTGCGGGATTCTGATATTCACAAAATAGCCTTCAGATGCCATTATGGTCATTATGAGTTCTTAGTGATGCCTTTGGGTCTCACTAATGCCCCTGCTACATTTCAATTATGTATGAACCACATATTTTTATAAGCATCTGCGTAAGTTTGTATTGGTATTCTTTGATGATATATTGATTTACGACAGATCATGGGAGAACATCTAAGGCACTTAGATGAGGTGTTGAGCATTATGGAATTTCAATCCTTGTATGCTAAGATGTCCAAATACGAATTTGGTCTCACTGAGATTTTATACTTGGGTCATGTGATAGGAGTTGATGGAGTCAAAGTCCATCAGGAAAAGATCCAAGCTATTATTGATTGGCCACCTCCCAGGAATATTTTAGAGTTGCGTGGTTCCCTTGGTTTATGTGCTTATTACATGAGGTTTGTAAGGGGTTATTCTCAGCTTGCAGCACCTTTGACAGATCTCACCCGGAAAGGGGATTTCAGATGGACTCAGGAAGCACATGAGGTATTTGATAGGCTTAAGCAGGTGATGAGCACTTGTCCTGTGTTGGCACTTCTTGATTTCACCCAACCTTTTGTGCTTGAATGTGATGCTTCTGGAGAAGGTGTGGCTGCAATACTTATGCAAGATCATCATCCTATTGTGCATGAGAGTAGAAAACTAAAAGACAATGAGAAATTATACTCTACCTCTGATAAAGAAATGTTGGCTATTATGCATGCTCTCACAAAATTAAGACAGTACTTAGTGGGGAGGAAATTCATTGTTAGAACTGATCATAACAGCCTTAATTACTTTTTAGGACAAAAAGATCTTAATGAGAGGCAGCAAAAATGGGTCAGTAAGATCCAAGCATATGATTTTGTCATTGAATATGTCAAGGGGAAAAATAATTTAGCTTTTGATGCATTATCTCGGAAGCCATCCATTGCTGCCCTTTGTTCATTGAGTGAGATTTCAGCTGATTGGAAATCTCAACTTTTAGTAGAGTATTCCAAAAATAAGCATGCATGTGAAATTATGGATGGGGTTATTCAGGATGACCGGTACACAGTTGTGGATGATGTGATTTTCGACAAGGGTAGAATTTATTTAGTTCCGGAATCTAAACTGAAAAATCAGATTTTACATGCTTTTCATGACACTCCTGTAGCAGGACATTAGGGGTACGGTAAGACTTACAAGCAGATTAGAGAGAGGTTCTCTTGGAAAGGCCTCAAAGATGATGTTTTACAACATGTAAGGGAGTGTATTGCTTGCCAACAAAATAAAACTGAAAATACACACCCTGCTGGTCTGCTGCAACCATTACCCATTTCAGAGCAAAAATGGACTGGTATTTTAATGGATTTCATCACGGGTCTTCCCAAGGTGCAAGGGAAAGATTGCATATATGTAGTAGTGGACAGATTGACAAAATATGGTCATTTCTTTCTCATAGCAGCAGCATATACAGCTTCACGGGTTGCTGATCTGTTTTTCAAAGAAGTATTTAGGCTCCATGGTCTTCCAAAGACCATTGTCAGTGACCATGACAGCCGGTTCATGAGTTCTTTTTGGCATGAGTTGTTTAGACTTACTGGCACCGAGTTGACACCTAGCACCAGCTATCACCCTCAAACTGATGGACAGACAGAGATTGTGATTTACGCAACTATGTGTCAGGACAACAACGTACAAGGGTTTGTTGGTTATATTTGGGAGAGTTTTGCTACAACACGACACATCACATGTCTATTGATGTCTCCTTTTCGTGCACTATATGGTCACGATGCTATGACATTCATGGATTTGGCACTTGGAGATAGTAGAGCACCATTGGCACAGGATTGGCTTCAGGAAAGCCAAGACATTCTCAAGGCACTTAAGGAGAACATACATCGAGCCTAGAATCAGCAGAAGTTATATGCTGATCGCCATAGGACTGAGAGAACATTTGAGGTTGGAGATATGGTATTCTTGCACCTCCAGCCTTACCGGCATAGTTCTATGAAGATGAGTGGGGCAGAGAAGCTTAAGCCCCGATTCTATGGTCCGTATCGTGTTTTGACGAGAGTTGGGAAGTGGGTATGGGTCGCGTGCACCTTAAAGTTTGAAACTTTTCCTTTAGAGCACTTGCAAGTACCAAGATCCTCATTTTGGAGGGAGTAATCCCGAAATTGAAGTAAGCTCGCCTTATGACCTCGTGCATTCCAATCAAAATGTCCAAAGTTTAGTTAAAGATGGGCATTCGGGAATAAACCCTAAGTTGCAAATCCTCCCAAATGGCCGATTTTGGTGTAATCTCGTTTTTCACACAGACTGTCCAATTTTTTTATATTTAGGGAAAAAAGAAATGAATCGCCCAAATTGGGTAAATAACCCGAAATTGGCAAAGGGGGCACTTTGAATCAAAGTGAAAATCTCACAAAATGACTTTAGATCCCAAAAATGAACTAAAAGTTCATAATCACGCAAAGATCAAAATCGTGTAAACCTCTTTTTAGGCTCGAACTTCATCCAAGGGACCGAACACCAAGTCTAAATCGCGCGAAATGAGTCATCTGGCCGAAAGAAATTCAAGAGGCCAAAGTTCGCAAAGTACCGTTTTATGCCGAAAACCAAAACGACATAAGAGGACCAAAATCACGAAGTCCAAAAATAAACCAAAATCGTGAAGTTTGAAATCGCGTCCTCATTTGCCCGAAAGTGAAATGCAAGCAAAAGCTCACAAATCGGCTAAGTAGGCCGAAATGCAACCAAGAGCTTTGAAATTGGCCTCTATGGCCGAAAAGCACAAAGACCTACAAAATCACACAGAATCATGAGTTAGCCCGAAATTGCCATGAAAGGGAATTTGAACGAAAATGAAAATCCCGCAAAAGGTCCTTAGAGGCCGAAAATGAGACCAAGTCTTGCAAATCGGCTTAAAAGGTCGAGTTTCTCCTTGGCTTGCAAAATGATCCAAGGGCCGAGTTTACATTTTATCCTAAGCACCCGAAATCTGGAGAAAGTCGGCCTTTTGACATATTTTGAAAGTCGCCCAAGGCGAAATCATGTTTTTCACCTAAGTAGCCGAAAATAGCTAATAAATCCAAATTGCGCGAAGGGGGTCATGTGCCCGACAATCGTCTAAGTTCAAAAGCGCGCAGAATCTCCCGATAGACCGATAAACCCTTAACAGACCAAAACAAGATCTCCAAGTTTGCGAAAATGGCCCATTTGAGCCGAAAACAAAAAGACTAATTCGCGCGAATCTAGCTTATTAGCCAAATAGTTCAAAATGTGTATAGGGGTCTTCATTAAGCCGAAAATTTCAAAGGCTTAAAAATATCAGAAAATCGGCTTTTAGGCCGAAAAAGATTCCAGGAATCAAATCGTACAAAATGACTTCTTAGGCCAAAAAACTTAAGAGGTGAGAATCGCACGACTAGAGCTATGTTAAGAAAATTGCACATTCTAGTTTTCCAACCCGAAATTGAGAAAGGAGAAAAATAAGGCGTGTAAATCGAGTCTCTCAAAAGTCTCATAAGACTTGAATTTCATAAAGAAGATAAAGTAAATCATAAAGTGACATCTCTCAACTTGCCTAAAGGTCTCGAAATTCGAATGAGGAGGAAAAAAAAAATGTTGTGTCAAAATAAATTGTGCTCAAAAGACCAAATTAGGCCGAAAATCATTAGGCCGGAAATGTGTCTAATAATTCCTACAAAATGCATTGACAACCCGAAATTTCAAGAAAGGCATTATAACTATGAAAAAATTAAATCTCTCTCAGTGCCTAATTTGGCCGAATTTGACTTAGAGGGCATTCACAAACTTCTCGCATTTCACTCAAATTGCCCGAAATTCCAAAGAATGAGCATCTCACAAATATTTGATTCGCACACTCCCTCATTTAGCCGAAATAATAAAATAGACTAAAGTCACGCAATTCCCCAAAATTGGCCGAAATTAGGAGGCAAAGGAAATTCAGCAGTTTAATCAATTTTGTGAGAAATAGAAAGGTGAAAATCGCACATTTTGACCACTATAGCCTTTTTCATGTCAAAGGATTAGGCATTTAAAACGAAGAAGCCCGACATTGCGTAAAATTTAATATGATTGTTAAGTTAATTTATTTAATTTTTCAAAATGATTATTAAAGTGGAATTCGTTGTTTGCAGATCGGCAACGTCGAGAGAGGCTAAGGTGTCAACCTAAAACGCAAGGTGAAGACCTGATCGCGATTGACATCGAGGAGCTAAAGTGACAACTTAATACAAGATCAAAGTCAGGCGCTGGAAGATGGAGAAGAAATGCAAGAGCGCGAGATTGGAACCAAGCATTGGGAAGCGTGCCGCTAGACCCCAAGTTGAAGTCCACCACTGAGACCAAAGACTGAAGAACATTCAAAATGCAACAAGTATGCATTCTCGAGAAATGCATAGCTGGATTTAATTCCAAAAGTTAAGTTTTTGAAAACTGAAATTGTTTAATATAAAGCTGCCTGTGGGCCCCATTGAAGATATTTTAAAACAAAGGGACACAGGTCAGTTATGTTCAACTACCTGATAGACCCAAATTGAAGCCAAATAGTGGTAGGTAGTTGAGATGGTGGTTGAAGGGATAACTGAGAATTGAGTGTGCATGGGTTAAAGCTATCAGGCTTCTAGAAGGCAGATTGCAGCCTTTGGATGTAGTCAATCCTAGCCACTGGTTCGAATTGTAAAGGGTTAGACTCTAGTTAGATTGTTAGGCAGTTAGAATAGGCTAGATTGTAGAAGGTTAAATTTTAGTAGTAGCATAGAGGTGTTGCAGAAATTGTTGTAATGGCAGCTGAAGCAAATATATGAACATTGAAATATGGTGTTTATGGTCTTTGTTTTCTTTTGTTTGAATGGTTTCTTTCAATAGTTTAGATAGATCTTTTGGGTGTGCAAGTATTTGATGGATTCAGGCTCATACCATTGAGGATATACTGATTGTATGTCCTTATGTATGGTTAGCCTGAGCCTTTAATTGTGTTTAGTTCAATTGCAAGTGTCCTTCTAAGCTGTGCTAGAATTGGGTGCTTAGCCGTGCATTTGCAGTCTGAAAATCTTCCAAGTCCCCTTGAAGATTGCACCATTCCTGCGAGGTTGTGAGTTATTCTAGCAAAGCAAGGATTGGTTATGTCGAATCCGTCTACCCGCATAGCAGCCTTATTAACCTTAGGTTTCCTAAACCCTTCTCTTTTGCTTTTATTTCCAAGTTCGAGAATCAGATACAGACCAGCTTGTTGCAAAACGTAAGACCCCTTGTAGTTGATGGATTCAGGCTCACACCATTGAGGATATACTGATTGTATGTCCTTATGTATGGTTAGCCTGAGCCTTTAATTGTGTTTAGTTCAATTGCAGGTGTCCGTCTGAGTTGCGCCAGAATTGGATGTTTAGCCGTGCATTTGTAGTCTGAAAATATTCCAAGTCCCCTTGAAGATTGCAACGTTCCTGCGAGGTTGTGAGTTATTCTGGCCAAGCATGGATTAGTTATGTCGAATCCGTCTACTTGCATACCAACCTTATTAATCTTAGGTTTCCTAAACCCTTCTCTTTTGCTTTTATTTCCTAGTTCGAGAATCAGATATAGACCAACTTGTTGCAAAACGTAAGACCCCTTGTGCCCCGAGCAAAACACATCGACCGTTGAGTTATCATGAAGTCATGACTTGACAATTGAAACCTTGAGGTCGTCCCCATTGATCAATTAAAAGAAGCATTAGGGCTTCCTTATACAAGAGAGGATAGGATACTCGGCGAGATCATTCTATTATGCGTTGGCCGGATAAAGTCGTAGCAATGCGACTTTAGCCACGTCAACAGGATCTTTCACCCAACTCCAAGATTCACACCGGTGACATTATAATTGTGTCTAGCTTTTATGCGAGGCAAATGATCAATATTTAAAAGAATCGCACCATATCAATCACCACACATAATCAAAAAGTCCACAACTAATGGACACGTCTAGGAATTAAAGCCGTTCACATCCCTATTTCTTCCACGCCTCTTCAGATTCCACACAAACTTGGTGTCAATCTCTTTAGCTCGGATGATTCCAAAGCTCAACTTAGCAATACTTATTCATTTATCAATGCAACCATAAAGAATTCATAATGGCATCGAACTTGAAACTCTCTTCCCTAAAACTTCACAACGCAATCCAGAAATCTACAAGACAACAGCCAGGATAGAGCAAATAAAAATCACCAATCTGTCACAATGAAAAACAACTAAACAGATATTGGATCTCTCTTTCCCAAACACGACTTGAATAAGTCTGTGCTTCAATCAATAATCATCACAGGTTTGCGCTAATGACAAAAACTCCCCCTGCTTGGAAGAAATAATTGTTGTTTCTTTATTTGGAGTCCCACGTCCAACACAAAGATCACTCCACCAATATTGTAGGAAGAGCGACTACTTCATCTCAATTCCCACACTTTGCTGCTTCTCTTGCTCTGTTTCCAATACTTTATCCAAATTAGAAAGAATACTGGCGGAAACGTTCCTTTGAATGAAGCTCACGCCTGACTTATCGTTTCATATTCTTTTCTTCATGCTAGGGAATTTCCCCTTCATGTATGCTCACACCAGTAGATGGCTGGCACATAATAATATTCATGATGTATAAGAACAATAAACACTTCATTGCATACTCTTCATACCACACATACACCAGCTTGCAGCTACAGCAGTTTCAAAAAACGACCATGGCTTGACCAAGAAAGAATCCCACCAGGTACAGAGAAAGATTACAGTATGAACAAGAAGTAACACATGATTAGAATTCCGGAATATCAATGTGCTACAAAAAAGATATCATATGTTTGAAAGGAGCTCACGCCTAGACAAATGCCAAATAGCCTGTAGCTGCTGATAACCACAAACTAGGAAAGAATTCCCACGAAACAATAAAGGAAGCAATCTCCCAATAAAGAAGAGGTGTAGTCCCTTCAATATCCACGCCAAAATTGTAATCTGAAATGATGGACTTATACAACTCTCGTGCATTCAAGAGTCTCCAACGATATGTTTGCAACATTAACAAATTCTTGTCTCGGTGCGTACTCCTGCATACCAGCTATCATACCAAACAAGAAACAGAAGCTCCCGCAAAGTTTTATGGACCACAACCATGAAAGAGTGCCCTTGAAAATGTATAGTTTCATATGAAATTGAATGAGATTTAGGAGCGGCTCCTTCAGAATTAAGCAACAAACCAACACAGAAATCCAAACTTCAAACTCTAACGCCAAAGAAGAATGAATAGATTCACGCCAATATTCAAAGAGACTCCTCTCTAAAATTCAAAATTGATTCTTAAACATCGGCAGAGGAATAAACACTAACCCTCCAAGCTCTTCCAGCACCAAAGTCATTCATCACATCAGCAGATTAAATAACTTAGATACTTTTATTATTTTTGAATTTGGTAGGGCTTTTCAATGGAGCAACCGATCAATAAATAAGCTTTCAGTCCAAACCAAATTCATTAATATTAGAAAATATGATATTCAAGGGAAACTGCGATGAACAGAATAATGCTTCTCTCCACGAGCCAAAACTTTAATCTATGGAATAAAATATATTCCCTTGATTTCCAGCTCAAACAAATTTCACATAAATCAAATATGGAAACCTGATAAACTCAGAAACTTGTCTTTCATGAAAGACTTAACAATTTTTAGAACTAATCTTGAACTCATTTGTCACTCCTGAAACATGACAGGCTGGCTGAAAAACTAGCTCCGATACCATTGTAATATGGTACGCCAAAATGCAACCCAATCTTTCACACTTGAACCATTTATTTCTGATCATACATAAGTTTTAGTACTGCTATGTTCGAAGAAGTATAGCAATGATTTACAAGTGCAGATATTAAAAACATAAATGCAATTGTAGAATTATTGACAAACCAAATACCTCCAAAATCACTATGAAGATTTGACCTTTTATTGCAACCTTAGAAATGATATTGTAGTATTACAAAATGACCAGCTTCACCAATATTCAAACCGTATTCATTAAACGCCAAACTTGAATTGGCTGCACTCTTGTCGACTGCAGGTCTAAAGTCAAATTTCAAAAATTCCATACATTAAATCCAGTTGCTAAATCTCTGTGATTCCGCCCACATCAGCTAGGGTGGATGGTTTCACCACCGAAACTGATCTTCCCAAGTGGGTTTGCATTGTCAAGAGAACGAGTTTCAAGGGTTACAAGCAAAGAAAGAATAAAACTACACATATTCAATAAGCCGCCCAATGCTCTTTTATAACCTTCTGGGTAACTCATGAATTCCACCCTTTCAGCTTCCCTCTCTCTTCATATTTCCCTTTCTTTAATTTATTACTTTAGCTTGGGAAATAATAAAGTTGCCCATTGACATTAAAGTGGTCACTTAACATTTAGGAATTGATGAACATATTAATTATTTTAGGCAATATAAAAGGGGACATTACACCCAACTACTCAACAACAAATATTAAACGTTGGTTACCTAAGTTGAACTTCTTGTGCTCGCACACACACCTCGTCTTGGACTGGGGACCCACGTAGTCTGGTTTGCCTACGTGGTAGGAAAGAATTTGAAGCCTTTTAAACTCAAGAATCCCGAAATCCAAAACTCGGGATTTTCCTAGGTTTTGTGAGAAACGATAGCTTCTCGCACAATTTCCTTCAGGAGCTCGAACTTTCATGAGAAAACTTAAATGTTTAAAGAGTAATCGCACAAACAAAGGGGTATTCAATATGAGTTTATAAATCGCCCATTCCACACCAAATCGCCCAAAAACGGTGAAATGGCTGAAGTTTAGCAAGGCATAAAACTGCGCACGAGCCTTGCCCAAGAAGACCAAAAATCTCAAAATCGGCTTTTAACCCAAAAAGGACTAATAGAGTCAAATTCGTGCATTTTAACTTCTCAAGCCAAAAATCGTGAAGGCTTCAAATTCACGAAAACCAAAGTCGCGCATTTGCTCTCAATGGCCCGAAAATACGAAAGAACGGGCGTTCAAAATGAGAAAATCGCGCATTTCAAGCGGCAAGGCCGAAACTTGAAAAAGGGTCTAGTAAGCCGAAAAGAGAGGAAGGCCAAAAGGCGTCAAAACTCGCAAACCATCTCAAAGGCTGAAATTTGAAGGTCTAAGGCAAACAGAAACCAAGTCGCATAGAAAGACCAAGCCTGCAATATAATCCAAAATGTCGGAAAACTTCAGAAGTTCATGTCGTGTCGAATCGCCTATTCAAGCCGAAAATGAACCCAAGTCTAACTCACGAGGTCTACAACCAAGTTTGAAATCACGCATTTCCTCTATTATGCTTGAAGTTCACTTAGGGCAAATAAAATCGTTCATTTCACACAGAGTACCCGACCTCACAAACAGTCCCATCAGCTCGAAAATCCCTAAGTAGTGAGGGGCAAAATCATATTGGAGTTTGGCTTAAATCGCGCATTTCTTTAAGTAGGTCGAGTTTCCAGGTTAAAAATCACGCAATATAATCTTGGAGGCCGAAATCATTTGCCAACTCGCAGAACCCACTTAGAGGTCGAAATCTTCAAGGATAGAAGCTCACAAATCGGCTAAGTATGCCGAAATGAAAGCAAAAGCTCACAAAATATCCTCTTAGGCCGAATTAATAGTTTGCAAAAAGGCCCCATAGGTCGAAAATCATCAAATTATGCAAATGAGCCGAAAGCCAAAAACAAAGATATTCTCATCAGAAACCCGATAATCAAAAGGCCCAAATGATAAGGGATTCACATTCGCACATTTTCTTGCAATAAGCTGAAGTAATATAAAAGAATTTAACTTAAAGCAAAGCCTGTCAGCATTGCCAAAAGGTCCGAATTTGCAAGGCTTAAGAGTCAAAAATCTCACATTTTGATCATTTCTCCGAATTTCATCAAAGGCGATATAACTTAAGCACTCTTTCTTGAAAATACCAAAACTCCAAGGGACAAAGATCGCGCAGTTAGATCTAAAAGGCCGAATTTCAGGTTAGGTAGAGGGAGCTTTTTTTTTCACCAAGTCTCGCATTTTTTTTAATCATGAAGCCGATTTTGCCTAAAGTAATAAAAAGTAAACATCTCATATCTTAGGTGAAGCATTCGAAGTTGAACTTAGCATCTCGCAATTCGCCTCTCAGGCCTGAATTTCGTCTAAGTTTGAGAGCGAATCAAGAATCAAGATTTTACGTATGAAGAGAGGCATTTGAAAGATACATCTCACAAAGAGCTTCTCAAGCCCGAACTCCACCAAGACAAAGCCCAACATCGCTTTAAAATTTAATAGTTGTTAAATTAATTTAATTAATTTTTCAAATGATTAATGCAGGTTAAAAATGATTGTTCGCATAAAACGACATCGGGAGGAGCTAGAGCGTCAACCTGAAACGCAAGAATGCAGATCGCGATCAAAGCCAAGAGTGAAGATGCATGAGCGCGAGATCAGAACCAAGCATTGGGAAGCGTGTTGTTGAGCCACCTAGACAACGAATTGAAGTCCACCAAAAAACCAAAGAACACTCTGAATGCTACAAGTCTATGCATTCTCGAGAAATGCACAGTTGGATTTAATTCTAGAAATTCAGTTTGGAAAACTGAAATTGTTTAAATGTAAAACTGCCTGTGGGCCCCCACTCAAGATATTTTGAAATAGAGGGGAAACATGTCCGTTGTGGACAGTTATGTCTATCTGCCGAATAGCCCAAATTGAATCCAAACAGTTGTAGGCAGTTGTGAGGGTTGTTGGGTGGATGACTGAGAGTTTAATGGGCATGGGTTAAAGCTGCCAGCTTCTGGAAGGCAGATTGCAACCCTTGGATGCAGTCAATCCTTGCCACCAGTTCAAATTGTAAATCTTTAAAAGGCAGAGGCCTTTCTTTTGTAAAGGGTTAGAATATTTTGTAGTTAGATTTTAGAGTTAGAATAGGTTAGATTTTAGGAATAGCATAGAGATGCTGTAGAAATTGTTGCAATGGCAGCTGAAGCAAATATATGAACATTGAAATATGGTGTTTATTGTCTTCGTTTTAGTCTGTTTGCATGGTTTTTTCAGCTGGTTAATTTTAGAGTGCAGGGATTTTAATGGTGAAGTGTAGAGGGGTATTTGATGCATTTCTGGTTCATACCATTGGGGGTCTGCTGATTGTAGGTCATTGTGCATGGTTAGTTTGAACCCAAACTGTGCTTAGTTTAATTGCAGGTGTTAGTCTTAAGCTGCGCCAGAATTGGGTGCCCAAAACGAGTGTCTCCGATTTGAAAAATCCTTCATCCCTTGGAGCTTGCACCGTTTTTGTCTAGTTGTGAGGGTATCTCTGGCGAAACAAGAACTGGTTTATCGGAATTTGTCTACCCGCTGCATCAACTGTTATCATCCTTGTCCTTACGCTTCCTGAACCCCTCTTTTTTTATTTATTTTGCAGTGTGAGAATCAAAGCAAACCATCTTGTTGCAAAATCATAAGTCCCCTTGTGCTCCCAGCAAAACACATCGACCATTGAGCTATCCTGCAGTCAAGACCTAACAATCGAAACCTTGAGGTCGTCCCCATTGATCAATTAAAACAGCATTAGGGATTTCCTTATCTCAAGAGAGGATAGGATACTTAGCATTCTATTTTGCGTTGATTGGAGAGAGTCGTAGTTCCGCGATTTTAGCCACGTCAACAGAACTTAAGTAAATGTGAATGGGATTAAACCACATACACCAACCCCCCATTAAGTGCAACTTAGGGAGTAGAAATATGCCATATGAGATGCATTATGGATCCTAGGAACAAAGCCATATTAGGTACCCATGTACAACTACATTGCAATGAAATGAAATGCAATCTCTCACAAATAGAGAAGAGGAGAAAAACCTTGTAGGAGAATACTCCTCTCCAAAAGAGAGAACATGAAAGACTAAGAAGCCCCAAAATGATGTCCCAAAACAAGAACATGAAGAACATCATTGAAGCATGAAGAAGCTGCGAACAACTATCCAAAGAAGATTGATATGGTGTTATAATTGAAGAACCTCTTCTGAAACAAGATGATGATTAGGACTAAGAAGACAATAATTTGCATGAGTGCCCCAAATTACAGTACTCGAATAATGATCGAATGGCAACAATGGCGATAATATTCGTCAATTGAATAAAAAATACAGATGACACAAGCACGAGTGACCCCAATGACACTATTCAGTCAATGAAGTTGCATGAGTGATCTCATCATCGCTATTCAACCAATGAAGCTGAAAATACAAGTGCAATAGTCTGAAGAACCATGATCAGCTGAGGATAGAAGGTTGCCTCCACAAAACAGGAGTGCAAGTGTGTCTCATAACTCACAAGAGAAGGAAAAAGTTTGTCAAATATCGTAATTAAAAATGCCTTGGTAGACATGTGCAAATTGCAAAAGCATAAACAAAGCATAAATTATTTGACATTGTGCTTCACAAATCATATGGGATGCCATAGTAACACAATATGCAAAGTTTTAATCCATCGAAGGCTTTTAAAGACATGGCAGATTTTTATGCAGATAAAGAATATTTAATCAAGTAGCAGCAAGGAAGGTGAATTTCATACATTTTGATTGAAGAAGTGCGCATAAGCTGAGATCAAAATAAAGGAAATTGATGAGTGTGGATATTTACAAGTGTGACAAGTGAATCTTGTCATCACTTTATTCTCAGCATTGCATGGAGTTTTACAGCCAAGAAAATATTATCTGTTTAAAACCGGTGGTGGGAATTTTACAAAAATGAATTCATCGCGGTACTCGAAAGCATGCTTCCAAAGATCTTGAATACTAAACCGGGGAACATTAGCATACAAGATTCTCGGAAAACCATGGGAGAAGTAAAGAGATCTCCATTGGTGCAGAAGGTGTTTGAAGGCAGGTTTGCTCACGCCTTAGGCTATTTGGTGGTAGTCTAATGTCCCAAACTTGTTCTATAATGCATAAAAGCATACAACTCTGATACTAGAGAACTCAAGACTGCAGATGATGAATTGGTGGTTAAAGTTGATGCCATTTCTCTTGGAATCATTTTCAAGTTGCCGATTAGAGACCAATTCATAAACATAAATAAAGAAAATGCAGAAAATTATTTTACTAAATATAGAAATTGATGCCTCAATAGTATAGCTAGAAACTAGTTGATAAAACCCAAAAGGGGGAAATCTCAACTATTTAGGGTGCTTCATAGATCCTTTTTTGTTGAAGATGTTTCCAACGTGGTTGCGCTCCTTAACATGTTGATAAGGAACAAAAGTTCAAATGATTTTGAAAAGTGGATGTATCTATTTATTACCATATGTGCAAGCAATCAATTCAGTGCTTGGGGATGTATTGTTAGTGATAACCTACATAATCAACTAACTCTTTTTGAGTCAAACCAATGTTTTTATATATCATCCTATCTCTTGTATGCCATTGCAAGCATGAAAAATTGGCCGAGGCCCAACGCTGGTGGATATGACAATAGGACTCAAATCTATGATCTTTATTCGCAGTTACAACTAGAACAAAGCTACAAAAACTTTTGGAGTGCGAATGATGTTTTCACTATGTTGACAGTGAGAGAGATTCAAGGAAATAATGGACCTAGAATATCTCCAAAGGCAATGAATCTTATCAGATGATATGAGAGTTATTTTATCCAATTTTTGAGGTTCACCTACATGGGATTGGAGGCTTCGATGGTTATCCATATGTGTTGCCAAGATATGTAGATGACAAGCTTGTTTTGATTGAACTTTGCAAGCAGGTTAACAAGAGATGCAGTGATAACATGTAAAATGGCATTCCTTTTCCTATCAGCCTTAATCACAATGCTCAGGACATCTAGTGATCAATTGTACAAAGTTTATATTGCTACACCATTCAGTTTCCCTTTGATGGAAAATGGTATGTCAAGGACAATATAAACCATGGTAGAGGCTATTGTCATTTCCTAGAGATTGAGGACTTCTTGGAAGATTGTTAGGATGACTTTGAAATCCAAAGGAGGGATTGGATGAAGGTCGTTGTTGAGAAGATCAGAGAATTTAGAGTATGTTGGGATGTGACTAGGGTCGAAGATGATGGGTCAAACTTGATTGATCCCCTTTATTTTGAGAAGATTCAAATGTGACCTTTATCGCTTATTTATTGGGCAAATTAGGAGATAGGATTTAGGTGAGAGAACAACTCACCTTTTCAAGATGTTAGAACAATTGGTAAGGAAGAAGGTCGTTGAAGCTACAACTACCAAACCTACAAACAATGACAGTTCTTCAAGGAAGAGTGACACTCAGGAAGGTTCTTCTTCTTCCACCATTTCTCAAATCTCTATGTCAGCTCCCAATTCGCAACAAAATGTTTAGGGAGGTGGTGATGATGAAGACCTGAGCAAGAGAAACAACCTTACAGGAAGATGTGAAATTGATCCAAAAATAAGAAAGAAGAGATCAAAGGTAAAGGAGAAGTTATTAAAACCAATTCAGGAAGAAGTTGAGGAAAAAGAGTACATAGATCCTCAAAAATTGTGTAATATCCCCACTTTGAAATAGAATTTAATAATAAATGATAATAATAAAATTAAAATATAAAATTATATAATTAAATATGATTAATAAAAAATTAATTAAGTTAATGAAAAGTCAAAAGACATGAAAGGAAAAGTTGTGACTCCCTCAACAATGATATATAAAAGGGAGAAGGAAACCTCATTTGAGAGGGGGGATAATTTGGTGATGAGAAGTGCAGATTTGATTTAAATAATAACTGCAGATCTGATTATGAAAGGTTGTGTCCCTTTCAAATGGTAGAAATAATGAAGAGTTACACTCTTTCAAAGGGTGCTAATGGTGAAAGGGTATGTCTCTTGCCAAAGGGCATACATGATGAAGAGGTGTGACCTCTCCCTCAAATTGAGAGATATAAAGGGAAGGAATCAAAAGCATCTAGTGACATCACCATTAATAAGATCAGATCAGAATTGTTATCAAGTTACAGGAAGTAACATTTGTGTTCTTTATGGTATGCCTCCCAATCTGCAGGCGACATCTACAGTGCGAACTCCAACCGTAGGCTACAATCTGCGTAGAGGTAAGAGGGGTTAAGAAGTCTTAAGGTATATGTGTGTGTGGACGTGTGTGCCACACACACACATATGCATTTTTATGAATACATATATCTCTAATGATTACTTATATGAATGTAGCAATAAAGATAGGAATCTATGTAGAATATGTATGTATATTTAGGATCATTAGAAAGATTAAAGAATATGTAAATGAAGACGTAAATTATGGAATGGAAAACAGTAATGAATTATAAAATGTAATATTAATGTGATTATATGATGAAGGTTATAGGGAAGAAATTCCCTTATCCTAATGGAGGAATTATGATAATCCCTGGAGGGCAGTATATACTGAATATCTATATGCATATATATGGCTTGGTTGACTAAGTTCATCCAAGAAGACACGGATCTGGTCGGTCCCCTCTGAGGACTTGGATGATGGGATGCATCATCCAAGGCAAGGAATTGACATAGGGTCTTCCTTGGATGGCTTGGGTGTAAGAGGTTACACCCAAGACAGGAATCGAATTAACCTTCAATTTCCTGGAGGGCTTGGATGTAAGAAATTACATTCAAGACAGGAGTCGAATTAACCTTCGATTTCTTGGAGGGCTTGGATGTAAGAAATTACATTCAAGACAGGAGTTGAATTCACCTTCGACTTCCTGGAGGGCTTGGAACCAAGATGGGTTCCAAGAAGGCGAGCTTCATGGCCGCCTAAGGACATACTTTCGTATGGCAATCGTATCCTTTTTATTAGATAAAAGTTGCGATTATGTTAAGTAAGTATTTTAAAGTTAGATTGCAATTTAGATTACTTCTATATATATATATATGTTTGTTGTATTCTAATAATCTATTTTGCAGGTTAATGATCTCTAACTAGTAGGGACATTACAAATTGTCCGAATGATGAGGATCCAATTATCTCTATTTCACTTTCTATTCTTATCTTATTACCTCCTCGTGATGAGCCCCTTTCTTCTCTTGAAATGCAAATTATTAATGCACTTCCTGATGAGGCACCTGCAATGACCCCCGATTAATAAATCATTAATCATAAATTGTTATTTGTAAATAATAAATAAGTAATAAATAATTATTATTATTATAAATAAAAAATAATATATCATTGGTCATAAATTGATATCTTTAAATAATAAATAAGTAATAAATAATAATTATCGTAAATAATAAATAACTAAAACAATCATGATTCTCTTAAATAAAAATAACTAATAATAAATAAATAGTCAGAATTAAATATTAAAATATAAATTAAGTTATATAGTTAAATAATAAAAGTAGTGATTAATAATAAGACATTAATAAATAAAAACAAACAAATCGAATTATTAAATAAATAGGAGTATAAACAAATAAACAAAAGGATATGCGTAAAATGAATTAAATCGAACATAGCAAAACCAAAAGCCACGCCCAAGAGTCACGATCGCAGAGGAAGCATCTCACGATGCCTATGAATAATGCATCGGGGATACACAAAGAAGGGAAAAAAAGCGCGGGCGGTGTGAAGGACAAATACCAGGGGTGCGTCAGACACTGCAAATAAGGAGTCACACGAATATACGTTTGGGTGCGTATGACCTGTAGCTCCCGCGTACAGGCAAACACGTAGGAAGAACGATAGCCACGTTGGAAGCAGAATCGCAGAAGGAGAGGAGCGCAACCAGCATATCCAGGATTCACCACCAACAAGTAATCGGTAATTGGTTCGCCCTAAACCATAGTAAATACTAAATGAATAATGCCATAGAATTTGAATCATACCGCAAGATAAATTTAAATAGAATAACCGGTAAATAAAAGAGATACATTCAGAATTAGCT
The DNA here is from genome assembly GCF_030272615.1 of Cryptomeria japonica. NCBI lineage: Eukaryota > Viridiplantae > Streptophyta > Pinopsida > Cupressales > Cupressaceae > Cryptomeria > Cryptomeria japonica. The sequence continues at coordinate 441,360,651 of NC_081406.1, read as the reverse complement.
TAATAGAGATACACCTAGAATTATAATGACATTTCTAGAGACAAAGATACATTTAGGATTATATTATAATAGCGATATATATTAGTGATGTTAAATAACAAATTACCATTAGATTGTAGAGATACACTCAGAATTAAAACAGAGGAAATAGAGTTTGCTACAGAGGCAATTTACAGAGCTAGGGATCATTGAGGCATTTCAGAGCAAAGTTGAATGCCAAGATCCCAAGAGGAATCCAGAGAGAGATTCATATTGAATCTCTTAGAGACTATATATATATCGTAGAGATTAACCATATGCATATGTTAGAGCTAGAGAGGCTTGAGCAGGGGTGGGATCTCTGCCAAGTTTTGAGAGCATTAATGATTTCACTCATCAATAGAGATCCCAAAATAAAGACCTTAGGAGGACGACATCCTGGATTGCTCCTAACTGAGAAGTGTTTCTCAATAGAGGGTTGGGTCAATCCAGGTAAGGTCCAACTAAGTATTGTATCCTTTTATAGATAACACTAAATCAATTTAACATTATTTGTTAAATATGTAGAATAACGTATCGCACTTTTTTTTGTATAATTGCACAAATAAATATATATATGTTTAATTACCTTTCATATTGTTTGTATACTAACGTTTTGTTTGCAGGACTTGAAAGCCAAATAATCCAATCCCCTACTGGGAACGTTACAGTGGTATCAGAGCATAATCTTGCCATCCTGTGGAGTTTATGTTAGTCTACCAGAGGAAAAAGAAACCCAACATGAACGAATTCGCCAATGAGGTGAGATCTTATTTGGAACAAACAAATCACACCCTGATTAAGGAGATGAAAGAATCTAATCAGGCCCTTCTAGAAGCTTTGAAATCTATGGGGAACTCAAACAATAAAGGGCATACTACCGAAAAAAGGGATACTAGCTCTAATCATTCTGAGAATAATAATGAAAGCTCAACATCCAGAGTGCCTCAACCCCAATTCTTACCCCATGATGAACCATCGCGGGAAGAGGAGGGAGTAGAACAACACAGAATTAGCACTGAGGACATTGCAAGAGCATATGCCGATCTAGACCCTCATATCAAGGAAGTGGTATCCTTTAGAGATTTCTGCGAAGACAAGCGTAGGGAAGCACCCAGGAAGCATAAAAATAAAGAACTCCAACACAAAGTGAATAAAGTATCCCTTCCCAACTTTGACAGATCAGGGAAACTCACAGCCCATGCATGGTTACAAAAACTAAATACCTATTTCACTCTAAGCCCCATGACAGTAGAGAACGCCCTCTAATTTGCGATCCTCCATCTAGAAGGAGCAACTCATGAATGGTGGCATAATGGACTTGTTTCACTAGGTCATCAAAGTATTAACTCCTATAGGGAATTCTCTCAAAAACTTACCAGCAGATTTGACGAAAAAGACTCTGAATGGTATTTTCAAGATTTAGTGCTCCTCAAACAAACTGGCACAGTGGATGAATTTATTAGCAAATTCCAAGAATTATCTGTCATGATTCCTGACCTATCCTAGAAGCGGCTAACTCATATGTTTGTAGAGGGGCTCAAAGACCTAACAAAAAATGTAGTGAAACCATTCAAACCCCAAAATTTAGCCGAGGCTATTAGGAAGGCAAGGAGGGTTGAGTCTAACCAATCCAAAGAAAAGACAAAGATCTACCCCTCCAAATTATCCTACCGAAGAGATGATTCAAGAAAAAACAATTTAGAGAAACCATGTTATTTATGTATGGAGCCTTGGAGTGCATGACATAGGTGCCAAACGAGGGATGAATTAATGAAGAAAAATTTATGTTTCAAATGTAGAGAGCCTTGGGAAAGAGGGCATCAATGTAAGAGAGGCAGAGTAAACCAAATAGAAGAATTTAGCAAGAGGGCTAAGACCGACGAAACAGAGGGATCACTGGCAGTCATCACTCAGAACATGAATAGACCTTTCCGAATTAAGGGAACTTTTAAAGGACAGAAGGTGATTGCCTTAGTAGACACAGGCGCTTCACATGATTTCATTAGCCAACACTTGGTGGCAAAAAGAAGATTAAAAACCCAAAACTTTCCAGGATTTAAGGTCGCCCTTGCAGATGGATCCATAAGTCAGTGTACAAAAATAGTCCCTCAAGTAGAAATCACTTTTGGGAAACATACAATCAAAAGAGATTTTTATGTAGCAAACATACAAAATGATGTTATCCTTGGAATGCCATGGATAAATCATTTAGGACGGTTCGTTATGGATTGCCCTAACTTAGAGATATGTTTTGAGCATGAAGGGAAACAAGTAATCTTAAAGGGCATGCCGGATGGGTGTCCCAAGCTAGTGTCTTGTAATGAAATTGAACAAATCCTTAGACACGATCAAGGTGAATGGGTAGCCCAATGTATGATACTAGGTAAAACTCCTTCAAATGAACAGAGAATTCATATAGACGTCCAACCCATCCTTGAAAGATACAAAAAGGTTTTTGGAGACATTCCACTCGGCCTTCCCCGAAAAAGAGGTTTTGAACATTCTATTGAATTAGAAGGAGCAAAACCAGTGATCACCACACCTTATAGACACCCCCACAAGTTTAAAGAGGAAATTGAGAAAACCATTAAAGAGCTATTGGAAATGGGTCACATTCAGCCCAGTAGCAGTCCTTTTGCCTCATCAGTGGTGTTAGTCAAAAAGAAAGATGGAACCATGAGAATGTGTATTGATTATAGAGCCCTAAATAAGAAGACCATAAAAAATAGATATCCTATCCCTAGGATCGACAAGCTGATGGATGAACTACATGGAGCTTGTTATTTTTCCAAGATTGATTTAAGGTCAGGATACCATCAAATCAGAATGAGGGAAGAAGATGTGCAAAAAACAGCCTTTAGATGTCATTATGGGCATTTCGAATTTTTAGTGCTTCCATTTGGACTCACGAACGCTCCAGCCACTTTTCAATCTTGTATGAGTCACACTTTCAGGCAACAATTAAGAAAGTTTCTTCTCATATTTTTTGACGACATTCTCATTTACAGCAAAACCTAGGAGGAACATCTCAAACATATTGAGGAAGTGCTGAATATACTAGAGACAAAATCACTATATGCCAAAATCTCGAAATGTGAGTTTGGCCTTAAGGAAATACTCTACCTAGGGCATAAAATCAATGCAGAAGGGGTAAGTGTGGATGAAGAAAAAATCAGAGCCATCCAGGAATGGCCCAGGCCCAAAACTCTCACACAATTTAGAGGTTTTGTGGGGTTATGCAGTTATTACCGACGATTCGTAAAAGGATTCTCCAAGATAGCAGCACCATTCACAGACTTGACCAAAAAGGGAGCTTTTTCATGGGGTGACAGAGCCCAACAAGCCTTCGAACAACTCCACGAAGCCATGAGTTCATGCCTAGTATTGGCCATTCCTGACTTCTCCATACCATTTGAACTATAGTGTGATGCATCAGGGGAAGGAATAGGGGCTGTTCTTATGCAAAGAAAACACCCAATAGCCTTCGAAAGCCGCAAGCTCACAAAAACAGAGAAACATTATTCCATCTATGATAAAGAAATGCTGGCCATAATGCATGCCTTAGCAAAGTTTCGGCAATACTTGGTATGTGGAAAGTTCCTGGTGAAAACAGACCATAACAGCTTGCTCTTCTTCCTGAGCCAGAGGGACCTAAATGATAGACAACAAAAATGGGTGAGTAGGGTCCAAGCATATGATTTTGATATAGAGTATGTTAAAGGAGTGAATAACAGAGCCGCAGACGCCTTATCCCGATGACCTCACATCAACACTATCACTAAAATTACAAAGGATTGGAAAAAAGATATAATAGCGGAATACGCCAAAGACCCCCTGACCGCCGAGATCATGGAAGGGAAGATGCCTAGTGAAGAATTCAGAGTTTGGGATGGTGTTATCCTCTACAAAGGTAGGGTATATCTAACCCCTCAATCTAGAATAAAAGACACCATTCTGAGGGAGTATCATGATAGCCCTCTAGCTAGACACCAAGGGTACTATAAAACATACAAACATATAAGAGAAAAATACTCATGGAAGGGACTAAAGAAGGACATTTACAAATATGTACGGGAATGCATGACATGTCAACAGAATAAAACAGAATTATCACATCCGGTAGGACTATTACAACCACTCCCTATCCCAAGCCAGAAATGGGAAAGTATATCTATGGATTTTATAACAGGATTACCCAAAGTTCAGGGGAAAGACAGCATTTATGTAGTGGTAGACAAACTCACAAAATATGCTCATTTTTTCCCTACCTCCTCAAAGTTTAAAGCACAGCAAATAGCAGAACTATTCTTTAGAGAAATTTTCCGCCTCCACGGGCTTCCCCAGAACATTGTAAGTGATAGAGATAGTAAATTCCTTAGCAAGTTCTGGCAAGAGCTTTTCAGATTAGCAGGAACAACATTAACACCAAGCACCAGTTATCAGCCCCAGACGGACGGGCAGACAAAGATAGTAAATAAATGGATAGAAGGGTACTTAGGGAACTATGTCACGGGCCAACAAAACAAGTTGGATTAGATGGTTGCATCTGGGAGAATATTGTTATAATACCACCCACCATTTGTCTATAGGGATGAGTCCATTCAAAGCACTATACAGTTATGAGGCCCCATTTTTTGGAGGGTTAAACACCCAAGATAGCAAAGTACCTAGCTCTCAAGAGTTTATCCAAAAGAATATTGACCTCATGAAGGCACTCAGAGACAATTTACACCATGCCCAAAATCAGCAAAAGTTCTATGCAGACAAGAAACGAGTGGAGAGGTCATTTGACATAGGGGATCTAGTCTTCTTGCGATTGCAGCCATATAAACAAACATCCATCAAAAAGAATGGGACAGAGAAACTCAAACCCCGATTCTATGGACCGTACCGTGTAACACGGAAGGTAGGAGAAGTGGCCTATGAATTAGAGCTTCCCAAAGATAGCCGAATTCACAATGTATTTCATGTATCCAGATTAAAAAAAGTTTTGGGACAACACGTGGTACCATGTGAAACATTACCCCCACTTGACGATGAAGGACAACTTTTTTTAGAGCCAGAAGTCATCATTGATACTAGAGAAAAAAGGTTGAGGAACCGAACCGTGAAGGAAATCCTAATCAAATGGAAAGGACTACCCAATGAAGGTGCTACTTGGGAGAAGGAAGAGGCTCTTAAGATGCTTGAGGACAAGCAAAGTCGGGAGGGAAGGACTGCAATGACCCCCGATTAATAATTCATTAATCATAAATTGTTTTTTGTAAATAATAAATAAGTAATAAATAATAATAATTATTATAAATAAAAAATAATATGTCATTGGTCATAAATTTTTATTAATAAATAATAAATAATAATTATCGTAAATAATAAATAACTAAATCAATCATGATTCTCTTAAATAAAAATAACTAATAATAAATAAATAGTCAAAATTAAATATTAAAATATAAATTAAGTTATATAGTTAAATAATAAAAGTAGTGATTAATAATAAGACATTAATAAATAAAAACAAACAAATCGAATTATTAAATGAATAGGAGTATAAACAAATAAACAGAAGGATATGCATAAAATGAATTAAATCAAACATAGCAAAACCAAAAGCCACGCCCAAGAGTCACGATCGCAGAGGAAGCATCTCACGATGCCTATGAATAATCCATCGGGGATACACGAAGAAGGGAAAAAAAGGGCGAGCGGTGTGAAGGACAAATACCAGGGGTGCATCAGACACTGTGAATAAGGAGTCACGCGAATATACGTTGGGGTGCGTATGACTTGTAGCTCCCGCGTATAGGCAAACACGTAGGAAGAACGATACCCACGTTGGAAGCAGAATCGCAGAAGGAGAGGAGCGCAACCAGCATATCTAGGATTCACCACCAACAAGTAATCGGTAATTGGTTCGCCCTAAACCATAGTAAATACTTCATGAATAATGCCATAGAATTTGAATCATACTGCAAGATAAATTTAAATAGAATAACCGGTAAATAAAAGAGATACATTCAGAATTAGCTTAATAGAGATACACCCAGAATTATAATGACACTTCTAGAGACAAAGATACATTCAGGATTATATTATAGTAGCGATATATATTAGTGATATTAAATAACAAATTACCATCAGATTGTAGAGATACACTCAGAATTAAAACAGAGGAAATAGAGTTTGCTACAGAGGCAATTTACAGAGCTAGGGATCATTGAGGCATTTCAGAGCAGAGTTGAATGCCAAGATCCCAAGAGGAATCCAGAGAGAGATTCATAGGGAATCTCTTAGAGACTATATATATATCGTAGAGATTAACCATATGCATATGTTAGAGCTAGAGAGGCTTGAGCAGGGGTGGGATCTCTACCAAGTTTTGAGAGCATTAATGATTTCACTCATTAATAGAGATCCCAAAATAAAGACCTTAGGAGGACGACATCCTGGATTGCTCCTAACTGAGAAGTGTTTCTCAATAGAGGGTTGGGTCAATCCAGGTAAGGTCCAACTAAGTATTGTATCCTTTTATAGATAACACTAAATCAGTTTAACATTATTTGTTAAATATGTAGAATAACGTATCGCACTTTTTTTTGTATAATTGCACAAATAAATATATATATATATATGTTTAATTACCTTTCATATTGTTTGTATACTAACGTTTTGTTTGCAGGACTTGAAAGCCAAATAATCCAATCCCCTACTGGGAACGTTACAGCACCTTTCCCATTTGTTCTTGATCCTCCTATAGCATTTGATCCATCATTTATTGACATCCCAAGTTTTCCAAAATTGCCTACTTAGCTGCAACAGAGTTTGTTAAAAAAGGGAAGAGTTATCCAGCTAGTTGCTGATTTGATCCAAAAGTTTATCAAACCTAAGGAAACCAAGGTTACATCAAGGTTTACAATTGATACTTCATTTGAGAATGTCTGTTGAAGCAGCTCAGCCCTTCTCCAAAGTAGATTTTGGCCCTTCAACACGTGAAGGTGATATTTATAACTTTCAGGTGTTCGTAGCTAAGCTGATACATAGAATAGTGAAAAAGAAGCATGTAGAAAGGATCAACTGAAATAGCAAGTGCAAGTCTTGGCATCTTATTTCAGATCTGTTGTGGACACATTTGCTTGAACTATAGATGTGGCCCTTGCCTCTAATGTCCCTATTTTTGAGGGAATTATTGAGGAGGTTAAAGACAGTGTACACAAATACTAGTAATATGGAAAAGTGACTAAGAAATGGGTGCACCAAATGAAAGCTGATGCCTTCAATTTTATTGGGAAAGCTAAATAAGTTTATGAAAAGTAGATGTTAAGAAATAGGAAATTGCAAAGGAGCTAAAGAACATTATGGAAGAAGAATCAGTTTGGCACGAAATTCTGAGAGACCTGCAAGAGATAATCAGGATGGACATTAATATCTTAGTTGCTGAGAAGATTTTCTCGAGTGCAGAAGAAGATCAATCTGATATGTGGTTTTAAAGTATAGAATGGAAGCTCGTAACTATCAGTCAAATTTTAATAGAAGAGAAGAAATTGTTGGCAATTGGTGAACAAGAAAAAATGAAGATTCAAGATGATCTATCAATCAGTACAAATGCATCGGTAAAAGATGAAATTCAAAATATGGATGTCTAGGCCATTAAGATTACCCTTGAAAATATGATTAGTGCTAAATTGTTTAATAGATAGGTTTTCAATGTGGAGGTGATGAAGAGATTAAGTAGCATGTCCATCACTCTTGACATGTGTAGCGATCATGTGTCTAGCTATTTCTACATTTGTGTTGGTTGAAGCTTTTGCTATTTCCTCTAAATAGTTTGTGTGCCATGTCTCTATTTCTAGATTTGTGTTGTTTGAAGCTTTTGCTATGCACGAGAGGAATTGGCAAAGGTTGTAAACTTTGGCTTTATGCATGCCAATCATATTTCCTTTAAGGTTTATGAAGCCTTTTTAACAAACCTTTCATATGCTGCAATAATATATATTGTGAGACCACATTTCTTCAAGGCAATGTATGCAAGCCACAAGTCTTGTCTCTTCTTCAACAATTTGCCTACATGTCCACTGAGACAGTTGCAAATACGATATCAATAAAAATTCCATGTTCTTCACTTTTGATGGACGTCCATAACTCACTCCAAGGCTCTCATTGCGTAGGGTAAGGTAAGAGGCTCAAAAAAAAAAGTTGTGGCTTGTGTAGCTTCCTCATTTTATATGCATGTCAACCTAGGTATTAGAAACTATAGCATCTGACAAAAGATGATGTATGCATGATTTCATTTCCTTTAATCTAATTTCATAAAAAGCATTATCATTTGGAAATTCTTAGCCTATATTCATATATGATCAATAGGCGCCAAGAGAACATGTCCATGCAACCACCATAGGTCTATCTCGCATCTTAATAACAAGGTTTAGGGCATCCTCAAGATAGTCACCACAGGCATGAAGATCAACCATGGATAATTATTGATCAACTATATATGCAAAGTACTCAATGTGATTGGAGTATGTGCAACCCTCATTCTTTAACATAACACAAACAAAGCTAACACTATTAGGAGTGCTTCATTAATTCAAAGATGTCAAGAGCTTCCTTGCAAAATTCATTTGGCACACCATTGATAATGATTTCATTTTGGTCCTTGAGATGACATTTCTTTGAGGAACTCAACTAAGTGCGTTGTCTATGATTCCACATTTTACATGCATCCCTGCAAATATGTCTATAAACGTATAACCCACTTTCATTATGTTTTGATGGATGTTCACACTTCAGTCTTTCATTGGCATTATATAAATGTTGGCAAATAATTCGGCTTTGTGTTCACTACTTATATTTGCTTGGCTGTTTCTAAAGCCTTTTCAACAAATCTATTTTGTGCATACTTTTTTATCATTGCATTCCATGAGATGACATTTCTTCTAGGTGGTCTATCAAACTTTTCAAGTGCATTGTCTATGTTTGCACATCTTTCACACATCTACTCAGGCATTTGCACAACATCTAAAGGAAAAAAATTCACAACCATTGTGTTTTTGAGGATATCTGTGGGCTGTTCCAAGCTCCTCATTTTAGCTAAGCAATAGGGTGTTGGTGATGATTGATGATTGTAGAATTTGGCATTACTTTAAATCCATTACATGTAGATTTAGGTAGTTATGCTAACTACTTGTTTCATTAATTTTCGGCCTTTTGATAGTTAACTCAAATTTTACTTTGTCAGCATTAAGTAAACACTTGTGAAGCTATGTAGAATTTTCAATTAACTTCATTTCCCTTTGTTCGGCATTTCGGCAAAGCCCATCAATTTGCTGATCTTTTGAAAGCTTCCATGTTGTACACATATAAAACGTATATGTTTTTGGTGACACATGCATGATTTTCCTAGGTAGTTATAACTTATAATAACTACCTCATTTACTCAGTTTTTGGCTTCTTGAAAGTAAACATAAACCTCCTTTGTCGGTATTTGGAGCTAGTTAACAACTTTTGATCGGTGTTTTTATAAATTGTAATAACTTGCTGATTAACTTATTTTTCTTTTGCCACTGATAAGTTGAGAGTAGTTGCCAAGTTTCTATTGGCACATTAGGAATCTTTATAAAGTTACCAACCGCAATGATGATTGTGATGTGCAATTGTCAAAGACTCTTTTGCCTTTGTAGAACAATATAGGATGGGTGGTAGACTTAAATAAAGTCGTCATAAACCATAGTTCGCACTACGGTATTCATAGATGAATTCATAACCTTTTCTTTCTCATTGGCATCGTAAGGGAGCTTGTAAAATTGCCACTAGTGTTTTAAATTTGCCTCTGTTTTCAATGCTTGGAGTGGATTGGCACTGGTATGAAAATATTGATAATGTATATTTGTTTACATGTTAACAACCATGTTGAGGTTACCATTTGAAACATGAGTTATCAACTTGGTTTTGTGTAAGAATCCAATAGGCTCTATTGCTGACACTGATGCTGAATTTGTTTTGGTTTTTGTTGTTTTATATTTTTTTTGTGTTTTGATGAGGGTTTGAACGAAAAAGAAAATACTAACTTGCTATTGAATCTATTGCAATAGAAAATACTGATATTATTCAAAGAAATGATAATCACAATCATACACTCCAATATTTATTGAAAGCTCAACACTTCTACAATAATTGCATAGCTGGAACAATGAATACATTTGTTGCTGTAATTTTCTGCGAAAAAAGCAACCCAATGATGATTCGATTCCTCTCCAAGATAATTGATTTCGTCTTCGGGATGCTTGCTGATGATTTCTCCTCTATGAGGTGCTTCTTCCCTAATTTTATTGAAATTTATTGGACACTCTTTAATCAAAATCGCCCCCTTAGACTTGATACTCCTCCTGGCTGCTGCCGTAGCTGTAAATATGCAGGCCATACCTCCTTGGAAAATGTGCCAGCAAGTGTATGAGATGGCTGTTCTGATTAGTCCTTCAATCTGCAGATATAATCCCTTCAAACAACTGTAGAACCCTTGTAATTCTTCACCAATTTGCACAAATGGAACCTTTGTATGAAGCTCCCTCTAGATGCCAAATTCACTAGATATCTCACCAATTTAAATGGCTGCAGCACTGAAGATTTTCACGTTCTCCAATGGCATAGAAAACTGAAACCCTTGGTCTCTACTCTCCAAAGTCATGAAAGAAGAATGCCAAAACAATAATCATATCGAACTTCTAATAGAAAGCCCTTATATCTCCTTGAAGAAGTTTGATTTTCCCAATAAAGCACTTTAATGACATTTAATGTTATAATTTCTCGTTGGCATCATTAAATTAAATATTGACCTTGGGTTATGTGCAAATAAATTAATTAATAACTTGGCCCACTTCTCATGATAAATAGACCCTCATTTAAGTGCTTTATAATATAAAGTTATTTTATAACTTAATAATATAACTCCAAATAATTAATGTTTTAATTGAACCAATTAAACATTAATATCTCCATGAATATTTTCGAATGTCGTCTGAACTGGGAGCTAACATGAAGGGACTGCATATGACCATACCCCCATTACTAAAAACAGAAGGGGTCCATCTCTAACATCCCAAGACTTACTAAAAATAGTAAGTAGAGCAAATGATGTCCGAATGATGCCAAACAAAGACCAAACTGAAGCACTTTGTACACTGGAGACAATACAAATCCACAGGAGACCCTCTAACCACCCTCATTAGCCTATGAGGGTCAAGATGATAAGCTAATCCTTACTGAAGACCTGATGTCAACAAGAAGGGGACATCACAGTTTGCCCTCCCTGAAATTGCTTGTCCCCAAGCAATCTCAACTCAGGATGCTGTAGAATTTCTTCATTCTCCCACATAGCATCCAATATAGCCTCAGGTATCAGAATCAATTTCTCTTCATCATCTAGGGGTGGCAGCACTGCAGGTGGTACAACTCGATGGCCCAATGCCTTCTTGAGGCATGATACATGAAAATCATTGTGTACTCTGCTATCCGCCGGTAGCTCTAGCTCATAAGCCACTTCCCCCACTCGTTTGAATATTTTGAAGGGACCATAGTAGCGTGGCTTAAGTTTTTCTACACCACTCTTTTTGAGAGTGGACTGTCGGTAGGGCTACAACATCAGATACACCATATCTCCCACCTCAAATGAACGCTCAGTCTTCGTTTGATCGACTTATTGCTTTTGCTGGTTCTGTGCTTTCACCATATTCTCCTTGAGAGCCTTCATGATGTCCTAAATCTCTTGCAGTAATTCACCAGCACTAGGCACTCTACTATCACTTAGTAATAGATCCAAGAAGCTAGGTGCCTCATAACCATATAATGCCAAGAAGGGTGTCATCTGGATCAACATGTGGAAGGTGGTGTTATAACAATATTCACAAAGGTAAATCCACTTTACCCAAGCCTTTTGCTGCCCTGCATTATAGTTCCTGAGGTATCCTTCCACCTTTTTTTACTATCTCCGATTGCCAATTTGTCTGCAGGTGGTAACTCATACTCGGAGTGAGTTTAGTTCCACATAGCCTGAATAGCTCCTGCCAGAAATGGCTCATAAACTTGCTATCTCTATCGTTGACAACACTCTGAGGTAGACCATGTAATCTGAATACCTCTCGAAAAAACAGATCTGCCACCTGTGTAGCTGTGTATGTAGTTGTTATCGGGAAAAAGTGTGCATATTTGGTCAACTGACCAACAACTACATAGATACAATCTCTGCCTTTGGCATTCGGTAAGCCCGCAATGAAGTCCATAGAAATACATTCCCACTTCCTGTTTGGAATCGGAAGTGGCTGGAGAAGACCTGCAGGGTATGTGTGCTCCTGTTTATTTTGCTGGCATATAGAGCACTCTCTAACATACCGAAGGACATCTTCTTCGAGCCCTCTCCATGTGAAGCGCTCTCGAATCTGCCTATAGGTTTTGAAATAACCTGGATGTCCAGCCATAGGCGTATCATGGAAATTCCTCAGTACTGTTTTCTTAACCTTCGATCCTAGGGTCAAATAAATCCTCCCTTTGTAAATGATGAGATCATTCACAAGGGAATATCTGCTATCCTAAGTGGACCCATCAACAATGCCAAAAGCCCATGAATCCTTCGCATGCTCTGCAATTATCAAATGCTTCCAGTCCTCTGAAATATCTGTCATTATGCTCAAGTGTGGTCTACGGGACAATGCATCAGCTACCACATTTTGAGTACCCTTTACATAAGCAATGTCAAAATCATATGATTGTAACTTGCTCACCCATTTTTGTTGTCTATCGTTCAAGTCCCGTTGTCCAAGGAAATGCCGCAAATTGTATGATCAATTTTAATACAAAATTTGTTGCCAATGAGATACTGTCTAAACTTGGCCAATGCATGCATTATGACCAGTATTTCCTTGTCATTAATATTGAAGCTATGCTCATGCCCCTTGAGCTTCCAACTCTCATATGCAATGGGGTGCTTATCCTGCATAAGCATGGCTCCAATCCCCTCACCCGATGCATCACACTGGAGCTCAAATGGTTTACTAAAATCTGGCATTGCTAAGACTGGACATGTTGTCATTATCTGTTTGAATTTGTCGAAACACTGTTGCGCCTTAGGAGTCCAAATAAACGCACCCTTCTTCATCAAATTTGTCAAGGGTGTCGCATGGCGTGAATACCCATTTACAAATCTGTGGTAAAAACCACATAAGCCAAGGAATCCTCTCAACTGTGTCAGGTTCTTTGGAATGGGCCACTCAATGATGGCACGGATCTTTTCAGGATCCATGCATACACCCTCTGCACTGATAATGTGACCTAAGTACAATAATTTTGTCATACCCAGCTCACATTTCAATTCCTTAGCATATAGAGACTCCTTGTCCAGAATGGCTAATACTGTGTCCAAGTGCACCAAATGCTCATCCCATGATTTGCTGTATGCTAAGATATCATCAAAGAAAACCATTACATACTGCCTCAACCGTGTCTGAAACACCTTGTTCATTGTGGACTGAAAAGTGGCAGGTGCATTGGTCAGCCCAAATGGCATAACCACAAACTCAAAGTGACTTTTATTAAATAAAAGGAAAAACCTATATACCTCCAAGATTCCCTAAACCCACTTATTCGCCTATGAGAATCAACTGAATAGGCTAACGGTCCCACCATGCTGAATTGGCTTAGGAAGGGGGCATTACACTTTTGGAATTCATTCTTGGTTGCAGATTTTACGAAGCTTTTGCTTTTTTCTTCAATGGTTGATAAACCTGTCGAGAAGGAAATTGAAGAACAGGAATTTGAAGGTTTCCAAGTGATCTAAAGGTGGGAGTCAAAGGATTACCAGACGATCAAAGATGAGACTTAAAGCTGTAATGTCCCCTCTTGTCTAACTCATCACCCAGATGCACAATTTCACCTGTTAGCCACCTCCACAGGTGAATTCAGTGATTAAGAGGTGATGGAGAGTGCAAGGAGGTTCTATACTTAGCCAATTTTGGCCTTAGACATTCCATTTAGAGTGTACTTTATAATAAAATGTTATAAAGTTACTTTTTCTAAAAGTAGAAAATGATTTATTAAAAAGGTAACTTTATAAAGTCTTTTATACTTGCATGCCTCCCTAGGCATTTCATAACTTAAAGTTATAAGTGGCCCCCACTTATGGTGTGTGGACGCTCAAGTTGAGGGAATATTCTAAACGGAATCTTAGAATCTTGAGGGAATATTAGCATCTTGGAGCCCTAAGTTGGGCATGGGTTTTTAGGAAACAAAAGTAGATGCACCTGAAAGTTTTAAATCATTCTTATGATTCATTTTTTGGAGATTGAAACTCTTTTGCAGGTCTGCAATGACAAAGGCAGCATTTGGAGAGTATTTGGAGACGAAAACCACCATTATTCTAGTGACAGAACGTAGCCCCTCTCACCAATTTAGCATTTTGGCACACGGGAAACTCCATGTCAGGCCATTGGAGGCCAAAAATCAGAAGTTTGCAGGGTTAGACAGCAATTACAGGGCCTTTTACATCAGGTCTAAGCATATTTGGATCATCTTATCAGCAATTCAGACATTATTCCAACAGATCGTACCATTCCCAACTGGGCCATACATTGAATTCTTGCCTGGAGTTTGTAGGAAATGATTACAAGGGTTTTAACTCAGCCAATTGCACTAAAATTAATTGTTGGCAATTAGGATCAGTAGATTAGAGGTTATTTTGAAGAAATAAGGTCTTATGTGATCAACACATTCAATAATACAAGGAAATTCTTCATTCCTGGAGGGCTAGACCTGGCAAGGAGTTAGAATTCCATCTGGGTCTGCACAATTCCTCTTCAATTGTTTTTAGTAATTCATTCTACAGTCAATAAACTCAATTGGAGCTGTTATCACATTCAGGAAGCTCCTACTTCAGCTTATATTGAATTTTAATTAGATAAGGAGGCTCAACCAGGTAGGGTCAAGACACCTGGTATGCAAATCTGCAATATGAGTGAAATAAATTGTTATTCCTTGCCATAATGTATTGCTGTAATAAGAATCAGTAGTTTGATTTCAATTTTCGGTATTACTTTAGTTTCTATTTGCAATTTACTTTCATTGTGCAACACTCAAACCCCTCTAAAAACGCATTAAAACCAAAAAATATCATTCAAACTTAAAACTACTATTCGCTGGTCAAAGAATTCAGTCAAGTAAAACCAATCAGAAAACCATTCATTTGTCCGAATTAGTAGTCGGTATCTTTCAAAAGCTTACCATAGAATAATCTCATTAAGAGATTCTCATTGTGCTGAAAGATTTGATAGTGGAGATAGTTCTCAGTATTTTGGGTTTGCATGTTGCAGGCAAGGGTTTAGAAGCTGCAATTTGGTTTTGAGTGTGTTGAGGGTTGTAGAATCTTACTGGCATCATTGAGGCCGTGGATTTTCTTTATTGTGGTTGTATTTTGTTGTTATTTGCCAATTAGAACTCTATTGCGAAGTTTTTAAAAGTTTCATGTTAACTTGTTATGTTATCAGTGTCTTTGCAGCACTAGTTTGGTTATAAAAATTGTATCAAGTTGGTATCTTTCAGTGGTATGAGAGCGATGATCCTGCCAGCCTGGGGGTCATCGAAGTAAATCTATGTATCGAGGCAGATTTGGCACATACAGATTTTGCACTCGCAGAAGAGCTCAGGTAGAGTTGAATTTTGGCACAGAACATCCTGCAAAAGTAGAAATGGGCTATATGCATGAGGATAACAAGAATGAGAGAAGACAGGAACGTCCTGATCCAAATGAGATTATGAGGAACCTGGTTGATGCATAGCTGAGAATAGTACAGGCACTTGACAGGTTATAGGGCACATTGGATAGAATGGATTTGGGACCACACAAGGATAGGCGTGGAAGGCACAACAAGTCAATATCAGCGGCAGGGAGTTGTGGTAGCAACAGGACTCTATTATCTCTGGGCAGTGCATCTATCTCACCCAGGCGTGACAGATATCAATCTAGGACAGCTGGTAGACCTATGCTTCCTCGATTCACTCCTAGAGATGAATAGCCATTGGCTGTACCACAGGATAGTATTGCATTTCAGGACACAGTTATGGCAACCAGTGAGGAATGGGCACATCTCCCAACACACGTCAACGATGCTTTTCCATTGCACCAGTATTGTATGCAACGTAAAGAGAGTATGAGATTCCATAATGATAGAACACCTAGACAACAACAGAAGAACACTGAGTTGAATAGAGCTACTAGTAAGATCACCATGTCTACATTTGATGGTAGTGGCAAGATAAGTGCACGTGCTTGGGTGCATCAGTTAGATATCTACTTATCACTCAAGCCTATGCTAGAGGAGGAAGCCATTCAGTTTGTTGTTTTTAATTTAGAGGGTGTTGCTTATGACTAGTGGCATCACAAACTTGTGACCCAGAACCATGCACTTATACACTCATACTGAGTTTACAGAGCGATTGATAGCCTGGTTTGACTGCAAGGATGTGGAACTTTATTACAAGGATTTAGCACTTTTGAAGCAAACGGGACATGCAAAGTCTTACATTAATGAGTTCCAGTGCATAATAGTCATGGTTCCAAAGATGCCCAATAAAAGGTAGTGATGCTTTTTATTGAGGGTCTTCGTGTGAGACTCGGAGGTTTGGTTAAGGCTTTAAAACCTAAGACCTTGCACGAAGCCATAAAAATTACATTGGACCTTGATACCTCTCCTCCACCTTCCACATTTCAGCAAAACAAAAATTTTCCCAAGAACTCCAAACCCTTCCAGAAGCCATTTCCTTAGTAGAAGGGCAACACATCTACTCCTAAGACAGATTAGGAGTCTAGGAATGGATTGCGGAGGAAGAAATTGTGTTTTACTTGCAAGGAGCCTTGGGAACTGGGTCATCGCCGCCTTGGGAAAGGCAAGGCACATCTTATAGAGGTTTTCTCGGATGGAGAGGATGAGCACATTACTGATACATGTTCAGATAGTGGTGTGATGAGTTGAAAACACCGCAAATAGAATTGGAGGATAAGGATACATCAGCATTGGCCAATGTCACTATGGCCACTCTTTCTGGATACCCTAAGTTTGATGCATTCAGATTGAAGGGTACTTTGCAGGGATAGAGAGTTGTGTTTTGTTGATACTGGGGCCACGCACAACTTCATCAATGAGCAGTTGGTAGAGAAGCATGGGATTCCCACTGAGGAGTTTTCAGAATGTAGCTGATGGAGCTATCTTAGGATGTACTAGGAGGATACTCCAACTTCAAATTCAGATGAAGAATTATACATTGACAGATGACTTCCATGTATTCAGGCTTGAGGACTATGATGTAGTCTTGGGTATGCAGTGGTTACAAGGAATTGGTAGATACATCATAGACCACCACCAGATGCAGCTAGAGTTTATGTCTAGGGGTAAGAAAACCATATTGAGGGCTTTATTAGATGGTGGGCCCAAGGTGGTTTCTTCACACAGGATGGAGACTATATTCAGGCACCAGGATATTATTTGGGCAACCCAATATTACATTTCGTCCAAGACACCATCCCCACAAGGTGAGAAACCTTTCCACATAGATATTCAGACAATTTTGGATAAGCATGGGGTGGTATTTGATGATATTCCTCCTAGTGTACCTCCAAATAGAGGCTTTGAGCATGTTATAGAGCTTGAGGAGGGTGCAAAACCAGTCATGACTACACCATGCAGGTACCCTAAGGCATACATGGATGAAATAGAGAAAACTATCAAAGAGCTCCTACACATGGGATTTATTAGACCCAACTCCAGTCCTTTTGCTTCTTCAGTAGTTCTAGTGAAGAAGAAAGATGGTACATTGCTTATGTGTATAGACCATCGAGCATTGAACAAAAAGACAATTAAGAACAAGTACCCTATCCCTTGGATTGATGAGTTATTAGATGAGTTACATGGGGCGGTTTATTTTTCAAAGATAGATCTTTGATTAGGGTATCATCAAATTAAGGTGCCGGAATTAGATATCCACAAAAAGAGCATTTAGGTGCCATTATTGTCATTATGAGTTTCTAGTGATGTCTTTTGACCTCACTAATGCCCCAGCCACATTTCAGTCCTGCATGAACCACATATTCAATAAGCATCTGCGTAAATTTGTTTTAGTATTCTTTGATGATATCTTGATTTACAGCAGATCATGGGAGGAACACTTGAGACACTTAGATGAGGTTTTGAGCATTATGGAATCATAGTCTTTGTATGCTAAGATGTCCAAATGTGAATTTGGACTTATAGAGATTCTATATTTGGGTCATGTGATTGGTGCAGATGGAGTCAAAGTACATCAAGAAAAGATCCAACCCATACTTGATTGGCCACCTCCTAGGAACATCTCAAAGTTACATGGTTTTCTTGGGCTTTGTGCTTATTACAAGAGGTTTGTTAGAGGGTATTCTCAGCTTGCAGCACCTTTGATAGATCTCAATAGGAAGGGGGCATTCAGATGGATTGAGGAAGCACAAGGGGTGTTTGATAAACTAAAGCAGGTGATGAGTACTTGCCCTATGTTGGCACTTCCTGATTGCACCCAACCTTTTGACTTGAATGTGATGCTTCAAGTGAGGATGTGGATGCAGTTCTTATGCAAAATCACCATCCTATTGCATATGAGAGTTGGAAACTTAAGGACAATGAGTGGTTATACTCTAAATATGACAAAGAAATGCTTGCAATCATGCATGCATTAACAAAATTTAGGCAGTACTTGGTTGGTGGCAAATTTATAGGTAGAAGTGATCATAACAGCCTAAAGTACTTCTTAGAACAGAAGGAACTCAGTGAGAGGCAGCAAAAGTGGGTTAGTAAGATCCAAGCTTATGATTTTGACATTGAATATGTCAAAGGAAAAAATAATATTGCTGCTGATGCATTATCCAAGAAGCCTTCTATTGCTGCTCTATGTTCATTGAGTGAGATTTCGGCTGATTGGAAATCTCAACTCTTGGTTGAATATTCAAAAAATCAGCAAGCATGTGAAATTTTGGATGGAATCATTCAGGATGATAAGTACACAGTTATGGATAATAGAATCTATTATAAGAGTAGAATTTATTTGGTTCCAGAATCTAAAATAAAAAATCAGATTTTACATGCTTATCATGACACACTTGTAGCAGGACATTAGTGTTGATATTTGAGGCTAGGTCGGATCCCTTCTAGGGCCGACCTAGCACTTGTAGGTGACTAATTGGCCTATCGGCCTTAGTCACATTTTATGTGCAATTAAATAATATATATAATGTAACGTGTGGATAGGGCTGACCCTTTATTGGGCGCCAAGCTTAAAGAACTATTTTATTGTTGTAAGCCGACCTATTGTGAATAGGTGTCTTCCTCCTATATAAAGGAGATGTGTTTTTCATTCATAACATACATTCAACAAATTTATTTCATCCTTCATTCACTCAATGAACTCCTTCAGCATGGAATCACTTCCTTGGACAACAAATCTCTTCCTTAGGCAACGAAGTCTTCATCTCAACACTGTGAATTCAATCACAGCATACAGGTGATTAACTCCTGCATGTGCAAATCAGGTTGAGGTCTGATTGATGCCCAAGCACAATTTTGATTCATATACATCAGCATATAATTTGTTCATACTTTTTCAAGAGTTGAAGTGAACTTGTATAAGACATGTTGATCTTGTCTAATATATTCTGAGGTTTCATTGCTGGGTTTTTAACCTCCAAGAGGGAGGTTTTCCCAGGGTACCCCTGTGTTCTCTGTGTTCATTGTGTTATTTCTATTAATTGCTATCAGTCTGATCCTAAAACTAACATGGTATCAGAGCGGGTTTGAAACGATTGTGATCAGACTGTCTGATAGCAGCGAAGCACTCTTCACCTTCATCAAGCAATTTTCAGCATTGAAGATGGTGACCGGTTTAAAGGTTGAAGATAGACTTGAGGGAGTTTTGAACTTCACCTCGTGGAAGGTTAGAGTTCTTATTGCACTTGAAGAGAATGATCTACTTCAGTTTGTAGAAGGAAAAGATCAGCCTGAGCCTGAAGATCAAGAAGAGAAACTCCAATTCAAGAAGAATGTTGTCAAAGCAAAGAAGATCTTGATTGACTCCATGAAGGATCACCTTGTGCCTATCATTTCCAAGATGTCTTCAGGCAGAGATATGTTCAAGTCATTGGAAGGGATGTATGAGATCAACAACACAAGTAGAGCACTTGCATTGAGGCAGCAACTTCATCAAATCAAGATGGCAAAGGGAGAATCAGTCATATCCTTGTTCATGAAGATTGCAGAATTGAGAGATCAGCTTAGTGCCATTGGAGATGAAGTTGTGGACAAGGATCTTGTCATGCTAGTGTTGAATGGCCTTCCTCACTCTTGGGAGCCATTTATCCAAAGTGGGAGATCTGAATTTCCCAAATTTGATCGCCTTCGTGCTGATTGTATTCAAGAAGAGTCAAGGTTGGTATCAAGAGGAATTGAGCATAATCATTATGATGTGGAAAATCAAGTCCTTGCTACACAGACTTCTATGGAAAGAGGCAAAAGAAGAAAGAGGGATAGAGAGGGAGATCCAGATCCAGTTCTGGAAAAAGGACTTATCTCACATTCAATGTTTTAGGTGTGACAAGTATGGCCACATTGCTGGAGAGTACAAAATAGGTCTACTCCTCTAGCTTCTTCTGCGGAAGCTGACATAGGGACACCTCAGGAGGAGCCAAGGTCAAATGTCAACTCAGAAGGGTTCTTGTTCTAAAAGGAGCCTGACATTTCAGCTTTAGAGGGAGCCTGACATTCCAGCTTCAAAGGGAGCCACATCATTTTGAAGATTTTGTTAATGCATTCTTCTCAGCGAGAGAAGTTTGAGGTGCAAGCCCTTGTTAACGCATTCTTCTCTGCGAGAGAAGTTTGAGGTGCAAGCCCTTGTTAGTGCATTCTTCTCTACGAGAGAAGTTTGAGGTGAAAGCCCTTGTTCCACCCTATGCAAGTAGGTATGGTGGATGTCATGGGAGAAATTCCATTACCTAGCACTTGTGTGCTTATTCACCCTCTGGGAGTAGCTATGGTGAATGTCATGTTGAGATGACGACATCATGTTTCCGTGATGAGCACTTGTATCCATTTGTTTTCCATCCATGGGAGCAGCCATGATGGACTCACCCTCTAGGAGTAGCTATGGTGAATGCCATGATGACATCACGTTTCCGTGATGGGCACTTGTGTTCATTTGTTTTCCATCCATGGGAGCAGCCATGATGGACTCACCCTCTAAGAGTAGCTATGGTGAACGTCATGTTGAGATGACGACATCCTGTTTCCATGATGGGCACTTGTGTTCATTTGTTTTCCATCCATGGGAGTAGCCATGATGGACCCACCCTTTGGGAGTAGCCATGGTGGTTGTCACTATGTGACTCAGATCTTGAGAAGTTCTCCTCCCTAGCTACGAGGGAGTGTTGATGTTTGTAGCTAGGTCGGATCCCTTCTAGGACCGACCTAGCACTTGTAGGTGACTAATTGGCCTATCGGCCTTAGTCACATTTTATGTGCAATTAAATAATGTATATAATGTAACGTGTGGATAGGGCTTGACCCTTTATTGGGTGCCAAGCTTAAAGAACTATTTTATTGTTGTAATCCGACCTATTGTGAATAGGTGTCTTCCTCCTATATAAAGGAGATGTGTTTGTCATTCATAACATGCATTCAACAAGTTCATTTCATCCTTCATTCACTCAACAAACTCCTTCAACAGAGCATCAGCGACTACATCCTTATCAGCAGCGAATCACTTCCTTGGACAGCGAATCTCTTCCTTAGGCAGCGAAGTCTTCATCTCAGCACTGTGAATTCATTCACAGCATACATGTTAACATGTATTTTGTACACAATCATACACAGAATAAAATACCTAAAGTCATCTTATCCTCTCTTGAGAAAATAGTCTCTAACTGCTGAAGATTCGCGTAAAGGATCAGTTAGGTAGACTCCAAGGTTCTTTTAGTGGGGTCTCCACGTGTGGACAAGCTCCAGTGGTATGATGTGATTTGCTGGAATCACAAGGGGACTTACATTGAACTTCTGATCTGCTTTGCTGGACACAGGCTCTTACTAACTTAGATTAAAAAAAAGGAAAAAAGGATAAGGGCGAAGAGAGGATCTAATCCTAATACTAAGAATGTAGGAGCAATGATTTGATTTTTGATGAAACTCTAACTAGGTCTTGTTTTGACATCAATGGAACATCTACACAAGGCTAGTGCGATCTTCTAGGGAAGCTTTATGATGTTCAAATCATCACCGCAGGCATAGATACCATCCAAGTTGATGCATATCAATGAAGAAGCAACAAATTGAAATTGAGCTTAGGCTGAACGATTCCAGTTGACTACGCAAGGCAAGTCTGCAATCAACAAACTACTAGTAGTATGGATATACGAATTTCACCATCAATCAAGCACATTTCCTCCATTCATCTAATTATCTACCATCTAAGATTGAAGACTCAACAAGAAACCATGCAAATTGCAAGAAAACGACATATTTCACCATTACTTCAATGAAAATGGAGTTTGTTTACAATCAATGGCAACAATTTCTTGCCTTGTCCTCCTATTCTACTCTCTAACTACTAACTATTTTCAACTATTTCTAACTATCTCTCTCTAATTCTAAAATTATTTCTAATTCTTTTACAAATGAAATGTCTGGGCTTATATAGTGCCCACAATACAATTTGATGGCTTAGATCAATTCAAGATCAATGGCCAAGATTTTACAATGAAAACCCTAATTAGGGTTTGTTACAACCATTACATAACATTTAATGTTTGACCAATGATAAAATTGTATTGCTTGGACATATGTCCCTTTTAGAAAAATCGACCAATGGATAGCCAGGGTAGGTACATCGGAGTTTGTGCCACCTTCCATGAGTTAAGTACATTGAATCTGGACATGCTGAGATGGACTTCATTGATTGGAGAAGTGATGACTAGGACGCCACCTCATTTGACACTTGTAACTTGGTAGATATTCATCTCGATATTGTTGAGAAACTTGCTTTAATTAATTCCTCTGGATCTATTTTGCTTCTTCAACGAGCCCTTGTTCTAACTCCTTGCGTCCTTGATGTGCAGGAAGATGATGTACCTCGCCTTGGAACGCTAGATTGCCCTTGATGATGTTAGTCCAAAGAAGGTCGTCTATGTCCTGGCTTGATCGTCCTGGCGAAGACCGTCCTGGATCTAGCTTGATTTTCCTTGAAGAGATCTCCATTTGATGCCTACACAACATTTCAAAATTAGTACCATGATTTTGCAATACATAACATAAATTAGAGAGCAATTTTAGGAAACCTAATGATAAGTCCTTTATTAATCATTTCCTAAAAACAACTGAGCTAAGGCAAAACAAAATTTCAAAATCCAAAATTAAGGAAATGACGATCAACGTTCAAAATCAAAACAATAAATCCATATCGTCATACCTCTTTGAGAGCTTAACTCTAAAATGCAAAATAAAGGAATTCGCCTAGGCAAAATTTGAAATTCGATAGTCTTGATGTGATCTTCAAAAGAACGTTCCTCTTATTAACTTCGCCACCCTTCAAGTCTTGGACGTGATTTCCCCTTCAAGTTAGCAATTTCGCCATCTTTGATATGTCTTTGACGTCCTAGGCAACTTCGCTCAAATGGAAACTTCAAGTTCGCCTCTCCTTTGGATAGTAGTTTCGCACCACCTTTGATTGAATTCGCTCCTCTTCTTGAATGATAATTTCGCCCTTCCTTTGTATGAAATTCGCTCCTCTTTTGCCTTCTCCAAGTTGCATATGAGAGATGATAAATGATGATGTGAAAATGAAATAAACACCTTCCTTTATAGGCGCTCACCTTCATATTGACCTTAGGCCGACTTTTTGCAAAATATAGCAATTAAAACGATTTTTAAATAAATAATAAAGGCCGACCTTGACAAAATAAACCCAAGCGCTCCCTTTTGATTTTTATTAAATTAATAATTAACTATTAAATGCCTTTATTTTTAATTAATAAATTTCGATTTTTACAAAGGCAAAAAATAATTAATAAATACATACCATGCGCTATTTAAATGCTTTTAATTAAATATCGATTTTTTTTCTAGCATTTAAATAAATTTAAAAAATGTGTTTTAAGCGCCAAAATGAAAAAGTGAGAAGATACGTACCTCATCGCCCTGGTCCCTGACTGAGGGACAGGAGCGATCCATCAATTTGGTCATGATTCTTGCAATTTTTACGTCCAAGGTCTTCATCCTTACGTCCAAATCGCCATTTTAGCTGGGTCCTTTGAGTTAGATTGACTTGCATGTGTGAATGAGTGCCTTTGGATGTAATATCGCCCTGGTCCCTTCCTGAGGGACAGGAGCGATCCTAGTGTCCTGGCTCAAATTTGCAAACTTTTGATCTTTGTTCTTCATTCATTGTCTTCCAAAGGACGTCCTTGACCATGCCTATCTTTGCCTTGTCTTGGTTTTGACGGAACATGAGTGTTTTAGTAAAAATCGCTTTGGTCCTTGTCCAAAGGACAGGAGCGATATAGGCTCTTTGTGCAAATTGGTAGCATTTTAACGTTCAACACTTTGGTATATCACCTTCAAAAGACGCCTTAGACCTTTTACCATCTTGCAAAACCTTGGCTTGACGTAAATTTTGAGAGACTTGGCCAATATAATCAATATCGCTCTGGTCCCTTCCTGAGGGACAGGAGCGAACTTCAAGTTTTTAAGCTTGTCCTTGCGTTCTTCAACTTGCCATTACCTTCAATGCGTGAAATGACGTCCCTTGATTCCTCTTGGTGGCTTGATACTTGTTAAACTTTCAAAATCTTGGTCTTTATGGAAATTTCGCTCTGGTCCCTTCCTGAGGGACAGGAGCGAATTAGGATATTTTAGAGCAAATCCCTCAATGTGGCGATCCTTGTAACTTTGTGCTTGATGGAGATGCTTCGAAACGTCCTTGGTACCTTGTTCTTCGCCTTGGAGTGTCCTGATCTTGGAGGGACGGCAATATAATCATCATATCGCCCTGGTCCCTTGGAGAGGGACAGGAGCGATCTTGGCTTTGTATGCTTCACTTCACTTTGCTAGCTTCCAGATTTATATTCAACGGGTTCATAATGCGTCCTTCCATTCATCCATGCCTTGGAATCGGTCGTAACTTGGCGAGAAAATCATCTATAACAAAAATCGCTCTGGTCCCTTCCTGAGGGACAGGAGCGAACTTAAGCATTTTATTGTTTTGATCAAGTCTGGATGCTCTATGTTTCCTTCTATGTTTCTTCTTTCTTATACTTTAAGTTATATTCCATATATACTTTCAGGATGTTTGAGAGTGGTTTCAGACCTCCAGGAGTTATATTGCAAAATCTAGTTTTTGGAGGTTTTTTCAGTTTCCAGACTTAGTCAAATTCAGGATCAGGGCATTCCAGACTTAGCCAAATTTCAGGATCAGGACCTCACTCAGGCCGGACTTGCTATCCTATGTGATCCCCTAGGCGACGCTTCAAGTTATATTCATTTGATAAAATGCACCTCTCTGGACCTTTTCACATCGTCAAGACGTTTAAAATCCTGCAAGGACAAAGCAAAATTGGATTTGTAGCTCCGGTCCTCCACTGAGGGACAGGAGCGATTTTTCCCTTGGAGGCATTTCTGTGCTCATGAAAATTTTCAATTTATATTCAATGGAAAGATTCTCGCCTTTCTCCATCACTTCCAATTCGTAATTCATCTTGACCCTGCAAGAATAGTAAGATATTTGAAAACGAGCTCCCGTCCTTCACTGAGGGACAGGAGCGATTTTGCTCCTACAGGCCAAAATATCATGATTTTACACATTTTATCACTTCACAAGGCGAAAACAAATCATTTGAAATGCCTAGGATCAAAATTCAAAAAAGTCAAAATTTGGTCAAAAATATTCACTTGGACAAAAAATCACATTTCATCTTCAACACTTACACAAATTTAAGCTCTGCATCAACATTCCAATTGAAAATTAGACCATTCTGGCGAATTCATTGCATTCAAAATTTGCATTCTAGAAAAGGAAAATCAAAAAGCTCCCAAAACCGACTGGATTCTGGTCCGAAAAGACGGTAATTAAAACCCTAAGGCTTGACCCTAAATCCAGACAACTAACAAACTAACAAAACCCTAGAAAAAGCAAAGCGAAAACGAACAAAACGAGCAAAAAACATGGGTCCCCATTTGCAATGGGGCGATGTGTGAAAACGTCACAACAATACAGAAGATTAACTCCAGTATGTGCAAATCAAGTTGAGGTCTAATTGATGCCCTAGCATAGTTCTGATTCATATACAGCAGCATATAATCTGTTCATACTGATTCAAGAGTTGAAGGGAACTTGTATAAGACATGTTGATCTTGTCTAATATATTTTGAGATTTCATTGCTAGTTTTTTTACCTCCAAGAGGGAGAGGTTTTCCCAGGGTACCCTTGTGTTCTCTGTATTCATTGTGTTGTTTTTGTTAATTGCTATCAATCTAATCCTAAAACTAACAATCAGTGGTATGGCAAGACCTACAAGCAAATTAGAGAGAGGTTCTCTTGGAAGGGCCTTAAGGATTATGTTTTACAGCATGTATGGGAGTGTATAACTTGCCAACAAAATAAAACTGAAAATGCATTCCCTGTTGGTCAGCTACAACTTTGCCCATTCCGGAGCAAAAATGGACAGGTATTTCTATGGACTTCATCACAGGACTTCCCAGAGTGTAAGGGAAAGACTGCATATATGTGGTAGTGGACCGATTGACCAAATACACTCATTTCTTCCCTATATCAGCAGATTATACATAGTCACAGGTTGCTGATGTATTTTTTCAGAGAGATTTTTCATCTACATGGTCTTCCTAAGTCCATTGTCAGTGACAGAGACAACAGATTTCTGAGTTCTTTTTGGCAGGAGTTGTTTAGACTCACAAGCACAGAGTTGACTCCCAGCACTAGCTACCATCCCCAAACAGATGGACAGACCGAGATTGTGAATAAGTGGATAGAGGGATACCTAGGCAACTATGTGTCAGGGTAGTAGCGTGCTTGGGTTCACCGGTTGTATTTGGGAGAGTTTTGCTATAATACGACACATCATATGTCCATTGATATGTCTCCTTTTGTGTTTTGTATGGATATGATGCTATGTCCTTTGCGGATTTGGCACTAGGAAATAGTAGAGCACCATTGGCACATGATTGGCGCTAGGAAAACCAAGATATTCTTAAATCACTTAAGGAGAACATTCAGCGAGCCTAGAATCAACAAAAGATATATATTGATCGCCATAGAGTTGAGAGGTCATTTGAGGTCGGTGACATGGTGTTCTTGCGTCTCCAACCTTACCGACAGAGTACCTTGAAGAAAAGTGGGGCAAAAAAGTTCAAGCCTTGGTTTTATGGCTCATACCGTGTGTTGAGGAGAATTGGGGAAGTAGCATATGAGATTGAGTTGCCACCGGAGAGCAAAATTCAGAATGTGTTGCACGTGTCCTGCCTCAAGAAGGCAATTGGATAGAATGCCATGACTTCACCAAAGTTACCTCCATTGGATGAGGAAGGGAAACTAATCATGGTGCCAGCAGAGATACTTGACAAGCGTGAGAAGAGATTGAGGAATAGAGTGATCCGGGAGTACTTGGTTCGTTGGAAAGATTTGCCCATTGAGGATGCTACTTGGGAAGGCAAAGAGATTCTATAGCATCCTGCTTTGTGTTTGCTTGAGGGCAAGCAATCCTAGGAAGGGAGGACTATAATGTTGCCTATTCTCCGACTCATCACCCAGATGCACAGTTTGCACAGATTCAGTGATTAGGAGGTGATGGAGAGTGCAAGAAGGTTCTATACTTAGTTGATTGTGGCCTTACGTACTCCATTTAGAGTGTACTTTATAATAAAATGTTATAAAGTTACTCTTTCTAAAAATAGAAAATGATTTATTAAAAAGGTAACTTTATAAAGTCTTTTATACTTGCATGCCTCCCTAGGCATTTCATAACAAATTATAAGTGGCCCCCACTCATGGTATGTGGACCCTCAAATTGGACGCTCAAGCTGAAGGAATATTCTAAATGGAATCTTAGAATCTTGAGGGAATCTTAGCATCTTGGAGCCCTAAGTTGGGCATGGGTTTTTGGGAAACAAAAGGAGATGCACATGAAAGTTTTAATTCATTCTTATGATCCATTTTTTGGAGATTGAAACTCTTTCACAGGTCTAAAACAGCAAAGGCAGCATTTGGAGAGTATTTGGAGACAAAAACCTCCATTATTATGGTGATAGGACGTAGCCCCTTTCACAAATTTAGCATTTGGGCACACAGGAAACTCTATTTCAGGCCATTGGGGGCCAAAAATTAGAAGTTTGTAAGGTTAGACAGCAGTTACAAGGCTTTTACATCAGGTCTGAGCATATTTGGATGATCTTATCAGCAATTCAGACATTATTCTAGTAGATTGTACCATTCCCAGCTAGGCCATACATCAAATTCTTGCTTGGAGTTTGTAGGAAATAATTACAAGGGTTTTAACTCAGCCAATTGCACTAAAATTCATTGTTGGCAATTAGGATCAGTAAATTAGAGGTTTATTTTAAGAAATAAGGTCTTATGTGATTAGCACATTCAATAATATAGGGAAATTCTTCATTCCTGGAGGGCCACACTTGTCAAGGAGTTAGAATTCCATCTAGGTCTGCACAATTCCTTTTCTATTGTTTTTAGTAATTCATTCTAGAGTCAATAAAGTCAATTGGAGTTGTTGTCACATTCAGGAAACTCCCACTTTAGCTTATATTGAATTTCAATTAAATAAGGAGGCTCAACCAAGTAGGCTCAAGACACCTGGTATGCAAATTTGCATTCTGAGTGAAATAAATTGTTATTCCTTGACATATTGTATCACTGGAATAAGAATCAGTAGTCTGATTTCAATTTTTGGTATTAGTTTAGTTTCTATTTGCAATTTTTGGATTTTTTGGAATAAAGAGAGATCTTGCAAATCTCAAATTCAACTTGAAAGCTCAACTGGTTCTAGGTGCGCGAAGTGCTTCCTTGATAAACCCCAGCATCAATTGCTTCACTCATGTATCCACAAGCATATCTTCCTTGTGCTTCAATTATGTTGAGTGTGAAGATGACTCTCCACTGATCTTCCTTGGATTCACCTATTCAAGAGTTTGCATTCGCTGTCATGCCCTCCTAATTTTGTTGAGCGCGGGAGAAGGATAAAAAAGTCCTTAAAATTACTCCCTCAACATGAATTGATAGAATCTGGATATCAGTTGTTCAAGCATTCATCGCGATCATGCCTTCCTTCTAGCGCCAATTCTGTTGATGTGTTTTTTAGGCACATGCGAACACAGAATAAAATACCATAAGTATCTTATCCTCTCTTGAACAAAATCTCTCGGATGCTGAACATTAGCTTAAGGATCATTCGAGTAGACTCCAAGGTTCATGAATGTAGGGTCACTATGTGTGGATAAGCTCATTGGTTGATGTGATTATGCTGGAATCACAAGGGGACTTACATTCGAATGCCTGAATGCTTTATTTGTTGGGACTCAATCATCTGATGTTGCTATATGGTGATGCTTTTGAGCCTAAACTAGCTAGAGTTTTAAAAAAATGGCAAAAGATGAGGAATTGAGAGAATCTATTCTAAGGCTTCGAATGTAAGAACATGGATGAATGACTATATGGAATCCTACCGAGCGAGGTCTCACCATCAACTTGAACAATTTGACACAAGCTCAGTGCAATCTTCTAAGGACATTTCAAGGGTGTTCAAATCAATACCATCAAACATTGATCACCATTGAAGTTCATGCATAAGCAATGAGTGTAGAACAATTCAAAGTTAAGCTCATAACATTCCAATTGACCACACAAGGCACACTTACAAGCAACAAGAGGCTAGTGGTATGGATTAGGCGGATTCCACATGAATACATTCAACAAATTCCTCCACTCAATCTAATTACATGAAAGCAAATTGAGAAGTAAATACCATGCGAGTTGTTGAAGCAACAAATCGAATTCACCATAACTTCAATGAAATCAATTGTTCTCTACAACAAAGTTTGGGAACAATCTTTGCCTTCTCCTACTCTAACTTCTATTCTAATTGCTATTCTATTCTCTCCTATTACTAACTATTAGCTATTCTCCAACTATTAACCTTTACAAATGAAGAGTCTGAGCTTTATATAGAGATCTCATTTACAATGAACGACTAGGATTGATTCTCCATCAATGGCTAAGATTTTACAATGAACCCTAATTAGGGTTTGTTACAACAAACTCTCCTTAGCCAATGGGAAAATTACAGTCAATGAGTGTGGACCAATAGATAACATGGGTAGGTGCCTCGGAGTTTGTGCCATCACTGGTGAGTCAGGTTCATCGAATCAAGACGAGCTGATGTGGAACTTCTCTAATTGGTGGAGGTAGTGATTGGGACGATGACTAGGATTCCACCTCAACTCGCACTTTGTAGGCTTGATAGATCATCATGATGAAGATATTTCTTGATACTCAACATTATCCA
Organism: Cryptomeria japonica; assembly: GCF_030272615.1. Taxonomy (NCBI): domain Eukaryota; kingdom Viridiplantae; phylum Streptophyta; class Pinopsida; order Cupressales; family Cupressaceae; genus Cryptomeria; species Cryptomeria japonica. The sequence continues at coordinate 441,330,008 of NC_081406.1, read as the reverse complement.
GCTTGCTTAAAGGGATGATGATGATGAGAAGCAAACTTTGATTAACTCTTCTGAAACTATCTGCTTCTTCAATTGTGCTCGATGTAGGTCTTGTGATGACTTTGGTTGATCTTTCTTCGTTCTTGATATACTTGATGAAGGATGCACCTGGTTGAATGTAGCTCTTCAACGTACTGACTTTGATTCTGGGATGCTCTTGTGTTTGCTGATGAAGCTTCTTAAAGAGGTTCTCCTTGTATCTTGTGTCGTTTCCTGGAAAACAAACAAGCAAGTATTAAATACACTTGATTTAATAAGAGCATATAAAGAGAATTCGCCCTTATGAAGGGACACTTGAAGTTGTTTTTCACTCTTGGAGAGGAGCTCTTGAAATCTACTCCTAAGCCCTTGCTCATGAAGTTCGCCTTGCTTCTCATGAAGTGATTTTTTCAACTCAAAATGATTCTTTCCAAGGATCAAATCTCTTTCAATGTAGTGGTCCTGTAGGCAATCTTGCAAATTCACCCTCAATTAGGAACACATGAAGTAGAATTCACTCTGTAACTTTTACACTTGAAATTTACCCTTGAAGCTCAGGAACATGAAGTTCGCTCTCCTCTGTTCATTCATGAAGTTCACTTTTATATGCTAGAAGGTAAAGTTCGCTCTCCTCCTTGAATTCATGAAGTTTGCTCTCGATCCTTCAAACATGAAGCTCACCTTCATAGGGAATTCACTCCATTTTCTCAAATCATGAAATTCGCTCTAATCTTCTAAGTCCTGAAGTGCATTTTGTATAAAGTTCACTCCATCTTGTGAGATCATGAAGTTCGCTTGCAAAACCCAACTCATGAAGTATGAATTTCGCTCCAAAGTGCAAACTGCAAAGTCATGAAGTTGCAAAATTCGCTTCACAATGGCAACTCATGAAGTTGTAAATTTCATCCCAAGGTGTGTGTACGTGATGTATCATTTCAATCACATTGCTTGCTTGCTTGTTTCTTCCAAACATGAAATCCGCTCCAAAACTTTCCAACCTGAAGTTCGCTCCAAACTGTAGATCATGAAGTTCATCTTCGCTCCAATACATGAAATCATGAAGTTCAAACTTCGCTCCAATAAGGCAATTTGTGAAGTTCGCTTGAGAAGTGCAACTCATGAAGTTAGAATTTTGCTTCAATTACTCAAGTCATGAAGTATACATTTCGCTCCAACTTAGCAAATCATGAAGTAGAGAATTTCGCTCCTCTTGCTCAAGTCATGAAGTTCGCTCGGGATCACCAACTCATGAAGTTAGAAATTCACCCCAAACTACAAAGTCATGAAGTTCACTCCAAAACTCTTAACTCATGAAGTAAGGGCTCTCAACTCCTTCACTTCATTCCTTTATAGATAATCTTGCCAATGAAATCTTGAAAGTGAAATTCGCTCCAGTGCCCCAACTCATGAAGTTCAACTTCGCTCCAAGGTAGCAATTCATGAAGTTTGCTCCAAATGTGGAATTCGTGAAGTTGGAAAATTCACTCCTAACGTGCGACTCCTGAAGTTTTCTTGGAATCTTAAGGTCATGAAATTGACATTCATCTATGTAGTCTCGAGCGTGAAGTTTGTTTCAATCACCTTGCAACTCCATGGAGTCATGAAATTCGCTCCAAATCTGTCAAACGTAAAGTTCGCTCCAATTCCTTAACTCATGAAGTAGGAGATTCGCTCCAAAACAAAAAGTCATGAAGTTTGCTCCAAATCTTAGGGTCATGAAGTTCGCTTGGAATTGCTAAGTCATGAAGTTTATCTTCAAGTTGAATCCATTCAAGATGAAATGTTATTCATCATCCTTCTCCCCTCTATTTCAACTTCGATCATGTGGACTTGCTCATGTGTGTTCATTGATGAAGTTCGCTCTAAAAGCTTAAGTCCTGAAGTTCACTCCAAAAGGTGAATGCATGAAGTTCGCCTCATGACATGAAGTTCATCTTTGTGTGAAACTCGCTCCATTTCCTTGATTCATGAAGTTGATATGAGGTTCGCCTCAAAATTATAGCCCATGAAGCTTACTCCAAAGTTGCAACTGCTGAAGTTTGACATGAATTTTAGTTACTTACATAAGGAGTGTTCGTGAAGTGAAATTTGCTCCCCAAGAGTAGCATTTGAAGAGACCCTTAAATAACAAATCTTCCTCAGCCATGATTGAACTCATCATATCTAGACTTTGCAAAGCTACTTACTTCACACTTATGCAAAACTATCCACTTGACTCCTAGCCACTTAAGCATTTATACCTCTCTAATGCAAAGGCTAGTAGCTAAGACTTGACACTACCTAGAAAGCAGGAAAAAGTGGGGGTCCCCATTTGCAATGGGGCGATGTGTGAATACCTCACAACAGGAGGTACTCATCAAAGACTAACACAATAAGTTGAAGACTAAAGGGAGAAAATTTGGCTTGTGGTGCGTTCAATCTCCCAAATTCACATATATTTGACTTCAAGGATGATGTAGGAGCATCGTGTTTTGTTTAAGTGTTTTTTAAGCTTGAGCAGTTAGGATTCGGTTTGGATGGTTACAAAACCTGTCGCCACGTGAGCAGGAAAGTTGGACAAAATGAGCTAGTTGCCTTTGGCAAATGGAGATGAATGATTAATGAGCATTTTTTAAAAAAAGAATTAGTTACATAAGGTAATTGGGTAGTTTTGGGAGAAACCGAACCAAGACATAAAATGGGTAAACAAAGGTAGACAGAGGGTTGGTCGGATGAGGCCAGAGAGGCCGAACAGTCGAGTTTAATTTGGATGGGAAGGAAAGTCCCGACTCGTAGATAGAGCCAGCCCGATCAGTTTGGAAGAGGGAGAAATCTGTTTTAGATCAATTGCAGTGCAAATGGAAGGCTGAACAATAGAAAAGTAAGTTGTGTTTGAGGGCCCAAGATAGAAGACAAGAGGCACGTCGAAGGAGGATACCATTCAGTGTATACATGCCAGCAATGACTTGGCCATAAGTGAGTAGATCGGTAATTGTTGAAGAATGTAAGAAGGAAATGAGGTAGTAAAACGAGAGCAGTCAGAGTCGTGAGAGTGAAGGGTAGAAGAGGAGGTGTGAAGGGATAGAAAAGAAGTACAAGATCGTGGGTGAGTTGTAGAGGCCTAGCAGAATGCAGAGAGGAAGTCGGCCAAACAAGTGCATGGCCAAAACGTTTGAATGTAGACATCAATATCTGTCTTGTTGATTATTTATGTTTTCTCTTGGTCTTTATGCAAGCATAGTGCTAATTGATTTCTGTTATAGGATTCAATTCTTTCTATTCTGCTCCAGTCACAATTTTGACAGGAAGCTTGTAGACACTGGTTATTTTCCTAAACTTCCTGCCATTATTTCCTATGTGTTGAATGTGTGTTTGGGGATCAGCTAGGCATTCCATCATTTGGTATCAGAGCCCAAAAGATTTGGGCAAGGAAAATTGGTTATAGTCATTGATCATGGAGATTGCAATTTGATGTTCATAGATTTGGGTTTGTAGATTTGTGCATTACAAATTGACTGGTGAAGAGGAAGAATGTGATTACCAAAAGACTGGGCAAGAGAAAATGCGGGAAGCCCTAGGTGAGGTATCCCGAAGTCAAGAAAGAGAAAGAAATATGCAGCAGCATATGAAGAAAGAAAGTTTCAAAAGAAAAGACAAGACGAATGCCAAAATGGCAAGACAAGATGCAGAGTTTGAAAAGGAAAGGGTAGATTTGAGAAGAGATATTGAGAAGTATAAGATTATGGTGATGGAATGGCTGGAGGAGGGAAGCCAAGAATACGTTTGGGTTTGGCCAATGATAAAGAAGGTAAAGTGGCCTATAAAGGAGATTGTCAAGGAAAGAAGGCAGAAGAAGATGGCTACCATGAGGAGAGAAGATAGAAAAGGTTTGGAAAACAGAAAGTTGTTGAGTAAGAATCATGGCAAGGAAGAGGTGAAAGAAGTTCTCATTGAGGAGATCATGAAAGAAAATAAGAAAGAAGGTAGAGTAGTGTAGGAAGAAGCACTCAAAAGAGAAAGCAACCAAGAAAGGATGGTGTCCATGAAAGAGGCACTCAGGGAGACATGTTGGTCTATTGTTTTATTTGCTAATGTTGTGTTTAAGTATGTGTTTACAGGTATGAGAAATCTAAAAAGGAAGGTCAAGAATAAGACCTTGAAGATGTTGAGAGACAGAGAAATTAACCTACCATACAAAGTGTTGAGAAGGAGAATGTGAGAAGACATGTTGCAGCAGCCTGCCAGGAAGCCACGAGGAAACCATACACATTAGAGATACATCCTAAAGTATCTAAAATGAGGAGGATGATGTTGATAGTTTCTAGTATTGTAATGAAGGATTCAAAGAGGACCTAGAGTTTTATGATGCTTTAGAAGATGTTGCAGATGAAGAAATCCTCAAATTGGAGAAATTGATAAGAAGTGAAGACGAGAGTGAAGGGGAATTAGGACAACAGTCTATTGCAAAGGTAAGTAGTAGTGAGAGTGTTGATTTTGATCATAAAGGTGGAAACAAGTGTGTAGATATATTAGTTACAGAGGAGAAACGAAGAAAGGAGTTTCTAAATCTTGGCTGGGATCATCGTTATAGGATACCACATTAGCAAAGGAAACCAATTGGTGAGAGGCAACAATTAAAGTGCAAGGGAAAAGGAGATTATGCTGAAGTTTATGGCAGCAAACAAGCCCATCAGATGAAAGGCATGACAGAGTTTAAGGGGAAGCAAGAACAAAAGGCAAGTTGTGAAGCCATGGAACATAAAGAAGATGCTACAAGGCAGAAAGTAGACCATGGGTTATGGAGAACAAGTGCAGAAATAGAAAGACGTCAGCCCAAAACTAGGAAAAACAAAGTGTGAGTGGCCAAGCATGTGATAGTTGAAAGTGGTGTTGTAGGATATGATGTTGGAAAAACACTTGAAATGAATGGAAGATGTGAAGAGAAGAATGAGTTTGTGGGTAAAAAAGAGAAAGGATTTGCAATAGGAACATGTCTTACAAAAGGCATGAAAGGAACAAATGAAGATGAGAAGACAAGGGTATTAGTGGCTGAAAATGAAGAAGTAAAGCGTGAGGTAGCAGCAATTGCAGAGTTTGGGGGAATTACAAGAACTTGTGGAGGTCTTGTGGATGGCAAAGATCACAGAGGAGTGCAGACTTGATGGGAAAGGTTGCAGCTAAGACACAGGTTGTCAAAAATGTAGAAGATAGAGGTAATATTTCAGTTCTTAAACAATGTTGATATTTTTGAATCTTTGAATGATTTTGTTGAAGAGAAGAGTTTGAAAGAAGAAACTAAGAAGAATGTGGCCCTGAGTAATGAAGATGACATATCTCAATGGGAAATGAAGCTATGGAGGCTTGTAGATAAAAAAGAGTTGAGAAGGAGCAAATACAAGAAGATGGAAAATAAACATAGATAGGTTGGAAAGAATAAAAGGCACAATTACAAGTTGGAAATGGATATGAACAGAAGGTTGGATGAGAACAACAAGACTCAAGACTATGTAGTAGACATAAAGGATGCTGAGGGATTAAGAAGTGGTAAAGAAGATGCAAAAGCAAAGCTAGAAGCAGATTTAGGGGCAGTAGAAGAAGATAAAGAAATTTTTGATGGAGAGATCAAAAAGAAAGAATTGGAAGAGACGAAAACAAAAAAGTAAAGAAGTGTATGTTGGAGTAGCAGTGATTAAAGACGATGGAGGCAAAGAGATTGCAGCGAAGGAATTGGATAGAGGTGCAAGCAATAATGATAAGAAGGACGAATTGTGGATCCAATTAGCAGCAATAGAGCAAGAGTGGAATGACAAACTTGAAGGCCTGAAGACAAGAGGAGTTATAAAGGACTTAGATTTGTATATTGCAGCCATAGAGGAAGAATTTATTACAGTGAGGCATAAAGAGTTGACCATGGAGGAAGAGTGGTTGAAAAAGATGTTGGATGAGAAGGTGGAGTATGAAATTGAAACTGCAGGTACAGCAGTAGTAAATATAGATGATAATGAAATACAGATGTATGGGGTGAGTGATTTTGAAGACATGGGAAATTTTAACCTCCATCTATTCATTTATGATGTTTTGTGTGTGGCTGAAAGGATGCGAAGAGATATGAGAAGGTTGTTAGACACTAGCGATAACTTCATAAGAGCGAAATGGAGCAGTGGACCACAATGTTGGATGAATGTGGAAGATGAGTTCGAGCGATGTTGGAAGAAGAGGAAGAAAGAATGAAAAGAAGTAGGATATGCTTGTTACTCCCATGTGCAGGAGCACATGCTTTCTTTTGTGCCTTGGGAGTCTGATGCAGGAACATCGTGTTTTGTTAAGTGTTTTGTTTAAGTGTTTGTTAAGCTTGAGCAGCTAGGATTCGGTTTGGATGGTTACAAAACCTGTTGCCACGTGAGCAAGAAAGTTGGACAGAATGAGCTAGTTGCCTTTGGCAAATGGAGATGAATGATTAATGAGCATTTAAAAAAAAAAAGAATTAGTTACGTAAGGTAATCGTGTAGTTTTGGGAGAAACTAAACCAAGAGATAAAATGGGTAAATAGAGTCAAACAGAGGGTTGATCGGATGAGGACCGAGAGGCTGAACAATCGAGCTTGATTTGGACAGGAAGGAAAGTCCCGACTCGTAGATAGAGTGAGCTCGATCAGTTTGGAAGAGGGAGAAATTTATTTTAGAACAGTTGCAACACAAATGGAAGGCTGAACAATAGAAAAGAAAGATGTGATCGAGGGCCCAAGATAGAAGACAAGAGGTCGCGTAGGAGGATACCATTGGGTGAATACATGCCAACAGTGACTTGGCCATAAGTGAGTAGATCGGTAATTGTTGAAGAACATAAGAAGGAAATGAGGAGGTAAAACGAGAGCAATCAGAGCCGTGAGAATGAAATGTAGAAGAGGAGGTGTGAAGAGATAGAAAAGAAGTACAAGATCATGGGTGAGTTGTAGAGGCCTAGCAGAATGCAGAGAGGAAGTCGGCCAAACAAGTGCATGGCCAAAACGTTTGAATGTAGACATCTATCATGAAATGTAATCATCATCATATGAAGAGCACTAATAAAGTTAAGGTTTTGGTGTTCAATATCTGTCTTGTTGATTATTTTTCTCCTAGTCTTTATGCAAGCATAGTGCTAATTGATTTTTGTTATAGGATTCAGTTCTTTCTATTCTTCTCCTGTCATAGTTCTGACAGGAAGCATGTAGACACTGGTTATTTTCTTGAACTTCCTATCATTATTTCTTGTGTGTTGAATGTGTGTTTGGGGATCAGCTAGGCGTTCCATCAAAGGATTTGCGAGATGTCCTTACAAGCTCCCAAGGTATCCCATTGATAAGATGATATTGCCTGAAGTCACAAAGCAATTGTCCACATACGACAAAATTCAAAGAAGCATGCATAAGGCTGGAGTAACCTTTCCTCTTGCTATTGGGAGGATGATTGAGTCATGTCCTTCGGCACAAGCAGATGAGAAATTTGATGAGGAAATACAATTCTCTCTCTCTCTCTCTCTCTCTCTCTCTCTCTCTCTCTCAAAGTTTGATCCTTATCATTGCATTAAGACGATAAATGGAAGAAAGTATAAGCATAGAATTGATCTTGAGGATTATTGGGCCAATGCAACAGACAATTTCAAGGTGAGGAAAAGGATGTGGTCTAGATTGTTAGTGAGTTTGATTAGAGTATTTGAACTTTTCCCTGTGCTCAATCAACTTGAAGATGATGGAAATTATGCTCAAGTCCATTATGAAAAAGAAAAGAATAAGTCACTTCACTTCCTCTAGTTAATTAGTCTAATCCTGAAATATCAGACTTATCTACATTGATGAGTCTAGTTATGAAGTATACAAAGTGGTGGGTTGATCAACAAGTTGAAAGAAAGAAATACTTCCTTGACGTACGACATGATGGATGATTTGGAGTCACATTCATCCGATGATTAAGCAATGACTGAAATTACGAAGAGAGATTATAGTAGGCAAGAAGGTGAAAATTCAAGGAAAAGGAAAGATATTGCAAAAAGTTCATAGGTTAGAAAAGCAAAAGGCAAGAAGGATGCAAGTGAAGAACAGAGACAAAAGAAACAAAGGACAAGTATGACTCATTCTTTCTTTTGTATCTCATCCGTAAGAGAAGTTGGCTCGTTAGGAGACAAAAATATGACATCAATCGTTGGAAATGTATCACAAAAGGAAGCTGATTTGAGGTCTCCAATTCATCAAGAACAAAATGTGAATGCTTCTTTAGAATCGGTTCAACAAGAAAATTGAGAACATGAGTCTTCGCAGGATATTGACTTTCCTATTGTGGATTGTCTCACTGAATCAAGAACAGTAGCAGTTGAAGATTTGACAAATCTAGAAATTCCTATTCTAGATGAGGATTTTGATGAAGGAATGATTTCAGCACTAAAGGGAATATAGGGAAGTAAACAATTGGATGAGGGCATAGAACAATCCACCATACTTGAATGGTTGAAAGAGCACATGAAGAAGGCAATGGTAGAAGTACAACCAGTGGATGATTTAGATGAATTTTTAGCACAGATAAGTAAAATTGTGGAGAAGAAAAAGGCAAAGAAGTTCTCTGAAATCACAAGAGATAGTTTGGGGTCTCGCACATTGCAAGTTGCCATTCCAAAAATTGATAAGGCAAAAGAGAGCATCATTCCCAAAGAATATGAGGTAAGGACAATTGATTTAGAACCTACAATGCAAGAGCAAGAGGTTGAAAATATGGATGAATATTGTCAATGTCATCACGGAAAGATTGAGAAAAGAGCAAGAAAAGAAAAATCTGTTGAAGGAATCAAATCAGCAATTGAATGAATACCTAAAACACTTGATGAAGCCCATTCGGCAAGAAGAGGAGACATTTGTCCCAGATTCCCACCAATATCTCTTCCAAAAGAATTAATTGAGAGTTTTGAAGAAATGAGGATTATAGCAAAGGAAACAAAGGAATGGATTGAGGGCATTACTAGCATAGTAAGTTTGTGGAAGAATTGGTGCAAGTATATGGAAAAGTTGCTACATTCATGTATAGAATTCAAAGTGTGGTAGAGTTGTGGGAAGATTTCCTAGTTGTGCAAGATAAGACAATTCCTTGTTTGCGTGTGTTGAAAGAAACTCCCAAGCAATCTTTGATTGATGGAAGTGTGATAGAAGCGAAGGACATATGATATTGCCCATCGGTATTGTGCATTGATAGCAAAAAAGGAAATATTTGAGAAGATACGTGATGATTGTGTGCGGCAAGGAGTGATCAAAGCAATTCAAAATAAGATATTTGTTGTAGTTGCAGAGATACTTGGACAAGAGGTGATCAATGAAGATGATATGAGTGTAGAAGGTTTGAAAGCCAAGGTGGAGAGTAACCTTCTCAAAGTTACAAGTCCTATTGTGAAAGATCACTTGAACAAAGCTTATTCATTCATGTTCTTTGTGGATAGCTTTCGAAAGCCAGAGATGGAATGAGAGAAATCATTTGCCACATGTGCAAATGACTTGGGCGTCATAGAATACAAGTTGGGTATTGTACTGTGTACCAATGGTAAAAATTGATCTTGTTGTATCCAGATTCATTGAATTTGCGAGCAGAGAAAGGGATAAGGGACACATCATCCTAGAAGAAGGTTTGTTGAAGGATTAGGTGGCATGGAATTTTGCCATTTGTTCTCTTTCCTTGCATTTTGTGCCAAGGAAGGTGTTCATTTTCTATTGGATGTTCTTTAGTTGGTTGTAACCAACCCTAATCAAGGTTTAGTTGTCTTAATCTTAACCATTGATTCTAGATCAATCTAGGCCCTTCATTTGTAATAAGAGATCTATATAAGCTAGCTCATTTCATTTTGTGTCATAATAGATTTATGTGAATTGTTGCCAAAATACTGCCAAAGTTAATACAAATTCATTGAAGTTTGGTGAGCCTATGTGTGATTTTGGATGTTAGCATGGTTTCATATCTCTCTAGTTAGATTAAGAGTTATTTTTGCAATAAGTACTTAGTTGAATGGAAGGCATTGTTGATGATTTATGGTGAAACCTATACCATTTGTGGTTTGTTGATTGCAAGTCGCGGTGCATGGTTAGACTAAACTCTGTTTATGTTGAAGTTCCATTTCTTTACTCTCATTGATTCGCATTTCCTTTGGTGTTACTGTGCGTGAGAAATTTGAAAATCTTTCATATCTCCTTAGAAGATTGCATCAACTTTACATAGTTGTTCCTAATGGCAAAACAAAGTTTGATTTGGTTTCATTAAGTCATTGATAATTTCTTGCATTGATAGCTTAGAGTAGAGATTCCTAAACCTTATTCCTTTTGCATTTTATTTCAAAGAGAATTCATAGATGTAGTCAAAAGAGCCTAATTGCAAATCTTAAGTCATTTAGAGGGAAAGAATTGATTGAGATCCGAGAACAACAATGTAAGTCCCTTTGTATGAACCAGCATTATCACATCCATAAACTAAGCCTATCTAGGAAACTTAATTTGATCATTCGCATTGTAAACCTTAGTGTCTTCTTGATCGATCACACAGCTTAGCATACAAAATCTCCTTGTTCAAGAGAGGGTAAGATACTCCGTATTCTATTTTGTGTTTGAGGTGCATAAAAAACACACCAATGGGGGGCATTACCCCTAGAACCCCGTCGAGCTTATTTGATTTGTCGAGTATTCTCCAAGTTCAAGTTTGCGAACTATGCTTACAAGTTTGTCTATAGGTCCTCGTCTATAATATCATCATCAAATTGAACAATCTTCCCTAATGTTACTTGATGCTTACCTTTTTTCCTTGTTGTCTAGAAAATGACTTTTTATATGGGGGTGATGATGTAGTTAGTATACAATGCCTATTATTATGTTTCAATAACATGGTGTATCTATTTTTATGTTTCGATAATTTGGTCTATCCAACTATGTATTTGCTAGTGCTAGTGGCACCGTGGTTCTTCTAATTTGCCAATAGCTACATCATCTAATATGGATGGTGATGATATTTCTGAAGACCCATATGATGATGCTTGATCAGCAATGGCTGATTGTTGATGCTTGACATTGTTATTTTTTAATTATAATATATATCATGACATTTTGAGTTTGACTAATTGACATCATAATATTTTTCATTTTTATAGTCGTTTTGTTTATTATATATAAAATATATGATGCTATGTGTGGTATTTTGAACTCAATTACTGCTGGGAAGACGTATATATTTCTGATTTTTATATATTTTTGTATGGACAAACCCAAAATGAACCTCCCAAATTATTTTTGCCCGAACCTGCAAACCAAACCCTCAAACCCAAACCTGAACCAATACTAGAACCAGTAACTTAGGAAATTGTTTGGCTGCACTTCTCACACAAGACAACATTGTACCAGACCATGGCCAATGCACCATTAATATCTTTTGCAACTGACTCTAATGACATATCGAAAATTTTGAAGTTAAAGACTTTTCTGAACAAAGAAATCAGAAATCAAAATTATTGCAGTTAGTGTTAACTGTTATATAGCTTATTGATAGCATTAACTTTTTTACAACTTATGGTTAGTAGTAACTGTTATATAATTTATGTCATAAGCTATAAATCTGAATCATGATTTATACTAATGTTGTTTCTGTCACTGCTGTTGTGATTAATTTTATAGCTGTTATACAAATATGATATTTATTGCTATTGTTATAATGCTGTCATGGTATATTTACAAGGATTTCTTATGTTATAAAAGATTTTTTCTTTTAACATTATAAAAATCTGTCCTGCCATTGGGGATCTGGCCATCCCTGAGACAATTAGAGGATGTCTCAGCCATCCTTGGGCCTCTTTGGGATGGCCATATTAGCAATATGGGCAGAGATTTGAGGAGATTTTATAGCAGCTTTATATTAAATATGCACGCATTCTTCATTGCTTTTTCGTTCATTAGACATTACATATTTATAGGATTCTAACGTTCTATTTTGTAGGAAACAACTCCTTAATATATTGAGTTGTTTCAACAACTCAACAAATGTACAAACAAATCCTCCTTAAATAATTATTTTCTCACCTAGAACAGTTCCGTGAGTTGTTACTACAACTCACTTTTATTTTAACTTTAAACGCATTATTATACTTACTAATGTGAACACTAACATGATTATTAACATCCCCCTTAGTGTGAACATGGGGAGAAAGAACATCACACAAGTTGCACACAGAATCGTATGCCTATGCATACTTTTAGGTCTGCAAATTGCTATCTGGATCTTGTTGCACATGATCACCTACATACGAGCACTAATCCCACTTTGACTTCCAATCAATCCATCACCAGCCAACCATACTTCCAAGAAGTCTGGCAGTCATAGGATCTCTGTAGTCAGTTGCTCTCCTATAGAACTGTTTACAATATCAACAATGTCCACATTCTCTTCTTTTCAACTTGAACACTCTCAACTATAGTATGCCAAATTCTTCTGGCTCATGATCTTGATTCAAAGGAAAGGTACTTCTCATCAACCTTTCATGGTTTTCACATAGGTTTACCACAAACCTAGACACGAACAAGAACACACTCCTTAGTTCAACTCATATGGTTTTTTGGATCGCCACTAACCTTTCCAAGATCCATGAACTGCATTACATTGGAATGTTTGTTGACAACATTATTTTTCACCAAGAGGAAGTAAAAACACAAAAATAGAAATAAAAGGAAATGCCACTGATACCTAAAGCGACCTCATTGTTAGTGGCTGATGAGAGGCACTATTGTTCTCCTTCCTCCTTTGCCTCCTTCCTCCAGTGAGTTTGCCACTCAGCAAATTTGGCTTTGAGGCTCATTTCATCAGTTTTGAGGTAGGAATATATCCCCCCGTTATCAAAATAATTTTGAAGGTGTCAGATTCCATCGATAATGCATCTTAATACTTTGACAAATAGACCCTATTTCAAAGAAAATAACACAACTTGACTTCTAAACTATAATAATATTGATATACATTCGTTGAATCTGAGTTAAATAAAATAAATCTAAGGCATTATATTGATGAGCACTAAATAAAATTTGTAATGACTTCGTTGGCACTCGCAAGATTTTAATTTAAAGGATTTTTCACCTTTCTTTCTCATTGATAGTGAGCATGCGCTTTCATTCAGCCTCTAGTGCAGTCACGAACCTTGTGATCATGCTCATTTCACTTGTAACAAGCACCACTACCACCCCCATCGTTGCTACTTTGAACGTAAGCTCCATTGGGGCCAGTGACATCTACGGCCTTAGTGTGGCCATCATTAATTTGCTCTACAGCAAACTCCACTAATTCGCCAACTACTTGATCATTCCAGCCAAAAAATAACTACTCATGGCACTACACAACAATGAAGAAAGTCTCCAAATAAACCTGCCTATCACCAAAAATGTTGGTCTTCAAGGAAAATATACTGCTAGTAAGATATTGACCAATGCAGATACGAGGAAGCCACTTGGAGAGACCCACAAGTCACTGAGAATACATGAATCTATTTGCACATTGATGCTCAAACCAACAAGCCAATCGTAACTCAATCAGATACACCGTGTACACAAGCCGAAATTTCATCACAAGCTCAAACACCATTGCATTCCACGTTCCCACACCGGATGATGGCGAGAATGCCAGTGTGCTCAGGCTGCCAGTTGTGAACTTCAAATTCCGATTTTCCCCTTCTTTGGATCGGTCTGTGAGAAAGCACATAAAATGCTGGCAGATGGTCAAACAAAGTTTATGATTAATTTGGCACCTGGATAAGCAATTGTTAATCTACAGATAAACTATTGCAATGGGGCCTTATTCTTTGTTTTGGCAATTGCTGACGCCCATGTTGAAGACGATTAGCATGATGCTTGCCTTGAATTTGCCAAGAACTGAGACTTGAATTCACAATCATCTACAGAACAATCAAATCATGTTGACAAGTCAACATATGGCGACCTCTGTAGAAAATAAGCTGTGGTGATTCGACAACTCACAATCACACTATTTTAAAGTTTATAGCTTAAATCGCTGACAATACACATGTAGCTACAAATGCATAGCCCATAGCCCAAGATTTACCATTGGCTCTGATACCATATTAGCAATATGGACAGAGATTTATAAAATATGCTTTCATTCTTCATTGCTTTTTCATTCAAAATATGCTTGCATTCTTCATTGCTTTTTCATTCAATAGACATTACATATAGGATTCTAATGTCCTACTTTGTAGGAAACAACTCCTTAATATATTGAGTTGTTTTAAGAACTTAACAAACATACAAACAAATACTCCTTAAATAATTATTTTCTCACCTAGAACTGTTTCATGAGTTGTTTCTACAACTCACTTTTATTTTGACTTCAAACACATTATTATACTTACTAATGTGAACACTAACATGATTATTAACAGAACAAACATCCTCATCACATTTCCTATTTACATATGAAATCTTTGAAGAATTTTGGGGATGGGATGTCCCCTGCCATCCCGCTGTACCTGAAATGACACCTGGGACAGGAATGGGGATTTGAGGACCGAGAATGCATCCCCGTGGAACACAGTTAAATATTGATGATTGCTTGCTTAGTAGCATTATTGCTATATTTGCATCTTTTCAAACTGTTTCTAAATTTCAAACGAATTCCAAAAATTATTTGAATTGCCTTTATATATAGGTGGGGGATTTGTTGCTTTGGTGTTTGGGTGACTTCCAAGTTCCAAGAATTAGAAACACTGGAAAGCCAAAATACATTGGGGAAGGAATTTATGCATATCTCAAAGTATATAATGAAAAGAGTGATTTGAAAATGTCCACTGAACCTGTACATAATTAGATCCATTTCAGTAAAGTATATTGATCAATCTCCAAGATAGACAAATTGCACTGGTCAATGGTGTTGATTTGCCCTATACTAGTGCAAATTAGTCGTGCATTCTCGATGTTATCCATCTTTCTCATTTGTAATTTCTTGTACTAATGTATTCATTATAGCTAAATAGAGTTAAATAACTACAGCCGTAATCTAGAATAGCAGAAACATCAAAGTAGTTCGTACTATGAATCAAGTGTTCTTAGTGTCCCTCGAAAGAAAACTAGAAAGAAAAAGTACAAGATTACACTCTAAGTAGACCATATAGAATTGCCTCGGTTACAATTTTATCATATCTTTAATTCCTCTAGTAATATTCATGACAGGCTATTAGTGCTGTTTTTGTTAACAGTTGTAATTTTTTGTTGAAGCATTGAAGAGAAGATATATCAAAGACAAGTGATGAAAGGTGAAGTTGCAGCTACAATTGAAGGACATACTGACTCTGGGATTGCAAGCAAAAGGAGTGGTCAACACTTTAGTCGGGAGGAATTGCAGGAATTATTTACTTTGCGCTTGGTGAGAATGATCCCGTAAATTAATTTGTTTTTCCTCACTAGGTTTTCCGCCCAAGTTCTTTATACCACAAAACAGATATTGAATAAAAGTTCATTGTTTTTTCAGGATACACTTTGTGACACATCTGACTTGCTTGCATATTCTAAAGTTCCAATCTTCGAAGATTGGAAAGATTATTCTAGAAATGTCGAGGATTTAGCCCTGAAGGATGCCATACATGATGGCACAATAACATTTGTGCACCAAAATCAAGAGAAGTAAAAATAGATGTAGAATGATAGGTTCTTAATACTTTGCTAGAAATTCCATATCGTGAAATATTACATATTTCGAGGGGAAGAGATTTTCTTAATTAACAATAAAAATTGTAAAATTATAGGCATTCTTTGTCTATATATTTTGGGTGAGATAAGAGCCATTCATTTTTTTTTAAGTTTTCTTTTAAGATGATTTCATTTGCATTATCAAATAAAGAATCATGGTTTTTTTTGAAACTTCAATAAACATTATGGTATAAAAACTAGTGGAAGTTTTTGTCACAAAACTTTCAATGACGACCTATCAATGACTCAGAATCATTTCTTTAGAGGAATGAGAAAATGAATTGGCGGTCTATAAGAAAAACAAAGGATAGTAATAGTTTAATTACAACATTCAAAATATTACAGCATTAAGTATGGATGAAATAAAGATAGAGGTGAATCTACTTGTATGGAATGACTCTATAAAGACGTGGCTTGTACACAATGTGTCAAGTGAATTCAATTTTTGCAAAAGGTCAACCAAAGACAAACAAATAAATATGTCATATCAAATAAAAGAATCTCATTGATGCATATATAATATCAAATAAAAGAAGCTTAGGGGCATTGAATAAGTCTAACATGCTTTTGACACATTAGTCCCCCCCTCGTGGCCAAATGAAATCAACTTCTTAGAGGGAAGTGCTAGGTAATAATTAATACAAAGTGTATAGGGATTCCTAAGAATAAGAAGTGACACCTTGGTTGTCTTTTAAGAGGACCTATCCTTTGCATTACAATGTGAGTTAGAGTAGAGCTACTAATCATGAGATTTAAATGATTTGAATATATATATTGGAACGGAAAATACATATGTATATCCTTCAGTGTCTATGTATATCTACCAAAACACCTAAAAGGAAGGGAAGATGATGCATTTGACTAGTATTGAACATGTTAAGGATGGCTAAAAGGTTGGAAGGGGTTAGGTTAGATACTCAATTACAATTGAGCACTTCTTCTTGAGTCCAAGGTAAAGACATGCATATCATTAGGATGTATCATGGAGATTGTGCATGAGAAAAACAAGGATATTTAAGGTGATCTAAAGATACGCTCAACATCATAAGGTTATGGTTCTTCAAGAGGTGATCACATTCTAGTCATGACCCTCTTGCATACCAAAATGCTCATGTAATCAAGTTAGTAACAATTTTGATATATGTGTGCCTTAAAGATACTTAGATCACTCACTTGTGAAGCAATTTAAGATACCTTGAAAAAAGAAGAGTAAATGTAATGTGTTGGTTCCCCAACTTGTATTACAGTAGCTCCTAAATATTAATAATGATCTTAAACTCAAAGTTGATGGAAGTTAGGCTAGTGAATAAGAAATAAATTGACTTATGTTTTCCTCTACACTTCAGGCTTTGCAAAACCTAGGTGGATGGCCCATTATGACTCTTAAGTTTAAATATGCAACAACTTTATAATCTAGTGCCTAGCAAATATACTCATACACTCATGACAAGGATTTGTGAATTGTATCATTAAACATGCAAGATCCTTGTGATCACTTTCATTTAGGCATGAGGATTCAAACAACATAAAACAAGTAAAAAGGTAATTAAGATTTATTATTTTGAAATCAATTTTGGGCTATGTGGAAACAAAATTGATTGTTGCTTATTCAAGGTTATTGAGTCACTATAACATACATATTCATTTGATAACAATTCAATATACTTCAATGGTCACTCATAAACTATTATTTAATAGCTATTCTACCTACAATAGGCTAACAGTGTGATCCTCCTTTAAAATACACTTTGTGATAATGCTTTTGTTATTTTCAATGAAAGAAATTATAGTACGACTTGAGCAAAGACTAACAATGAAAACAATATAGATTTTGCAAATGTGCAAATTTACAACCTTTGATTATTTTGTCCAAAAATTATTGTATCACAAACTAGAGATTTTGCACACTAAGAGCATGTATTTATATATGCTTCGAATCAAAGTATGCAATGTTATTATGGAAAATTGTAGAAAACAAATATTGTTATTGCCTAGAAAATAAAACATAGAACAATTTTATCTTGCCCAAAAATTATTTCAAATGCCTCAAAAAAATTAGAACCCTTTCAAATGATTTTACCTCCCCTTTTAAAGGCAAAAATGAAACTACATGATGATAGAAAGAAGCTCAACTTTGGCTTAACAAACAATGCACTAAATGCAACCTTGTATAACAACCGGGAGTCTCTAGCATCAATCACATGCCATGGTTCCAAATTACAACTTGATTGGAGATATTCACAACAAGATATTAGAAGGCCATTTAAGATTATACTATTTCTTTGACATACAATTCATATTCATGAACTTATTCAACATGTCACATAACCATCTTAAACTCAATCTATCAAGATTGGCCAAATAAATGCATTGAAAGCATTATGAATTCAATCAATTTCATAATTACTACCAAACGAGAAACTCAAATGAACATTTATCGCACATCAAACCAAAAGAAAATAAAGTAAAGAAGACTTATCTTTCTATGTGACTTGTAAGGATGTAGAATATATCTTGACATTCCCTCTTTATCACTAATTCTTTCCTTTCAACTTCTAAGTTATTCTTGTTATCACAAAAGCTTGCACCCTTTATTGAGATATTAACTCAATAGCCTTGTGACACATTGGATGGCCTCATACAGTGGGCTTTAATGCTTGAGACCAACCTCCAGAGAGGGTTGGTTCCCTTGGAGCTCACCTAAAACTACTTGTTGGGAAAAGGGAAGAGGACAAACATAAAATAAAACCTATACTCCTATGTTGATGCACCAAACGAGTTTCAAGACTTACACTTGTTGTTTGACACATAATGGTTTCAAGAATTTAGTTGTTTAGTCACACAACTCATAGTTTTTAATATTCTTACACATCAATAATTCATAAGAAGGTTGAATGCTTTTATAGTTTTGAAGCAAAAGAAGCTTTTCACACCTACAAGTTGATTACATTTATTACAAAATAAATTGCAATGATCATGTATTTTTCTATAAGGTGCTAAAATGAGACATGCATTGGAGGATTTGAACAAAATCACAAAAATATATCAAATTGAAATTCTACATAAGATAACAGCATGTGAGAAATTAAATAACTGAATTTTAGTGAGAAACGTGCTCGAAACAACTAAACAAATTTGAAAATGATTATATTTGGATAATCAAGCCAAAATAACCTTATTTCATGTTACAATGTATGCCTATGACAACAAGAAATCCTCCCCAAAAAAAGGACTAAAAGTTGTGCTTTATAGAGTGCACTAGCTTGCTACAAGAAAGGACATTTGCTGAAGAAATAAATGATATTCTTTACATTTCTTGTTGAGTCAAACTCCTTGGGCATCCAAATGTTTTGCTGCTACTTTTTAGCCTTCAAAAGTGCTCTAAGAAGGTGGGAAAGTGAAGAAAAGACTCCCCTTTGAATCACCTATTGATGAGGCTCCTTAAACTACTAGATGCTTAGTTTTACCTTCAATTTGATAAAAAAGTTTCTAAAATTCTCTCAACCACTTGAAAAAGTCTTCAAATTGCCCTATATTCTTTCCTTGACCGTTGCAACTCCTTCCATAATCGTAGGGCACGTGTTCCTCATGATTTGGGAGTCGAAAAAGCACTACAGTCGGATGAAAATACAAATGACCATCAAAGACTCCTTAAGCATATGAAATTGCATATTAGGATTCATAAACTAACCTCGTAACCTTGAGATCTTATAGATGATTATCACTAGATTTTATGCTCTTTCATCTCTATCATGAATTGTGACACCCACTACCATTATTTGTTTTGTGATACTATTGTCTTCATCTTAAAAATCCTGTCATTATGTAGTTACTGACTCAAACATATCCCTAACAATATTGATAATGTTTGAATATAGTTATATTGTAAGAGCATCTACTCTTGCCTTGTTCTCATTACCTTGACTATCATATTTCTTCATGACTTCACTAACCACCCTTGTGAAAGTCTTTCAAATTCTTTACCATTTTCATGAAACTTTTCATTGGTGACTATAGACATCCTTTATGACTACTTCACTAGATATTCCTTTTATCTATGATAAGGACCTCACTCACAATCCTTACACTTCCTTTAAACTCACTATCATGACTGTTGAAAGGTTGATATGATTGTCTCTTACACACCTGTTCCGCCTTGAAGACCCTTGGATGACTGTGACTAAGTTTCTGCTACCATTATCCCTAAAGTATAATATGTTTCATAGTATATGACAAATGCATCTCTTTGATCATCTTTTCTTATAACAGGCTTGTCCATCTTTACCTAACCTCTGTCACCCATGGTGTTTCAATGTTTCTTTGAACATGTTCATCATCAAATGTACAAACCCTCTATACAACTTTAGAATATCCCTTGAATTCTATTCTCAGTGATCAATTAGCAAGATTTGTTTTGACAAAAGTTTGAACAATGTTCATGTGTTTTGACGATTTTAAAAGTGGTATTAACAATTTCAATGGAATCAACTAAACTCCGAGCTCTACCTTTCACAACCCATTACCATTTCAACTATGATAAGGCCTAAAAATAATTTTCACTATGTTTCTAACATATTGAGCAACCAACACCATTTGAACTATAGTAAAGAATGACATTAGGACCAAAACAAGAAGACATCATGCATCCTTTAGTACACAACCTTTTTATGACCTTGATAATAGTTTGATGAGGAATAATTTTAATAGTATGTTCACCTCACTATTGTCCATCTCACCATTAAAATAATGAGTGTGGCAGCAAATAAAACATATGACTTGTAAATATTAATTTGAGTGCTTCCTCCTAGTTTTGTGGGACAATGTCACAATTTGATGACTACTTGGTTATTACAAAATCACTTTCCTCTAGCATAATTGTCCTATTTTATGCCCATTCCTGCTACTTCCCATGAGAAACTAGGAGTATCTTCTTTATGTTGAGGCATGGGGAGTATTTCATTTGCAAATACAAGTGGAACTAAGCATCCAATTTCATGTCCTCAAACCTTAAAATTTTGCATGGAAACCACTATCCTTTAATCTACCCTTTCTTTGACAAATTTCTTGCAAACTTCTATTCTTTCAAGAATTCTCTATTATTTTTTGCATTCATAAATTTCACTACTTAATGAGACATTGACCTTGACAAAGATTTAAGACGACAAAAAACATTTGGCAACCAAAGTTTGAGGGTTTTACGAACACCCAAAATCTTGAGAAATTTAATAAAGTCTAGATGCATTGAGTTTTTCATCAACCTATTGGTACCTTTTGGTCGTTGAAGTCTACATTTTCAATAATCACTTGACTTGCTCTCCACCCTGCCATATTATCATCACAAGCCTCATGCATTCTAGCCAAACCCCCAAGCAAGAAGAACACTAAGTAACCATTGATATCAATGGTGATAGCTTATTCACAAACTTTGTTCTTACACATTCACTCATTATTCCACACCTTTAGCGTTCTTACTAAACTATATTTCTTGTAACTCAATACATAGAACAAGCATTTCACAAAAATTAAGCATCAGACTGAGAGAAGAAACTTATCTCTCTACGAGATCCCTATATTGACCTTCTTTCTCCTTTCTAAACTATCTCCTGTTCTTTCCTTCACATCACAAGTTCTCCAAAAGGAGAAGTGGGAAATGCCCAAATTCTAATTCTCCATGATACATTTAGGGATTCATAACCAACACTTTCTCCTAACAAGTGCTCACAAATGTGTGAGACCTTGAGATGTGTGAAGTGTACTTACACACTATCCAATACCACTTACAAGGCGACTCACATATGTTTGAGCCTTGTTGCCAAACCCAAGTTCATTAATGAGATTCAAGGAGTGGGAGGTTGAGAGTGACACTAGTCACTCATCCCAAGCTCCCACACATTTCAAACTCATTACATTCATAAATGATGATAAAACAAGTGTCACGTAGTGGCGAGTACTAGTCAATTTAATATTGTAATAGAATTAATAAATATAACTATTATAATGTGAATAAATAAGTGTATGTGATGAAAAATTATGCTGACAAACTATTGCAAAACCACAAAAGATCCAACCATAACAAAACCCTAGTTCTACAATAAAGAATTCACCATACACCAATGAAGAAAAACCTAAGAATATGTAGGATCATGAGGGGCCAAAAGGTGGCGATATGAAAAAAAATTTCTCCACTCGCCCAAAAAAGCGAAAAATCCATGTTGACTTTTTCCTTGGCTTGGAAGTTAATACATCTAGCCATGGAAAAAGTCCAAGTAAATCAGATATTCGATAATATCAGATATCCGATATTAATGAAATATTATATTAATAAAATATATATCATTTTATATAGTATATATAATATAATATATAATATATAATATCATATAATATATTATATAATTTATATACTATAATATATAATATATATACTAAATTATATAATATATATTATATTATTATATAATATATAAAATATATTATATTATATATTATGTGTCGACTTGAATTTCATCATCAGAATATTACCTGCAACATATTAGTTTCACAAAATACAAAGGAAATGCTACAAGAAATCCAAACTCAACCAATGAAACTACATGAAATACATATAAAATAAAACATTATTTTTACCTTCATGATTTAAATCTCATTGTATCCTAACTCCATTATTCCTGGTTGCAGATGGTGTGCTCTTAGACAAGCACTGATAGCTTCCAAGATGGCATATGAAGAATGGACTAATAACTGATAGTTAACCGATACTATGATATGCAATGCTAAATGATTATGCTAAGTAATTATGCTATTTGCTTCAAGATTAAAAACTCACAAATGCATAAGTTTTCACAAATGATTAGCTTGAAAACTCACTTCAAGACTAACTTGAAGACTAACTCTTTCTCAACTCAAACTCTTGATCTTATAGACTTTGAGAGGATAAGATGATATGGCCTAGATCAACGGTCATGATCAGATTTGTAGATTTGGATGGTTGTGAGCAAAGGTGAAGGTTGAGAGAAAGGGGGAAGGAGAAGACAAGTATCACTCATCTTACCTTGACTGGGTTG
This sequence comes from Cryptomeria japonica, assembly GCF_030272615.1. Lineage (NCBI taxonomy): Eukaryota > Viridiplantae > Streptophyta > Pinopsida > Cupressales > Cupressaceae > Cryptomeria > Cryptomeria japonica. The sequence continues at coordinate 441,307,214 of NC_081406.1, read as the reverse complement.
CTAACTGAGGGAATCTAGGGATGGTTGGAGAAGATTTAGGCATGAGAGGACAAGTGGACTCAAGTCCTTCCTAAGATGTAGGGATGTTGGAGAGAATATAGAAGAAGGTTATGAAATATGTGTACGTACACAATATTTCATTAAATTTGGAAGTTGAAGATAAATGATGAATTAATATTAAGAAATATTAATATCCTTAGCCACATGTTTGATGAGTTGGCAAAGGGAAGATGAAGTGGAGATGGAAGGTGAGTTGGAAATTAAATTAAATAATTTAAGAAATCATTTAATATTTGAGACTATAGGATAGAAGAATAATCATTAAATATTGGATATTCAAATGATTGGAGGAAATAATTAAATATTTAGATATTCAATTAATTGATTAGAAGGATATTTAATTAATTAGAGGAATAGAATAGATGAATTAATTAATAAAATATTTCAATTAAATTAATTAATAGAAAGACACGAAAATGAATTAAATAAATTAATCTTTTCAAATTAACTATTTAATAGAAGAATAATTATTAAATAAATATAAAATAATTATTAAATAAATATAAAATATTTATTTAATCGCTCATAGCCAATCTTTATGTGTATACATTTTGCCCCTCTTTGAAATGATGTCAAGACACCATTGTTTCAAAGATTAAATCAAACCTTGATAGTGCGCTTGATGGAGATAAAAATCTTGATTGTGTGTCCCCTCGAGAGATTGATCGTGAATTTGTTGAATAATTTTGATAAGCGATTGATCTCGCGATAATTGAAAAGGTCCATCAATTAAATTTATTCATAAAAAAATAAATATAATTGCCCCATTGAAAAATATTAATTACCCTTCCAAATAGGAAATATAAAATTAACCAAAGTTAATTTTATTTTCATTTGCATCCTTGTCAGCTTTGTGAAGAAATTGTCTTGGTGAGGTGGCAAAATGATGGTCCCGTTGGAGAACCATCGATTTGAGCACGTTCAACGATATCACCAACCTTCTGAGTATGGGTATCCGGTATGTATCTTATCCCGAATTTTTCACAACTTGTCGTTTGATTTTTCATATTTTTTAGTGTATTTTTGGCTATTTTTGAATTTTTCCGATTTTCGGAATTATTTTAGTGTTTTTATTTTCTGTTTTAGCGCTTTTGCATTAGATGTTAGTGCATATGATAAGTTTAGCACATATCCTCATTAGGGTAGCGTGTGTGCGATCCCGTATGTTAGCGCCTTTGCTTGGTCGGCGCTTTTGCTCTGAGTGTTTGCACTTGTGATGCTGAAAACAATGCTTTTGTTCGTTTCACGCATATGTTTGAAAGTTTAGCGCTTTTGTTAAAAAGGTTAGCGCATATGTATGATTTAGCACATGTGTTCAATAGAATAGCACTTTTGTTAAAAAGGTTAGCGCGTTTGCTTCTGATAAATGTGTTTGATAGATTTCACAGCAAAAAAAATCACTTTGATGATTAAATTTAGGCATTTTGATGCGCAATTGTGATGAATAGGTACTTGATTGATGTCTTGATTGATAAAGAGTTGATATTGTTGATTGATAGGATAAACGTTTGATCGATTTGATTTGATTGGATAGAGTAGCTCTAAGAAACCGATTTAGTTTCTGATGAAGAGCATAGCAGAGTTTGATTGAAATCAGTGATTGATAGAAAACCATGATTGATAGGTTTAAATTGATTTGATAGCCTGCTTTGTTTCATTGGAAAAGATTTTCTAATTGTTGATGTTAGAGATTAGCGATCTCTTTGATTTGATAGATAGAAGATTGATGATCGAATTCTCTTGGTAAACAGGAGAAACTTGATGTTCTCCAGTGTCGGGAGAAATTCCCGATGATGCGACACTTAGTGCTAGAGCTTACACAGGCAGATGTGAGACATATAGATGCCTGCAGATTACATCATTTGTTATACATGCCTGATATTACCCATAATAGGGGATTGTTGACAACGTTAGCCGAGAGATGGCACAGCAAGCATAAAACTTTCCACCTGCCCACGGGTGAGATTAGTGTGACACTTAAGGATGTCTATAGGATTCTCCACATCCCAATGATCGCTGAGTTAGTTCAGTATGATTTTCAGGATCGTGGAGGGACAGAGGCATGCAGATCCGTATTTGGTGATGAGAGCATTTCGAGAGGAGAGATCCGATGGGAGGATATGATCATGTATTACGAGACTCTCCCTGTGATTCTTGCAGGCTTGATTGGGGGATTCATCTGTCCAGATAGGAGATCTCGAGGTTTTGTTGTTGGTTGGGGTGAGATTCTTCAAAGCATGATGCATCGTCGGACTCGATATACGTGGGGTGTTTGCATGCTTTCTCATTTGTATCATGATCTTCATCAGGTTGTTTTTGATGAGGGTGCTAGTCTATCGACGGGATGCACACTATTATAGATCTAGTGTTGGGAGGACATTGCTATTACTCGACCTATTCATCATAGAGTTTGTGGTGAGAGACAACCATATGTTTATCTTTATGCAGGTATCCTTACTCAGCATAAGCTAGGTAAGATGGAGTATTGGCATTGGGTTCTTGATTCATTGGACAGTGTTATTTGGAGACCTTATATCGATTGTGAGCCATGGATGGATGATGCACAAATATTACCATTTATTATGCAGAGTAGATATCTCATTGGTCGGACTCCATTCATTGTTGAGAGACAGTTGATTAGTCGCATTTTGAGACAGTTTGGTATTATTCAGCCTATGCCTACTGGTGTCACGATATATGCACGACAATACAAAGATAGGTGAGATTGGGGACCTTCTTTGTCATTTGAGTTAGCACGTGTAGAGTTTCTAGCTACTCCTAGGGTAGCTTATGATATGAGATTGCACATTCTTGATCCTGGGGTTACTACAGACTATGCTTAGTATATATTAGCACACCCGTTTCCTCGTATTATCGATCCAGCAGATCCTCCTCCTAGCTCAGCAGATGAGGATGACGATTCAGATGATCCATTTATCAAGAGACAGAGATGAGAGCTTAGAGTTGCGCAGGAGGCTGGAGGGGATGGAGATGAGGGAGGAGATGGAGGTGGTGGCGGTAGGAGACTTGGACGGAGAGGAGGGCGATTGAGAGTCTGTGGAGGACCGTTTGGACTAGTTGGTAGGATTGGGAGACCACTTCCTATGGGTGGGAGAGAGGTTGGACGGATTGGGAGGGATACTGGCAGGACAGGGATGAGATCATCGAGAGGGTTGCCATCGACAAGAGGAGGCAGGATGACTGGACTAGATGGGGGTTGCAGGAGAGGCATTGATTTTGGTCAAATTCAGCCAAACCCTAGGGTTATTGCAACGCATGGTGGAGAGGATGAGGATCCAAAGGATCATGTGCCACTCATTAGATGACGAGTTCTGAGAGCTACTTAGACTGAGATTCCAGCAGGTGGACAGGGAGGTGGAGATGAGGGTATTGGGGTTCATGTGCCATAGCAGGATGTGCCAGAGAAGGAGACCATTGATAGTCTCAAAGCACAAATAGATCAGCTTAGAGCACAAATACAAACACTCATGACAGAGAGAGACACGACTGTTAGGAGACAACATGATACTTAGGGCCTTCTTGATCATATTCAGTAGGTTGGATCGGGCACTCTCTCAGCTGATACTGTTAGAGCACTAGCACAGGCCAGGAAGGAGACTTCTCGTTGGCGATGACTATATGAGGATTTAGTCGCAAAGAGCCAGAGAGCAGGTAGTTATCATACCACCGTGAGGATGGATACTAACAGTGGTGGAGTCATGGGACCTCCTCAAAGGAGTGGTGATCATGGGAGACAAGCATCTGGAGGATCTTCTTGGCCACAGCCACAGAGATGGACAGAGTCATGTGGTAGTGGTATAGGACAGCCTTTGATTTGACTTTGTATTGATGAGGCATTTGTACTTTTGATATGATATCATTGTATACTTGGAATTTTATCGTTTATGATGATCTATATACAGACATGGACTCTATATGATGATGATCTTTATTATGCATGTTACTCTATTTGATGATGATCTATATGCATTGATTATATGGATGCAGTGATTAGATGGATGATGTTATGATCTTTTTTCTATATTATGATGATGTTTTATATGATGATTGTGCAATGATAAATGTTTTTGATTTTTGATTTTTGATTTTGATGACCATGGATGCAACTGAAAATGATTACTAACTTAAATGATGCAAATGCAATGATCTATATGGGAATGCAAATGAATGATTATGCAATATGTTTTTCAAATATTTTTTATTTTTTTATATAATGATTATAATGATTATGAATCTAAGTGCAAAGATGCAAGTAAATGATCTTAATGAAATGATAATGCAAATAATAATGATGATACACTACATGATTAATGAAATGCACTTAATTGAATGCAAACTAATGCAATAATTAAAATGCAACTAAATGAAATGGATGATGATTAAAATGATTCTAAAAGTGAATTCACCTATATTGATCAAATGCAAATTGTTTTTGTTTGTCCAAGTATACTCAATATTTAATCATTATCGTTGATCTGTGAATGAAATGAAATGCTTATAATGCAACTAACATTGAATGCTTATAATGTAAATGAATAATGAGCTAATGAAATGATCTAACTAAAAATGATACTACCATTCTTCATATGCTTGTATTGTAACAGTGCTTGATTTCATCATTGAGCTTTAAAATGGTGTAAGAAAATATAAGCAACTTGACATAATGATTCAAGATGACCTGAGTATTTCTTACGTGGATTTTGATATAGCAAGTTAATACAAGCAACTTGATATAATGAATCAAGTTGACCTGAGTATTGCTTGCAGAACAGACAAGGATTATCTCCTTTCATGCATGACTTGGAATGTCCTCCTTGATCTTTTTCCGATCATATCCTTAGACAAGTACATACTTTAGTAAGAGATAAACCACAAACAACAATCAAAGAAAAATAATCATGCCCCGTCATAGCTTCTCTAGTCATGGACATCCTTGAGTCGCATAGAGTACATGATTAGCAATAAAATCAAGATATAAACACTGAATCTTGCATGTCATTCACATGTTCTAATGGTCATTAATTGATATAATCATCTCAATGAATGATCTTTGATAATCCTTTATTACTTGCTAGTTGATTCCTCATTTTCTGAGTTTCATAATTCAGTTGTCATGAAATTCCTCGATCTTCATTGTTTTGTTGCTCGTTATTTGTTTCAAAACCCTAGGTGTTTTTGGTTTTTCTAAGTTTTCCAAATGTTTTGGATTTTCAAAGATTCAAAAGATCACCTTAGCAAAAGAAATTAGGATTTTTCCCCCAACGGAAACAAAAATTTATTATGGATATATGAATTGATCAAGATCCAAACCATGGAGGGATACAAATGTAGATTGATTGATTCTGATAAAATCTAAGACAGTGACTACAACAAGTATGTCAAAGATTGATAACTGTTGGTGAGTTGCATATTTCCTGCTAAATGGTTCAGAGCAATGGATGTGAAAGATGGAATGGATAAGCTATAAGATAGATGGAAGTGATAGATGCGGTAGGAGTGGATAGGATGGAGTGAATAGGTGCACAAAGCGATCTCATAGATGGAGGAACACACTTTTTAGATAGCGCCTATTTACCAAGTTTTCACCATCTAAATTTATTGCATTTTTCCCTTTTCTCTTTTTTTTTCATTTCTTTTAACTGTTTTATGCTTTTTAGGAATTTTCTGATTTTCTGATTTTTATTGATTTCTTCAGGACTATATATGCTTTTTATTGATTTTTTCCAGGACTTTACATCTCAAGCATAGAATTTCTTGAGATGGATAGAATTGATAGGTTCATCAAACCAATCACCTTCAGGGGTAGATAACTTGTATGCTCCTGAGCCATATGTTGCTACTATGACAAAAGGTCCTAGCCAATTTGGTTCAAATTTACCCTTCTTTTCTCGGTCTTGCTGATTTCTTGGATTCTCCCTTAGAACTATATCTCCAATCTGAAAAATGTGTGGCTTGACTCTGTGATTATAACTTCTTGCCATTCTTTGTTGATACACTTTCAAATGGTTTGTTGCATTTTGGCGTCGTTCTTGGATCAGTTCAAGTTCTTGGAGTCTAGAGACTCGTTCTTCTTCTAGTATAAAACCTTTCAAGGAAACTCGTAGAGAAGGTATCTCTACTTCTACTGGTAATATGGCTTTTGATCCATAGACTAAGAAATACGGAGTTGCCCCTGTTGGTGTACGGATGTTGGTTCGGTATGCCCAAAGAGCAGGATTTAGCTGAATGTGCTAGTCTTTTCTAGCTTCATTGACTGTTTTCTTCAAGATTTACAAGATAGTTTTGTTTTATGCCTCAGCTTGACCATTTCCTTGTGGATAATACGGAGTAGAAAACCTATGTTGGATATGAAACTACTCACATAGTTCCTTCATATCTTGATTCTTAAATGGTCGTCCATTTTCAGTGATAATGGTCATAGGAACTCCATAGCAACAGATTATATAATTCAAGATGAATGATGATATTTGTTTTCCTGTCACTTTTATCAGAGGTGCTACTTCAATCCATTTAGTGAAATATTCAGTAGCAGTCAGAATGAACATATGTCCATTAGAGGATGAAGGATTTATCTTTCCTACCAAACTAAGGCCCCATTGAGAAAATGGCCATGATCCGGCCATAGGATACAATTCTTGTGCTGGTGCGTGAATGAGATTCCCATGGAGCTGACATTGTTTGCATTTTTTGGCATATGTGAATGAATCTCTCTCCATAGTAGGCCAATAGTAACCCATACGAAGAAGTTTCTTAGCTAGTGTTAATCCACTTGAGTGTGTGCCACAAATATCTGCCTGAACTTCCTTAAGAACTTTCTCAAATTCTTCTTGTTCAAGACATCTCAATAAAGTACCATCTAGACCTCGCCTATATAAAGTATCAGCAATATAGTATAGCAGGATGACTGGCGGATAAAATTTCTTCTTTGATTGTGGGATAGGTCAGGAGGAAGGATATTCTCTTTTAAGTATTGATAGGTTTGGTCGTATAAGGATTGACTGATTCCTGATATATGACAAATCATGTAGGTATGCTAGGATTGAATGGTAGGGGTTAAGATATCTTCCACGAGGAATTCGTAACGCTGTTGATTTTCCCGATTCTACAGGAGAGATGCTATTGTAGTCATTGCATCTACTGCTTTATTCTCATTTCTTGGGATTTGAGTAAATGATATTTATACAAAGTGTTCTTTAAACTCTTCGACCATCTGTTTATAGGGCATGAGCTTGTCATCCTTAGTTTGATAATCATCATTTATTTGGTTGATGATAAGTTGTGAATCGCCATAAACATGTAATTCCTTGATATTCCATTCAATAGCCATCTTGAGCCCAATAGTCAATGCTTCATATTCTGCACTATTGTTTGTGCATGGAAATTGCAGTCTATATAATTTTGGTATTGTATGTCCCTGAGGTGTGATGAATAAAATTCTTGCACCTGATCCATATTGTGTATAAGAACCATCAAAGTATAATTCCCAAAATTTTGTAGTTATTGTCAGAATGTTTGCATCAAGAAATTCAATGTGCAATGGTATGTTATTTTGTAAAGGAGCTTCAACTAATTGATCAACAATGACCTATCCTTTGATAGCTTTTCGATCAACATACTCTATATCAAATTCACTCAGTATCATAACCCATTCGGCTAATCTGCCTGTCAAAGTTGACTTGTTCAGCAAATACTTTAGTGGATCTTTCTTTGCTATTAGTTTCATAGAATGAGTCAGCATATAATGTCGTGGCTTCTGAGTTGCAAATACAACTGCTAGGTATGTCTTCTCTATTGATGTATAATTCAATTCATAGCTGACAAGTGTTCTACTGATGTAATACACTGCTCTTTCTTTTCCTTCTTCATCATGTTGAGCTAGTAGAGCGCCTAATGATACATTTGTCGCTGAGATATAGAGAAACAATGGTTTTTCTTTAATTGGTGATACCAGTACTGGAAGATTCATGAGATATTCTTTGATTTTCATAAAAGCTTCTTCACATTTCTGAACCCATTTGAATGGAACATTTTTATGTAAAAAATGAGTGAATGGATAACATATATCTGCTAATTGAGAGATAAATTTTTTGATTGACTGCAATCTTCCTTGTAAAGATCGCAATTGACTTATGTTCCTAGGTGACTCTATCTCCATGATGGCTTTTACCTTTTCAAGATCTACTTCAATTCCACGGGCTGATATAATGTACCCAAGAAGTTTTCCAGAGGTTACTCCAAATGCGCATTTCTTTGGATTTAATCTCAACTGATATCTTTCCAGCCTATCAAAGATCTTGCTTAAGATGTTCAAATGTTCTTGTCTTGTATGAGATTTTACAAGTATATCATCTACATAATCTTTCATAAATATATGCATCATATCATGGAAAATTGTCGTCATGGCCCTTTGATAAGTTTCTCTTGCATTCTTAAGCCCAAATGGCATAACATTCCAGCAATAAGTACCCCATGCACAAGTGAATGTTGCCTTTTCTTGATCTTCAGGGGTGATTCTTATTTGATTGTATCTTGAGAAGCCATCCATTAATGAAAACATCTCATGCCCTGCTGATAACTCCATAATTATATCAATGTTTGGAAGTGGGAAATCATCTTTGGGACATGCTTTATTCAAATCTCTGAAATCGGTGCAGACTCTTATGCTTTTATCTGACTTTGACACTGGTACAATTCTTGAAACCCATTTTGGATAGGCAACAGGTCTTATGAAACCCACCTCTAATAGTTTCTTTAGCTCGGCTTTTACAAGAAGAGTGATGTGTGGATGCATCTTCCTTATCTTTTTCTTAACTGGTTTTGCTTTTAAATCCACATTGAGATGATGCATTATAAGATCTGGATTAAGTCCCAACATGTTAGCATAGGACCAAGCAAAATTTATTTTTCTTTGTCTGAAGAATTCCATGTATTCTTTCTTCTCTTTATTTGATAATGAGGCAACAAAATGAAATATCTTGGGATCTTTTGATGTTCCAATGTTTATTGCTTCTGTTGGTTCTATTAGAATAGTAGATCTCTTCTAAAAATATGCAGGGAGGATGTCAAACTTTCCATCTTCTAGCGCCTCCAAGAGGTTTTCACCGTCATATTCATCCTTTATTTTCCCTTTTGATTGATCTAGTGTTGCCATGAAATGGTTTTCAACAGTAGGTCTCTTTCCTTGTTTTATTTCAATTTTACGACTGGAAAGTTTGGCATTCTCCTGACTGCAAGAAATGTTACTTGATTCCACAGTGGAAGATATCTTAGGTGTTATGGGTTCGACAACATTAAGATACACAACTAAAAGTCATGATCATTGGAAAATACATCTAATTCGGGGTTTTCTAGATTATCCCAAGCAATTATTTCAAGATGAAGAAGGGGTAAGTCATAATCATTGTCATCGTTAGGTGCTTCAAAATTCATGACATAATGGTCATAATTTGGAGTAGAGTAGGTAATGTCATAGATAGAATGATCCCGAGGATTATCTCTCCCAAGTATTCTCCAATTAGTTCTAACAAAATTAGTATTAGCATTTTGTGGTTCATACTCAAATGGATCTTCATCTGACGTTCATCCCTTAAACAAATGGATTATATCAACACACACATCTTTAGTACTACAAGCTCCTTCTTGATTATTTTCAATAAATTCATTTGCATTTTGAAGTTGACATACTGGTGCACATGATATAGAGAATTATTTTTCTATCTTTTGTCTTCTTTCAAACTCTGCTTCTTCAGGACTAATAGTCAACTCTACTTGACTATCTCTTAGCTCTTCTATGGTTCTGCCATACTTTGGTACATCTTGCTCTTTATTTGATAAAAATATGATATTTCAAGATGCTTGATCTATATGTGTTTTTGCTTCTTGTGGCGTTATTTTTTTGTCTTTGTCATCCTCTTTCTTTTGTTGTCTTGTATATGCCTCTTTTCTTTGGATTATGAGTTCTTCTTGTCATCTTTCTAACTCCATCTTTTGTTTTATAATAAATAAGTCTTCCTTTGTGATGGCTGGTTTCTCTTCATTTCTTTCTTCACTTGATATAATAGATGAGACATATAGACCCCATTCATATTCATTTGAATTTGTCTCTAAACCATTATCTCGGGATATACCACTATACCACACAGGAATGTTGTATGGTGCAAAAAGTTCTCTGAAATTTGTCATCTCGATTTTCACTACTTCTGGAATATCTTGTTCAAATTTTGCACTTGCTTGTATTCCTTGAACTTGTTGACAAGATTCTTCTTTGCAATCTCTTCTTCTTGTTTCTCATGCTCTTCTTGTTTTTGCTTATTGGCTACTATTTTTGTTGCTTGATGTAGCTTTTCTTGCCATTGTTCTTCTTTAGAGACTGATTTCTTTCTCCATTTTGGTTGTTTATGATTATGTTGCTTTTGATTTATTTTTAGATATCCAAGTCCTGATTTATCTTCTTTAGGTTGTGTGTGGGGACAAATAGGTTCTGAAATACCTTGATGTCACTTACCAATTGGTCATTTTCCTTCATATCCCATTTTTTGCATGATTTTATAACCATTTCCATATTGTTCTATGAGAATATTGACTTCTGCAGTTGTTGCTATAGTTTCATTTTCATCTTTGTACAACCAACCAAGAATGTCCTTATCTTCGGTTTCTTCTTCAAGGGTTCCAACTTTAACAAATTCTCCATTAAACATATCTTTTGATTTCTCTGAGGTCTTTGATTGGATATTTGTAGGCTTTCCATATGACTTGGGTGAAAGTGGAAAATTATGCAAAGAATATTTTCCCATTCCTTCATCATTCAATTTGAGCTTTTTCTCAAAGGTTTCCCATAACTTTTCTTGAATTTATTTGGTAGGATATACTGACTCTCTGTTATGTGGAACTCTTGTATCTTGTGTTGGCTTCAGATTATTGCAATATTGGCTAGAGTCTGCAATTATAGTGACCTCTTGTCCTTCATGAGGAAATTTTACATATTGATGATATGTAGAAGGAACTGCTTTCATGGTGTGAATCCACGGTTTTCCCAGAAGAATGTTGTAAGAGGTTCAAATCTAAAACCCAACATAATTTATTCCTTTCCACAGGTCCTATTTTGATTGTCAACACCACAGTTCTCTTAGAAGAATGCCTTGCTTCATCATAAGCCTTAATAGTTATTTTCTTCTTTGGATCTACTGCATTTTCTGAATATCCCAGAGCTTTTATTAAACTTAATGCACAAATGTTTTAGCCTACTCCCCCATCTATGAGTACGTGTTTGACACGAGTTTTATTAATGGTGACTTCAACATGCAAAGGAGCATTGTGAGGATGTTGCAAGGACGCGTCATCATTTTCAAAAAATGATAAGCAATGAGGGGCTATAAGGTGTCCCACCATGTTTTGGAACTGATCCACATCCAAGTCTTTTGGAACTGTTGTTTCCACTAAATCTTTTTCCAAAATTTCCTTATGCATAGGTGAAACTTTGAGAAGTTCCAAAATTGATATTTGAGCGGGTATTCTTTGTAATTTATCTACTAAATTGTATTGTTGTGAAGTGGACGTTGAGTCTATTATTATACCTGGAAAGGTGAATTTTGCTTTGCTTTTCGTAATGACATTGATTGGATCTGAAGGTGGATTATCTTTAACAGTGATGGCATTTACCACATCATCATATGTATAACTGTAGTTCACTTTGGCTTTTCCTTTGTCATTCATCTTATGTCTATCCAGTGTGATAGTTCCATTATCGATTAGATCCTGGATAAGGTGTTTCAATTTTTGACAATCATTTGTTTGGTGTCCTTTATTCTGATGGTAATTACAAAAAAGATTGTCATTCCACCAATTAGGCTTGACTGGTGGTTCATAACTTCTTGCTTCTGGTAAAACAATCAATTTATTTGCAAGAAGAGTTTTTAAAGTTGATTCTAATGGTTCTCCAATGTTTTTGAATTTCTTGCGAGGATTGGAGAAGAAAGACTTGGATTTATTGCTTTCTTGATTGTTATTGTTTGGAATTTGACTTGATAGATTAAAAATTTGTTGTTGTTTCGTAGCACTATTATCATCATTTCCTCCATTGATGATATTCCTATTCTTTGACCAGAATTTGGGTTTGTCATTGTTGTTATTGTTATTGTAAGAATTATTGTAAAGTTTTAGCTCTCCTTTCTTTACCATTGCATCTTCTATTTTCAGACCATTCTCAATCATCTTGGCGAAAGAGGGAGGACATTTCATTTTTAGTCGATAACTCATTTCACTGATAAGATTATCAATGAATATGTCCATCTTTTCTTGATTAGGTACATCTCTTGGATACCTATTAAACATTTGTTTCCATCGCTACAAGAATATCATAAAAGATTCACCATTCTTTTATTTAACATTGCATAAATCCAGCATTGTTATCTCATTCCTTACATTGTAGGAATAGTGTGAAATAAATCTATTCACGAGTTCTTCAAAAGATTTAATTCTGAATGGTAATCTTGAAAACCATTCCATCGATTGCCCATTTAAACTCCTAGGGAAAAAATGCATCAGGTAAGTTTCGTTGTGTGCAAATTTCATACTCATAGTACAAAACTCCCTAATGTGATCCTAAGGATCAGATTTTCCATCGTATTTGTCATATTTAGGTATCTCGCAATGCTGTGGAAATGATGCCATATTCAAATTTTTATCGAAAGGATATGGGCAGATATCTTCTAATGAATACTTCTTGGAGCTTGTTCCATTTTGCATATCTTGTATCTATTGTTGTAGAGTTTGCATTTGTTGAGTGAGGTTTAACAACAAATTATCCATATAGTTTCTCCTTATTTCTCCGTAAGTTATTTTATCACTACGCTCTTGTCTTGTGTCATCCTGTTATTTTCTTGTCTCTTCATGACTTTCTTTATTTACATCTTCGTTATTTGGATCACCTGCGTTTTGGGTGTTACTTGCCTCCGCATCTTGTTTCAAGATTTCTATGTTAAAGTCTTGTGGCAATTTAGCTCCTGATTTTGCCAACATCAAAAGATATTTCTCTTTTTGTTTTGCCAATAATTTTTCCATTAGTCTATCAAATTTGAAACCTTTCTCAAGGTCTCTAATGGTGTTATTGACTACTTCTTCGTCAACAACGCTATACCCAAAAGTTTGGAATATTGGATTATCTTCTTCCTCCATTTGTTTTTGTTGTTTTCTAAGTTGTTCATATTGAGCTCTAGTCCAAACTATCATGTGATTGTTTCAAAAATTTTGAAGTTTCCAAAGATCAACTTAATAAGTAATTATTGGTTTAGGAAGATATGCTTTGTTGATTTTACCACTATTGTTTGTTTGTTGGGATAAAGCGTCTCTTTGTTGAAAAGCACGTCATTGCAAAATTTCTCCGTCAAACTCTGTCCTACAGCCACGTAATTGATAACTCAATGATGAATGGATAGTACTAACCCGGTACTAAGAGGGGGAGGTGAATCAATACAAACAAAAATACAGTCCTAAATCGGTTTGATAGCAAACACTTCAAATGACTGGCAAACAGTGACACCGGTTTGAAACAGGCTGCAACCGGTAAAGCTAAGAATGACAGAGACAAGCATTAACTAGTTACTCACTTAGCTTTTCACTCAACTCAAGACTACACTACCATTTCACCCTTATGCATAAATAGGTAATCTATCATCAGATCATAATAACAGCTAGTTCAACATGTTTTATTGACAAGCATAAAAACAGAACCATCATATGCTTGACATACAATAGCAAAGCATCACAAGATAAAAGCATCACACATGACACACATATTTTTCACGTGGAAACCCAACTAGGAAAAACCATGGTGGGGATGAATACCCACAAGTTGTTTTTGAACTCTTTAGAAGTCCGCTCTGTTAGGAGCCTTGTCCGGTTAGAGACATTACAATAGGTTCTGCTAGGAACCAATCCTATTAGGGATCACCCAGTTAAGGGATGGCTAGAATACCCGATTAAGGGTTAAACCCTGTTAAAGGTTACCTTGTTAGAGGATTTCAAGAACTCAATAGCTAAAGGATTTCGAACTCAATAGCTTTGAATTACCCTATTAAAGGATTTACAACAAGCCGGTTAAGGCTACCTTGTTAAGGGATTTTCCAACTGTTGAGGTGGTTAGAGATCAACAGGTATTACAATGATCTGGTAACAGCACTTAATGCCAATGTAGATCCACTCAATCTTCTCTTCACCTTCTGCACTTACACTCTGCAGGTATCACTTCTCTCCTTTTGGTCTGGCAAGAATCACGTATCCCTTCTCTTGGATACACACACAACTTTTTCCAACAACCTCAGAAAGAGACACAACATCGACCTTATAGGAAAACAGATAGGCTGATAGCATAAACCCTAAACCCTAAACCTATTAGGTTAAGGAATTCAAACGGTTCAATCCTGACCGTTGAGCACACTACATTAAATCCAACAGTTCTTGATCCAATCTCAAGACATTCTCCATCGTCCATTTCCACAGATTTCATGGCGGTTGATAACCCATCGCACATTATCACTGTTTTACAAACTTTGCACATTCCCGAGGTAGATAGGAACAATCTCCTTCATGCAAGATCCTTCACGCTCACAAGGCTTACGTGTCAACACGATCTGTTCTTCATTACCATGCAAACTCATCACACAAAGTCACCGGTTGAGCCACATAGGCTTGAAGCACTTCAACTGAAAACCCTGAAGTTGAGACTACCAACCAGTAGTCATACAACACTTCCATGTCCCGGTTCCCATAACTATATGTCGGTTCATCTTGAACAAACACATCACTTCACTTTGGCACAAATGCCGGTTCATAGTGTTCTACCTGTTCTCTCATATGTCGGTTCTCACCTCTTCAGCATATTGACATCAATGACAACATACAATGTCATTATGTCCTCATACCAGTTCACATAATGCCAACAATCTCCCCCTTTGGCATTGATGGCAATATACAAAGATATCTCTCTGCTTCACATCTTCTCCCCCAATTTCTGCAGATATCTTCTCCACTTCACATCTTCTCCCCCTTTGACAACAATACCAAAATGGAGGCACAAGCTTCCCTGTTCCATTATGCTGCTCCCCCTGAGGAGTAGCATCCTTCAACACATCAATCCTGAAGAAAAGTTTGACTATGCAATACCTGACTGATGTGGAGCATATACCTTTAGTTTACCTCCTAAAGGGGAAACACCCCTAATTCACCTCTTAAGTGCATAAATGTAGCCTTTGGGAGAGGCTTGGTGAATATGTCTGCTAATTGCTCCCGATTGGAAACATGTTCCAGTGCAATCTCTTTGTTCTGAACCTTTTCCCTCAAGAAATGATACTTAAGCTCAAAGTGCTTGGTTCTAGAATGTAAAACCGGATTCTTGGAGATATTAATTGCACTAGTATTGTCACAAAATATACTTACCGGTTTAGATACAAGAACTTTGAAGCCATTTAATACATGCTTCATCCAAATTGTCTGAGTGCAGTTCATGAAAGCTGCAACATACTCTCTTCCGCTGTAGACTGAGAGATACAACTCTGCTTCTTACTCATCCATGAGACCAGTCTACCACCGAGAAAGAATGCACCACCGGTTGTGCTTTTTCGGTCATCTATATTGCCTGCCCAATCAACATCTGTGTATACTTTCAAGTTGAAATCCTTTCTATAAGGATACCACAATCCATAGTCAACAGTTCCATTTAGATACCTAAGAATCTGCTTGACTGCAACCAAGTGAGATTCTCTTGGGCTTTTCTGGAATCTTGCAGTAATGCTAACTGCATGTGCAATATCCGGTCTGCTATGCACTACATAATGCAACTTACCAATCATTGATCGGTATTCCTTCTCATCAACCAATTCTGAGTCATCTTCTTTAGATAGTTTACAACCGGTCACCATCGGAGTACCAACCAGTTTGCTATCTTCCATGCCAAAGGTCTTCAACACCTCTTTGACATACTTGGACTGAGTGATAAATATTCCATCCTTCATCTGCTGGATCTACAGTCCAATGAAGAATTTAATCTCCCCTATGAGTGATATTTCAAACTCTTTCTTCATCTCATATGCAAACTCATGACTCATCTTGTCATCTCCACCAAAGATAATATCATCAACAAATACCTCACAGATCAGGATCTGGTCTCCTTCAGACTTCAAGTAGATATTACTATCTTCACTTGTTCTCTCAAATCCAATCTTCACAAGATGGGAATGCAGACATTCATACCATGCTCTAGGTGCTTGCTTTAGTCCTGTAGACATATAAAAATGACCATATTCCTAAATGAATATTTTATGTTCATTTCTCTATTTAATTAAATCCAATTTAATTAAAATACCCACATTCCTCTATTTAATTAAGTAAATTACTCAATTTATTTAAATTAAATTCACTATATCCATTTAATGAATAAATCATTTTATTCAATTAGATCCCCCCTATCCACTTTTAATTAAATTCAAATTTAATTAAATAGTTATCCTAAATTGAATAAATCTAATTTATTTAATTGTAACCAAATTGAATTAAAATACTTTATTTCAATTAAATCCTATTATCCCTCCATCCACTTGCAAAATCCTAAACCCCTTTCTAATCCCTTCTAGAATCTTCTAATTGCTTCTAATTAGCCTAACCCCTCCTCTAAACTTTGTCACATCCCTAAGCAAGGGGAGGTCACTTCTCAAACCCTCAAAGTCTTTGATAACCATTAAAGGCTTTCAACCTTCAACCACTTAATTCCTCAAAGTCTTTGATAACCATTAAAGGCTTCCAACTTTCAACCACTTAATCCCCCAAAGTCTCCAATAACCATTAATGGTTAACTCAAACCCTCTTACATGGTTAAAACATTTGTTTTGACTCAACCTTCACCCAACCCAAGGGTCTCATCAGGCCTTTAATGCTTTGACCATGATTATCTCTTAATCATTTGCACAAAGGTTTATCCTTGGATTAACTCTTAATCCAGTGGGTAATCCTAATTTAAGCTTGACCCTTACCCTCTAGATAACCATGAGGTCTTCTCAGGCATTTAATGTCTCCAACCCCTTCTCTCAACCCAACCCTATGTTGACACTTGTCACCATTTCATTGGTGCCAATTACAAACATGGATCCCCAACTTTCAAACTCAACCCTTGATTAAACCATTCAATCTTGACCATCCATTGCCCTATTCTTGTTATAAATAGAGCTCTCATTCCTCCATAACAATCATCCTTCAAATCTGTAGTATCATACTTATGCTCAAATACATTCAAGCTTTCATATCATTTTTATGCTCATCATTTTAGCCTTTTTTAAATCAGGAACTAGTCTAAATATGCCTATTGAGAATATTTTCTTTATCATTTAGCTCAATCATAGACTAATATATCATGTTAGGATAGTATTTATACTAACCTTGTCATCTTATAATCTAGTTTATTGCATTTCTAGAATCATGCATAGCTTAGGATGCATTTCATTCTAAAATCTATCAAAGCATCCCTCGTTCTTGCATTCGCCATCCCTAAACCATTTTGCTCAGTGATCTGAGAGCAAAAACATTGGTTTGAGGGACATTGTAAGATAGAGAACCATGGGACCCACCTTGGGAAGCTGAGTAATACTTCATTACTCTATAGCTTGCACCAAGAAGTCCTGTGTGTGTGTGTGGACAAGTCTTTTTGGAACATTTTTCACATATTGAGTTCTATTAAACCCGCTTTTCCCGCATACATTTTTGGCGCCCACTGTGGGGCCCGACCCCAAATATCAAATCGGTTTTTGAAATTAATCACTTTTGTAGGTCCGCGGGAAACAGGAATCAGCGCGTGGGAAACATTCCCTAGCGCATCTGGTTAACAGTCTAGCGCATCCCGCTTACTGTTTAGCGCGTGGGGTCTATACTCTAGTGCGTGAAGACCTTTCCTCAGTGCATGACTCCCTCTAATATTTTCCTGTAGGTTTCAGTGCGGAAGAAAACCAGAGCAGCGCGTTCAGTTCACTGTTTAGCGCATTCAGCAAACAGTGTAGCGCGTTGATACTTAGTTTTAGTGCATCAAGGGTATATCGTAGGGCATACAGTCTGTTATGTAGTGCATCGAAGACAGAAACAAAAATTGTAACCGAAAATTAAATTTTAGACTTGTTGAAGTCCACAAAATCCTCTGTTTTTCTAACTACTATGGTGGTATTTTGCAGGATTTCTGACATTTTATTGCAGGGATGAGCTTAGTGTCTTTTTTTTTTTTTTAGAACTATAAATTGTTTAAATTTTACTAGCTTGTTCAAGTTAGTTAAAATTTAAAGTCTTTTTAATTCTAGTTAAATAAAATTGAACTCACCTTATTTGGGCTATAAAACAAATCACAAAAAAAAAAACAATCTTTTCATGCTTTTTATAGGAGGGCAAAATTTTCATTTTGGGCTTTAAAATGAACAAGTAGAATTTTCAGTTTTGCAAACAAAGGGATTTAAAACGAACTTCACCATCCTTTGGTGCATAAAAGGATTCACTTCAAATTTCTGTAAAGTAAAAGAATCACACATGTCCAGAGTCATTTACAACTAAAGAGGGAAGATCTTCCCCTTTTAAGTGATTTCTTTTGCTGACCAAAACATCGAATTTACTTTGTTGACCAAAATTCCTTTTCATAGATCAGAAAATCATTGCTCTGAAAGGATAAAATAAACACCATGTTTTCGTGGAGCAACATCTCCACATAGATTTTAGCAAATCACTGAATTGAAAGGATAAAAGGAACCAACTTGATTGCTTTGTCTTGAAAGTGGAAGGAATATGCTCTCCCCTTAATTGGGTGATCAAAAATCCAGCCCACTCTTACAGCTTTCTGTAGTTCAAGCATTTACATCCTTTAGCAGGCCCGCCTTCTCGAGGAGTTGGAATCAACTCTTAAAGCCATTTATGGCCGGTGTGAAGGGAATGACCTAAGTGGGGAACGGCTTTGACGCCAAGAATTCCAACCCACTATAATCAAATGTGGAAAGTGATGAAAGTCCTTTTCAACGATTGTGCGCAGTGATTAGCGTTCCCCCAGTATCCTGGAGATACGTAAAGCCTTTTTTCTAAAGGTTAGGAAGCCTCCTGAGGGAGTTTATCACTGACGGCCGAACGGGAAGCCTGATTACGAACCATAGAAATAGAAACTTTGAACCGAGTCAGTAACCAGACATTTATAACATCATAGTGCAAGGGTGGGGAATAATCCGCCCCCAAGATTACTCACCATATATCTCCCAAGATAACTACTCAACTGTGAAGCAATTCACTTTGAGTTAATTTCTGGCAAAAGGCAAAAAAATGGGCGCCCTCTAGGGGGTGACACGGCTGTTTGAGCTGACAGAGTATCGAGACTAGTGGGCTATGATGTTATTTATGACCCTTGACTAAAGAGTCTTTCTGAAGTGTATTACTTGTATCAAAACCTGTTAAAACATTGGGGATTTGAACACATCCTCGTAGAACATACACTTTTTGTTAGATTAGGCAAAATGGTTGTACTTTTTGTGCTGTGCTTACATTTATTACTTCAGAAAATCATCCATAAAACTTGAAAAATTTGCAACAAAAATTCAAAATTCACAAAAACCAAACCAAAGAAAAAAATCAGGGCAGTTTAGCGCATAAGAGCAACTTCTTAGCACGTGGAGTACTTTTGTTAGCACATCCAAACCGTCAGTTAGCGCATTGGTTCAAAACAACAGCGTTTCATCTTAAGGCAAAACAGTGTAAAAACCTTTGGCGCATCAAAAAAATAGTCTAGCACGTGGAAGCAACATCTTAGCGCGTGGAGACCAAACATTAGCGCATGAAGTCCAACAGTTAGCGCGTCAAAGACCCAGAATAGCGCATAGCTTTTTCAACAGCTAGAAACACAATTTTAACAGTCCAAAGCTTTAGCGCGTGTCTGGGGGCAGCCTAACACGTGTGGATATTATTTTAGCGCATAGAAGAATTTCAGTAGCGCATGTAGACTCTGTTCTAGCGCGTGATCCAAAACAGAAAAACAGAGAGCAAAACTGGGAAACATTTTGAAAATTTCAAAAACATTTTTAGAAGCCTTTTTTATCAACATCATTTTTTCATCAAACCAGAGTCACAAAAACAAACCACTAAAACTATTTCTTGAGCAAAATTTGTGTCAAAACGAACGTTGTCAGAATCCTAAACAAATCGCGCAATAGAGGACGTCTCTCCTATCATAATCCAAAAATTTCATCATCAGTATCAACAGAATCCTTTACCATCTTACGGATTTTTATCTCACAAACACCACTTGTTTAAAACTTTCCAATTGTCAAATCAAGTTTCCAGATCGGGAAGCTTCTATCCATATCATTTGACATGCTTTGTCGTGAAGGGACATCTAAACCTTCACTTTGATAGAGTAAGATTTGAAATTTTCAAAAACAAGAATCAACTGAATCCAAACCAATCAAAGGAAACCATTGATCACTCATGCATGACTAATCCCCTTATTCTGAGAAGAAAGAACCTCTATCATAACATCACATTGAAGAAACAACCACCTAGTTTTTCCAAATTCATCAAGAGATAAATTTTTATACATCAATCATCAACTCTTCAAATCTCATCGGGTATTCCTTCATCACGTCAAACAGTATATCCAAAACAAATCCAGTGAATTTGACAAAGAACTTTTGAAAACAAGAGCATACTGTCAAAAGTCTGCTTTTAATCAAACCATAAACCGCGGAGGAAAGATCAATCTAGCATTCTTGCCCGACGAGTGCATCACATATAACACATCTCGACCAGAACCACCAACCCCTGAGCAACATATCAACGAGGCTTTTGTCCCCTTCATCACTGAAAGTTTCTACTAAAATGCCTGTTACTCGCTCTCAAAGAGACAAACAAAGCGAGGCACATGCTGAGTCCAGTATGAATCAAAGATTATCAAATCCTTTTGAGGTTCCACCCTTAGAAGAACCTGAAATTACTGAAGCACTTCTTCGAGAATGTCAGGAAAACCCTTCATTCCAAAAGCTTGTAGAAAAGCTCATGGAAAATGACAAAGAAAAATATCTGCTCATGCTTACAAGCAAAGGAGTTAAACTTCCCGAAGATTTAGACCCAAACATATTTAAAACTGGATCTCGACAATATGCATATCAAGAACAACAAAGAGAAGAAGAAACCCATAACTTTGAACAACATATACCTGAGCAACACATTCCAGAACAACGCATACCAGAGATGCATATACCTGAGCTAGAAACACCAGAACAAAATATACCATTTACTACACCTTTTCAGCTGAGAACCAATACAAGGCAAGAACTTTTCCCTCGACAAGAACATATACCTTTGGCAGCCCTTACTCAACAAATGCAAATGTTGCAAAGGCAAATACAAGATATGCAACAAGGGACAACAGTGCGGTACTCTTTAAACGAAATCTGTCCTTACCCATTTGATAGAAGATTGAACATGGTGCCTTTTCCTCCAAACTCAGACATTCCCAAATTTGATAAATATGATGGGAAGAGTGATCCCCGAGATCATGTTCAAGAATTTTGCACACTGAGCCTTGAATTTGCTCATGATGACACCTATTTGATGAGGTTATTCCTCAGAAGCTTGGGAGGGCAAACCATGGAATGGTTATCCAAAATTTTGCCACCTGTCAGATCATTTGATGAATTGGTTAACAAATTCATAACCCACTATTCCTACAACATCCAACATGCCATAACCATGCTAGATGTTTGCAACACTAAACAAAAGAACAACGAAACATTCATGGTGTTCCTTCAATGCTGGCGATGCATGGTCTCCAGATATCCTTGAGATATTCCCGAGAAGGAGAAAATGGAAATCTTCATCGATAACTTGAATAGTGAAATGAGTTACAGACTAAAACTTCAATGCATACCATCTTTCGCTAAATTAATTGAAAATGGCATTCAAGTAGAGGAAGCCTGTGTTAAAAAGGGAACACTCAAATTTTACAAAGAAGGAACAAACTCATCAAACTACAATAACCAGAACAATACCAACCTTGAAAAATCTCGATTTTGGACTCGAAACAAAAATGAAGGCAACAATGAAACACATGATCCCAAATCTAAACAACCAGTGCTCGCATTGTCTGGAAATCCTCAAAACACGAAAAATCCTAAAAATGCTAATACAAATGCTAACACATATGCGCAAAACACCGATCAAGGACAACTCAACACAAACAACACCAACGATACACAAAGCAAAAACATGAATCCAGGACCTAACAACAATTCACGCAACAACACAAACAATTTCCAAAAGCGTATCTTCACACCACTGGGACAATCAGTAGAATCCGCATTCAGAGAACTTTTGGCAAACAAGATTCTTTCTTTGCCTCCAATCAGCAACTATGAACCCCCAATCAAACCACCTTGGTGGAATGATTCACACTATTGTGATTTCCATCACAACAAGGGTCATAGAACAAACAAGTGCATGAGATTGAAACACATAGTACAGGACATGATTGATCGAGGTGACTTAACGGTGGATGGTCTCAAAACAAATGGTGATCACGGAGCCTTCAAAAATCCTCTCCCAAATTACAACAAAGATGGAGCATCAACTTCGGATGATACACGTGGAGCTCGTATTAATCACATCTATAACAACACAATCAACTACATATCAGCTGAAGATCATCAAGTCAATGTCATCACCATTCGAGATTGGCATGATCATGAATCTGTCAATGTAACAACCCGAACTCAGAAATATATCTTGAAGGGACATACTGCACCTACAACTACCACACCAAAAATCCAATATGATTTGGTTAGCCAACTATGCAAGAATCCAGCTCAAATATCTATCCTAGAATTATTGAAGCTATCACCGAAGCACAAAGACATATTGGAGCAAGCGCTATTGGAAACAAATGTACCTCAAAATCTAGATACAGACAAATTTCAAGCTATGGTCGCCCATATGACAGGACCTCATAACCTCACCTTCTCAGAGCATGACAATACTTCCTTGAGTCATCCGCATAATACTCCTTTCCATATTGAAGTCATTGTTTGCAAACACCGAGTAAAAAGAGTCTTAATAGATGGAGGAGCCAGACTTAATATATGTACTTTAAAGCTTATCCGTGCATTAGGCTTCTCAGAAGAATCTATTGATCCTTGCAAGAAGATTACCATAAAAGCATATGATGATGAGGAAAGATCCTCTAAAGGAATAGTGATATTACCTATTCAAGTAGGACCAGTACAAAAGGATACTATATGTCAGGTCTTAGATATTGATCTCACCTACAATATTTTGTTAGGACGACCTTGGATACATGAAATGCAAGCAGTACCTTCCACTAATCACTAGTGTGTCAAGTTTCCTTATGATGGACAAGAAATCTCCATATCAGCTGATCATAATCCATTCCAACATTGCAACGCAATGGGGGCAGCCCAAGACAGTTTGGTTCCTCATAATAGAGAAAAGTAGCGATCTTCAACATCAGATCCATAAACAGCAAAATCCAACTCCTTATGGGGAGACTTCAAACAGAAAATGCAAATCAAAGACCAAGGCATGGGAGAATACTCTTTGGAACCGTTATGTTTGGCCAAATTGCCAACATCACCTAGATCGCATGGTTTGCCTACTACATCAACACATCTGGCCACTCAGCCCATCACTAAATTTGATGGTACCTTCATCCAATTGGGTACTCTTGCACATGAATTAGAAGACAAAGATGTTCTTAGCTGGTTATACAAAGATGAGGAAGAAGATCATAGAGTAGCCGCTCTGGACATTGTTCTACCAACACACATGTATGGAAAAGGCTACTTAATCATGAAGCAAATGGGATATGGCGGTAAAGGACCTATTGGGAAACGCAAAGGAGTCACTGAACCTATAGGTCTTCCTTCACAACCTAGTAGAAACAAAGCAAGATTGGGTTCTAAATTCACGTTCCTATTGAAAAGGCCGCCACACACAACTACAAAACCTCAATGGAAGGTAAAGAAGAAGTACAAAGAAGAATCCTGGCAGGAAGCACTCTTTGAATCAGCAGAAACAATCCGCAAGGCACAGGAACGTCAAGATCAGAAGTTGCATCAGGGAAAGCTTCTAAGTCATAAGAAGGCCCTATCTGCAGCCATAGCTCATATTCAAACACCAATGTCTCAAAAACAAATCATGTCCTCTCCAGATACCATTATTCCTCCCCGAGGAAGTACAGTCTATGAACAAATCCAGAAAGTAAAAGACGGATCTGATACAGAATCAACAAAAACCATCAAAATGGTATCCATTATCAAAGATTTGTTTTCACCATACAACATACCTGTTTTCAGCACAGATAGAATCTAGGATGATGCCTATGAGACAGATTCCAATGACTATGAATGGGGTACCTGCTCCAATGCTACTACAAATGTCCTGGATGATACTGATTCTATATCCCTTTCTCAAGAAGAACATAACGCAAAAGATAGACCTCTTGAATTTGGACCACAAAATATCTATGACGCCAAGGAAAGCGAACAAGAACATTATGAACAAGTCTATGTGGAAGATAATACCATCGAAGACCTCGACGAAATCCTGAACTTCTTTAAAACCAAGAACAATCACGATGCAAACTCTGTCCTAACACTCACAGTAGCCGAACTTGATCCACCCAACGATTCCTTACCGCTTGTCTTTCTTGACCTCATCGACTGGGATGAACCTGAAACACATGATATACCAATTTTCCTAGATGATGAATCTATTATCCATTACCTATGTACCGTAAATCCGGAAACAGGCTCTCCCAGTGAACAAAATAATGATGTCTACAAACCAGGGAGTGCCAAGTCTCTCAATCGCAAAAATGAACTAAGTAAAGGATCTGATGCTGAAAACCAGTCAATGGCAGCTCTAGATAACAAAAAAGTAAAAATAAAGGACGCATCTGAGGGTGAAAACCTTTCTAAGGCACCTAACGATGGGAGACTTGACACTCTTCCTGAGCACTTTCATGAACGATCACCCATTTTGATTGAACCCACTCAATCAATCAACATTGGTACCACATAAGCCTCCAGAAGCATACACCTTGCAGAATCCTTGAAAGAGGAAGAAAGATCAGCATTCATCATCTTCTTTAAAGGACAACAAATTAACTTTGCTTGGTCATATGCTGATAAGCCTGGAGTAGATCCACACTTAATCATGCATCACTTGTCCATTTCTACAGGAGTTAAGCCAGTCAAGCAAAAGCTACGAAAGATGAATCCATAGGTGGCACTCATGGTCAAAACTGAACTAAAGAAACTATTAGACGTCGGATTCATCCGACCCATTGATTATGCGAAATGGATTTCCAACATCATTCCAGTATCAAAACCAGATGGTAGTATCAGAATATGCACTGACTTCAGAGACGTCAACAAAGCTTGTCCAAAAGATGACTTTCCTCTGCCCAGTATCGACATAATTGTAGATCTTACAGCAGGTCATGCAATGCTCTCACTAATGGATGGTTTCTCTGGCTATAATCAAATCAAAATAGCCCCAGAAGATCAAGATAAAACAACATTCACCTTTCCTTAGGGAACTTACTGTTGGAATGTTATGCCTTTTGGCTTAAAGAATGCAGGGGCCACTTATCAAAGAGCAATGACCACAATATTCCATGACATGATGCATACATTTATGGAAGACTATGTGGATGATTTACTCGCTAAATCCTTCACTAGAGCTGAACATCTTGGCATCCTAACAAAGATCTTTGATCAATTGGAGAAATTCCAAGTCAGGCTCAACCCTAAGAAATGTGTCTTCGGGGTTACATCAGGCAAGTTACTAGGCTACATTGTCTCAGCTAAAGGTATTGAAGTAGATCCAGCAAAGGTACAAGCCATTATGGACATGCCACCACCAAAGAATATCAGTCAACTCAGATCTCTACAAGGATGACTTCAATCAATCAGGCGATTCATCGCTCAACTAGTAGATAAAAGTCTACCATTTAACCATTTACTACACAAAAATGTACCATTCAAATGGGAGGCCAAGTGTGCAGAATCTTTTTACCAAATCAAACAGTACCTGATGAATCCACTAGTTCTAGTACCACTAGTCGTAGGAAAGCCTCTTATCTTATATATCTCAACAATAGATATATCACTGGGGGCACTATTGGCACAAGAAGATCAACAAGGGAAGGAACGCGCCATATATTATATCAGTAGGACATTGAATGGCTATGAACTCAATTATACATTCATTGAACAGGCTTGCCTAACAGTGGTCTTCGCATCTCAGAAGTTCTGACATTATATGCTAGCACATACCATTAAGCTAGTAGCAAAAATTGATCCTCTCAAATATCTACTCAGTAAGGCAGCTCTTACAGGCCGATTGGCTAAATGGGTCATGATTCTCAGTGAATTTGACATCCAATACACAGAAAGATGAGCCATCAAGGGACAAGCAATTACAGATCAGTTGGCTGAAGCACCACTCCCTGGCAAACACACCATGGAGATTGAATTTCCAAACAAGGACGTTCTTGCTCTTTCTACTAAACAATGGACCCTATACTTTGACGGATCCTATACACAACATGGTTTAGGTGCTGGCATTTTGTTCATCACTCCTGAAGGACACACTATACCAAAATCATATAGGCTCATGTTTCCATGCACAAATAATGTGGCTGAATATGAGGCACTGGTCATAGGCATCAAAATGGCCGTAGAATGGAAAATCACAGAGTTGAAAGTCTATGGAGACTCACAACTAGTCGTCCATCAAATCAACAATGACTATCAGACAAAGGATGACAAGCTACTACCCTACAAGCGAATGGTGGATGATTTCAAACAGTATTTTGTGCACATCACCTTCGAGCAAATACCAAGATTAAACAACAAAGCAGTCGATGCAATGGCTACAATCGCTTCATTACTACAAATTCCAAAACAACAGAGTCGTTACGAGTTCCTGGTAGAGCAACTGTTCTCCCCCGCCTATGACCACTCTAAATCCCATGTTATCTATGCCTTAACTGGTTCAGATTCTCTGTTATATGGACCAATATACGACTACCTCAAGCATAATATCTTACCAATTGACCAATCCTGTAACCAAAGACGTAACTTTATCCGACAAGCTACCCGTTACACCCTTACCGCTGATACTTTGTATCATCGAGATCTCAATGGTACTCTTCTTCGTTGCCTTGATCGTAATGATTTCGATTCTGCTTTACACGAGCTTCATGAAGGTATTTGTGGCACACATTCCAGTGGCACTACTCTTGCTAAAAAGATTCTATTAATGGGATACTACTGGCCTACAATGGAGAAAGACTCATATCATTTCGCTAAGAAATGTCCTAAATGCCAGATCCATGGCAATCTGATACATGCACCAGCACAGGAACTGCAGCCATTTACAACATCCTGGCCCTTTTGTCAGTGGGGACTAGACTTGGTTGGCAAAATTCATCCTTCATCTTCAAATGGATACAAGTTCATTATAACAGCAACAGAATACTTTACCAAATGGATAGAAGCAGTTCCCATGACCACAGTGAGTGGGAAACAAATTGCCTCTTTTATCCTCAATTATCTGATCTGCAGATATGGTATTCCAAGTTCAATCATCACAGATAATGGATGGCCCTTCAAGAATCAAGATGTCCAAGAACTATGTGAAAAATTTAAAATCCAACATAGGTTCTCTACACCATATTACCCACAGGGCAATGGTCAAGCAGAAGCATCTAACAAGACAATACTGAAAATCCTCAAGAAAACAGTGAATGATGCAGGAAAAGATTGGCACGTACAATTCAATCCAGCACTTTGGGCATATAGAACCAGCATCTGCACACCTACAGGAGCAACACCATACTCATTGGTATATGGATCAGAAGCCATTTTGCCCCTGGAGGTAGAAATCCCATCTCTCAGAGTCTCTTTGAAAGGTTTAATCCCAAATGAAGAGTATCGAGTTAACCGACTGCAAGAACTTGAACTATTAGATGAAAGATGCCAACATCCTTATACTCATCTCAAAGCATATCAACAACGCATGTGCAGGAGCTACAATCACAAAGTCATTCCTCGCAACTTCAAGGTTGGTGACCTAGTCCTCAAAGAAAATCCAAGAAATCAGCAAGATCGAGAAAAGAAAGGGAAATTTGAACCTAACTGGTTGGGTCCCTATGTTATCATATCAGTCTATGGATCAGGTGCCTATCAGCTAACAAATTCTGAAGGAGATGTGCTCGATGAACCAACTAACAGCATCCATCTAATAAGGTACTACACTTAAGTGGCCTAGTGCACGGAAAAAGCCAAAATAAGCAAAAAAAAAAAAAAAATCCAGAAAAAGCAAAAACATAAAGTACAAATAAAAACAAATGGTGAAAACCTGGTAAACAGGTGCTCTTGTGAAAGAATGGCTCCTCCGTCTATATCAATCCCATTTTATCCATACAAACACTATCGGCCATCGCCCAACACTTAGCAAATATCCATTCAGGACATACTTAGTGTAGTCACTATCCTGATTTGTCTATATATATCCTCTTACCACTAATCTACCATGGCTTGGAAATCACTGTACATATTCACATCAAGAGGCACACACACACATATAGAGGACTTCTTGGTGCAAGCTATGGAGTAATGAAGTATTACTCAGCTTCCCAAGGTGGGTCCCATGGTTCTCTATCTTACAATGTCCCCCAAACCAATGTTTTTGCTCTCAGATCACTGAGCAAAATGGTTTAGGGATGGCAAATGCAAGAATGAGGGATGCTTTGATAGATTTTAGAATGAAATGCATCCTAAGCTATGCATGATTCTAGAAATGCAATAAACTAGATTATAAGATGACAAGGTTAGTATAAATATTATCCTAACATGATATATTAGTCTATGATTGAGCTAAATGATAAAGAAAATATTCTAAACATGCATATTTAGACTAGTTCCTGATTTAAAAGAGGCTAAAATGATGAGC
This sequence comes from Cryptomeria japonica, assembly GCF_030272615.1. Taxonomy (NCBI): domain Eukaryota; kingdom Viridiplantae; phylum Streptophyta; class Pinopsida; order Cupressales; family Cupressaceae; genus Cryptomeria; species Cryptomeria japonica. The sequence continues at coordinate 441,278,099 of NC_081406.1, read as the reverse complement.
ATAAAAATGATATGAAAGCTTGAATGTATTTGAGCATAAGTATGATACTACAGATTTGAAGGATGATTGTTATGGAGGAATGAGAGCTCTATTTATAGCAAGAATAGGGCAATGGATGGTCAAGATTGAATGGTTTAATCAAGGGTTGAGTTTGAAAGTTGAGGATCCATGTTTGTAATTGGCACCAATGAAATGGTGACAAGTGTCAACATAGGGTTGGGTTGAGAGAAGGGGTTGGAGACATTAAATGTTTGAGAAGACCTCATGGTTATCTAGAGGGTAAGGGTCAAGCTTAAATTAGGATTACCCACTGGATTAAGAGTTAATCCAAGGATAAACCTTTGTGCAAATGATTAAGAGATAATCATGGTCAAAGCGTTAAAGGCCTGATGAGACCCTTGGGTTGGGTGAAGGTTGAGTCAAAACAAATGTTTTAACCATGTAAGAGGGTTTGAGTTAACCATTAATGGTTATTGGAGACTTTGGGGGATTAAGTGGTTGAAAGTTGGAAGCCTTTAATGGTTATCAAAGACTTTGAGGAATTAAGTGGTTGAAGGTTGAAAGCCTTTAATGGTTATCAAAGACTTTGAGGGTTTGAGAAGTGACCTCCCCTTGCTTAGGAATGTGACAAAGTTTAGAGGAGGGGTTAGGCTAATTAGAAGCGATTAGAAGATTCTAGAAGGGATTAGAAAGGGGTTTAGGATTTTGCAAGTGGATGGAGGGATAATAGGATTTAATTGAAATAAAGTATTTTAATTCAATTTGGTTACAATTAAATAAATTAGATTTATTCAATTTAGGATAACTGTTTAATTAAATTTGAATTTAATTAAAAGTGGATAGGGGGGATTTAATTGAATAAAATTATTTATTCATTAAATGGATATAGTGAATTTAATTTAAATAAATTGAGTAATTTACTTAATTAAATAGAGGAATGTGGGTATTTTAATTAAATTGGATTTAATTAAATAGAGAAATGAACATAAAATATTCATTTAGGAACATGGTCATTTTTATATGTCTACAAGTCCATATAAGGATTTATGTAGCCTACATACCATGTCACTGTCTTCAAATAGGGAAAACCCATCTGGTTGCTCAATATACACCTCTTCAAGTACACCATTTAGGTATGCAGATTTTACATCCATTTGATATACTTTGAAACCTTTAAAAACTGCATATGCAAGAAGCATACAGACTCCTTCCAATCTAGCTACGGGAGCAAAGGTTTCTCCATAGTCTTCTCCTTCTTCTTGAGCATATCCTTTGCACACTAATCTAGCTTTGTTCCTAATCACTATGCCATCCTCATTCAGCTTATTTCTAAAAACCCATTTAGTACCAATGACATTTTTGTGTTCCGGTTTGGGTACCAAAGACCATGTACCATTTTTCTCTATCTGGTCAAGTTCCTCTTCCATTTCCTTGATCCATTCTTCATCCTTATGTGCCTCTTTGAATGATTTTGGCTCAAATTCAGAGATCATACATGAGTTTTCTCTGACCTTTCTTCTTGTAAGGATTCCTGCATCCTTATCTCCTATGATCTGCTTAGGATCATGATTCAGCTTGACATACCGAGGAATGGTTTTGATAGATTCCTCTTGCTTTTCTTCTTCATCCTCATCTCCATCAATATCAGCATCTACATTTGCTAGTGTAGGAACATTGTTACTGGTACTCGGTTGGCTGTCAACCGGTTCCCAGAAGGTTGCAACCGGTTCATTTACTGCTTGCTCACTGCCGGTTTCGTCATTTTTCTCAGAGGTTTCATCGACTCTTACATTGATGCTTTCCATAATTCTCTGAGTCCTATTGTTGAAACACTTGAGAGCTTTTCTCTTGGTGGAATATCCTAGGAATATTCCCTCATTACATTTTGCATCAAATTTTCTCTGGTGTTCACTCCTCTTGATGTAACATTTGCTACCAAACACTCTAAAGTAGCTAACCACAGGTGTCTTACCGGTCCAATACTCATAAGGAGTTTTATCCTTACCTTTCTTGATGAGTACCTGGTTCATTGTGTAGACTGCAGTGCTCACCGCTTCTCTCCAAAAGGTGTGAGCTACCTTTCCTTGAATCAACATGGTTCTAGCTACTTCAACCACAGTCCAGTTATTCCTCTCTGCTAGGCCATTCTGTTGTGGAGTACGGGGGGCAGACAATTGCCTCTTGATGCCATGTTCTTCATAATACTTGTTGAATTCATCGGAAGTGAATTCCCCTCCTTGATCAGTTCTCAGGCACTTGATCCTTTTACTGCTTTCCTTCTCCACTAATGCTCTGAAAGATTTGAACTTTACAAAGGCTTCAGACTTGTCTTTCAAGAATGTGACCCACATCATTCTTGAGCAGTCACCAATGAGAATCATGAAGTACCTATCACCCTGCACACTTCTAGTTTTCATAGGACCACACAAGTCAATATGCACAAGATCAAGCAAGTTGTCAGCAGTGAAAGATTTACCTTTAAAGGTTGAGGAAGACATTTTCCCCAATTGTCACTCTCTGCACAAGGTATTATCCAGTTTGCTTAGCACCGGAAACCCTCTAACTGCCTTGATCTTACTAGCCTTCACAATGTTATCAAAGTTTACATGGCAGAGTCTCCTATGTCATATCCAGCTATCATCAAATTTAGCCATAAGACATGTACTTATATTTGCATTCAGCTGAAATAGGTTACTTTTGGTCTACATGTCGGTGGCCACAAATTCACCATTCTTTCCTTTGATTCTGCAAACTCCATTCTTCAATTCCAGAGTGAGGCCATTGTCATTTAGTTGGGCAACACTCAAAAGGTTGTCTCTAAGACCATCAACCCAATACACATTGTCAGCACTACTCTTTCCATTCAGAGAGATGGACCCTCTACCTTTGACCATGCAAGGTGCATCATTGCCAAAGCGAACCACACCACCATCATACTCCTCCAAGGATAGAAACTTGCTCCGGTCACCAGTTATATGGTGAGAACAGCCACTATCAATGATCCACTCATTGGAATTATCAAACTGGGAGACAAGAGCCTTCTTGTCTGACATATCTTCCTTGATAGCAACAAACACAATATCTTCATTTTCTTCATCCTCTGATTCTTTATCTATGACACCTTCATCAACTGCCACAAAATAGTTTCTCCGGTTTCCTCCTTTGAATTTCTTGAACCTTTCTAATTTGTCCTTGTTGTCGCCATTAGGACAGTTTACAGCAATATGTCTTATCCGGTTACAAGAAAAGCATTTCAAAGGTAGCTTACCTCTATATTTGTTGGTTCCTTTAGGAAGTTTCTTGGAAAGGAGAGCTTCAAATGCCATCAGAATCTCCTCATCATCCATTTCTCTGTCCTGTCTTGGTTCACCACTAGTGCTAGCTTCTTTTCCTTTTCTGGACGGTACTGTAGAAGCTTTAAAGTTGATTCAGTCTTTTGAACAATGCCATCGAAACTATTTAGCTCATAGGCTATCAACTTTGCAATGATGGAGTCTAGGGATACGTTAGTCTTGTCTATTGATCTTAGCTCCTGAATAGCAGCAACCCTTATTGTATAGATCGGCAATAGGGATCTCAGGACTTTGCTTACCATAGTGGAATCTTTTATTTTACCACTTGCACTCTTGATATCTCCAACAACGGTTTTGATTCTTATTCCATACTATTGAATGGTCTCACCTTCAACCATCTGCATATCTTCAAACTTCCCTCTAAGGCTTTCTTCCTTAGCCTGTTTTACATGCTCATCACCGCCATAGATATTTTCAAGAGTATCCCATACCACTTTGGGATTTACCTTATCCTGAACATCAATAAACTCAATGTCAGATAAACTACTAATTAGGGCTTCCATGACTTGCTCATTCTCCTGCATCTCTCTCTTTTGGTCATCGGTGAGAGTACCGGTAGGAGCAACATAGGCATTCTCAACATAGCTCCAGTGTTGAGCACCCATGCTTCTGATGTATATCTTCATTCTATCTTTCCATATACTGAAATTTTCTCTGTTAAACTTTGGACCTTCCCTCTTCATCATTAGACTGGGATCTTTACCTCAAGCGGTTAAGCTTATAGCATAGAAGACCTAGAGGATGCTCTGATACCAATTGATAACTCGATGATGAACGAATAGTACTAACCCAGTACTGAGAGGAGGGGGGTGAATCAGTATAGACAAAAATACAGTCCTAAATTGGTTTGACAGCAAACACTTCAAATGACTGGCAAATAGTGACACCGGTTTGAAACAGAGTGCAACCGGTAAAGCTAAGAATGACAGAGACAAGCATTAACTGGTTACTCACTTAGCTTTTCACTCAACTCAAGACTACACTACCATTTCACCCTTATGCATAAACAGGTAATCTATCATTAGATCATAATAACAGTTAGTTCAACATGTTTTATTGACAATCATAAAACACAGAACCATCATATGCTTGACATACAATAGCAAAGCATCACACATGACACACATATTTTTCACGTGGAAACCCAACTAGGAAAAGCCAGGGTGGGGATGAATACCCACAAGCTATTTTTGAACTCTTTAGAAATCCGCTCTGTTAGGAGCCTTGTCCGGTTAGAGACATTACAATAGGTTCTGCTAGGAGCCGATCCTGTTAGGGATCACCCGGTTAAGGGATGGCTAGAATACCCGGTTAAGGGTTAAACCCTGTTAAAGGTTACCTTGTTAGAGGATTTCAAGAACTCAATAGCTAAAGGATTTCGAACTCAATAGCTTTGAATCACCCTGTTAAAGGATTTACAGCAAGCCAATTAAGGCTACCCTGTTAAGGGATTTTCCAACTGTTGAGGTGGTTAGAGATCAACAGGTATTACAATGATCTGGTAACAACACTCAATGCCAATGCAGATCCGCTCAAGCTCCTCTTCACCTTCTGCACTTACACTCTGCAGGTATCACTTCTCTCCTTTTGGTCTGGTAAGAATCACGTATCCCTTCTCTTGGATACACACACACAACTTTTGCCAACAACCTTAGAAAGAGACACAACATCGACCTTATAGGAAAACAGATAGGTCGGTAGCATAAACCCTAAACCCTAAGCCTGTTAGGTTAAGGAATTCAAATGGTTCAACCCTGACCATTGAGCACACTGCATTAAATGCAACAGTTCTTGATCCAATCTCAAGACATTCTCCATCGTCCATTTCCACCGATTTCATGGCGGTTGATAACCCATCACACATTATCATCGTTTTACAGACTTCGCACATTCCCAAGGTAGATAGGAATAATCTCCTTCATGCAAGATCCTTCACGCGCACAAGGCTTACGTGTTGACACGATCTATTCTTCGTTACCATGCAAACTCATCACACAAAGTCACCGGTTGAACCACATAGGCTTGAAGCACTTCAACCAAAAACCCTAAAGTTGAGACTACCAACTGGTAGTCATACAACACTTCCATGTGTCGGTTCCCATAACTATATGCCGGTTCATCTTGAACAAACACATCGCTTCACTTTGGCACAAATGTCGGTTCACAGTGTTCTACCGGTTCTCTCATATGCCGGTTCTCACCTCTTTAGCACATTGACATCAACGACAACATACAATGTCATTATGTCCTCATACCGGTTCACATAATGCCAATAGTAAATAGTGACAAAAACGATGTAGGAATGTCCTATGTTTTAATAAGATCTTGCGATTGATATACAAGAATCTTATTCTTTTCTAGGTAGATTTATAACTGGGTTTTCTTTTCTTAAGACGATACTTAAAAGTCATATGAGCATCTGATAGTTCACAAGTTTGTTTGATTCCAATGTTGGTGCAATTCTGATTTTGATATGACCTAGGTTTAAAATAGGAAAGATATATCCAAGATATATCCAAGATAATGAACACAAGATGAATTGATCAAGCTTTTTGATAGAGGATTTGATATATCCTGATGAGATACTTGATAATGATGTTGATGTTTTTGCACTTAAAATGTTTGAATCAATAGCTTGTTGAATGTTTTATGCTTATGAAAAATTTTCGGAAATAGCCTATTGGATTAGAGACCCAATTGTTGAACTAGTTTGAAAATGTGTGATAGTTTAGAGACAAATCTACTCAAGAAGTGTTTTGATACTGATGTTGAAATTTTGGTTTGATAAGCTTTTTAGATGCGAAAAAGATTTTGTGCTAACTCTTGTGGAAAAGAGTGCCAACTTATGGGGTAAAGCACTGTTTTGTTGTTTTGAAAGCGCTATTCTGATTATGTTTCAAGGATTCTTTTCAAATCCTTCAGCAAGTTGTTGGATTTTTGCTCATTTTTAGATGATGATTTTCTCAAATTTTTGACCATTTTGAACATGTCATAAACATAGAAGACACAATGTTTTTGAAAAAAAAAATGCATAAGCAAGTACAAATCCTATGGTAGGCTGAGACAATAATTGTTGAATCTCACATGGGGTTTCTCCCAAGGCTACACTATGCTCCACCCTCGGCACTCACTTCTCTAGGGAAGCCAAGCACCAGTTTCCATGAAAACTCCCCATGGAAAACTTTATATCTCTACTAAGAACCATATGTGTGTGAGCTGCTTCAGAGGTCCGACCTCCTGCGCTAACAACTAGAAGGATTTTGGAAACTAGTACAAGTGGTTTTTAGTAAAAGCTTCCGGTCATGTGGCCATAGATGTGGCACTTTTAGCTCTGTAAATACAAAAGGTTCCCAGCCTATAGAGGTTATGCTCCATAGGGTTTATGGGGAAACATAGTGTCGGTATGAACTTATCAGCAGATGTTGCTTGTGACTTTCGTCACAAACACGATTTATTTATAGTGGATTGGAAGGACTCGGTATTAGCCCATTTCCACTTTAGGTCATTCCCCTCTCACTGGCCCCCTCAAGGTAGATCAGGAAGGCAGACCCTCTAAAGGTTATACGTAAAAGAAAGTAGGTCTGGTTTTCTGATCACCGTATAATGGTGAGAGCATACTTACCTACTACTTCATCAAGCACGGAAAACACAAGTCCATTTTAGCTTTTGTAACATCTATGTGCAACTATTTTAAAGATGTCACTCAAAAATGCAAGTTGCATGTTGTTAATTTATCCCCCTTAGCTAAGTTAAATGAGCATGACATCATGTATTACTTTCCAAATTAGAACTCTGAATTAACTAGGTGAGGAAATGCATGAAATTTTTTTTAAAATAACCCTGCACATGCATGTCTGTAATTTGAAAAATTTAAGTTCTTGGACATTCGGACCTGCAAGAAAATTCTGTCAGTTGCAAACAAAAGTGGTATCCTAACAAATTTGTTGTCTTTCACCTCAAAAGCGCTAACCTAAAGGACAAAAGCGCTAACCTAAAACATAAAAATGCTGCTCTGTGGACTAAGAAGTGAGAATTCTCTGACAAAAGCGTTAACCAAACTAACAAATGCGCGAACCTGAAGGAAAAAAGCGCTGACCTGAAGATTAAATGTGTTGATTTATAGACAAAAGCACTAACCTAAATGACACATGTGCAAACTTGAAGGACAAATGCGCTAACCTATCAAATAAAGGCACTGTTAGAATTCATACATGCATGAATCTGTATTACAAATGCGTTAAATTTGTTTTTTTTGAGAATTAGATAGGATATTAGAAAAAATATGTGAGGCTCTGAGCCCCACAGTGGGCGCCAAAATGTGTCGACTTGAATTTCATCATCAGAATACTACCTGCAACATATTAGTTTCACAAAATACAAAGGAAATGTTACAGGAAATCCAAACTCAACCAATGAAACTACATGAAATACATATAAAATAAAACATTATTTTTACCTTCATGATTTAAATCTCATTGTGTCCTAAACCATTGTTCCTAGTTCCAGATGGTGTGCTCTCAGACAAGCACTGATAGCTTCCAAGATGGCATATGAAGAATGGACCAATAACTGATAGTTAACTAATACTATGATATGCAATGCTTAATGATTATGCTATTTGCTTCAAGATTAAAAACTCACGGATGCATAAGTTTTCACAAATGATTAGCTTGAAAACTCACTTTAAGACTAACTCTTTCTCAACTCAAACTCCTGATCTTATAGACTTTGAGAGGATAAGATGATGTGGCCTGGATCAACGGTCATGATCAGATCTGCAGATTTGGATGGTTGAGAGAAAGGGGGAAGGAGAAGACAAGTGTCACTCATCTCACCTTGACTGGGTTGCTGACTGAGGAAATCTAGGGATGGTTGGAGAATATTTAGGCATGAGAGGACAAGTGGACTCAAGTCCTTCCTAAGATGTAGGGATGTTGGAGAGAATATAGAAGAAGGTTATGAAATATGTGTACGTACACAATATTTCATTAAATTTGGAAGTTGAAGATAAATGATGAATTAATATTAAGAAGTATTAATATCCTTAGCCACATGTTTGATGAGTTGGCAAAGGGAAGATGAAGTGGAGATGGAAGGTGAGTTGGAAATGAAATTAAATAATTTAAGGAATCATTTAATATTTGAGACTATAGGTTAGAAGAATAATCATTAAATATTGGATATTCAAATGATTGGAGGAAATAATTAAATATTTAGATATTCAATTAATTGATTAGAAGGATAATTAAATATTATATATTTAATTAATTAGAGGAATGGAATAGATGAATTAATTAATAAAATATTTCAATTAAATTAATTAATAGAAAGACACGAAAATGAATTAAATAAATTAATCTTTTCAAATTAACTATTTCATAATTATTAAATAAATATAAAATATTTATTTAATTGCTCATAGCCAATTTTTATGTGTATACATATTATATTATATATTATATAGTATATTATATATGATATATTATATAATTTAGTATATATACTTTATATTATATTATAATATATAATATAATATAATATATAATATATAATATATTACTGTATATATACTATATATTATATTATAATATATATAATATATTATATATAAGATATTGTATTTTATGCTACAAAAAAAGTTTATGTATCGCATATCCAATCCCTATGGGTATTTTTATACCCACTGAGACAACTCATGGATTATTTTTCACCCATGGGTTGCACAAATCGACAAAATCTAATATCGGATTTAATCTAATATTTGATTTTAGGGCATTTTTCTATTAAATCTTCGGCAAAGGTATGGTTTTATTCCAATTTTGTTGTTTTTCATTAATTTTTTGCATTTTTCATTTGTTTTTCGAATTTTTTGATAGAAATTAGTTTTTTCATTTGAAATACATTGTTTCTTTGAAATTTGTTGATTAAATTCAAATTTTCAACTTCACTCAGGTAAAATGTGAGATAACAATGACAATCTTGAATAGCCACAACCACCAAACCTTTTGTTAGTAAACCCTCCATTACCAAACCCCCCTCAATCCAAGATTTAATTGGTCAAAATTTGAACCAATTGAGGGGCATTGCTAATATTTATAGTAGAATCCCTCATCTAGCCCAAATGTTATCTGCACTTAATGCCATAATAAACAATATAGAAACCATCATTACTAAGCACAATGTTGTTCTTTTGTGGTGAGAGTCCATGAGGAATAAATATGCAAATGGTTTGACCTATGATCAAGTGAAGGAGCTTCAGATATCCAAAGTTGATGTTGTTGCATTGTTTATTAATCCTTGCACTAGATAGCTTGTAGATGTGAAAAAACCAAAACTTTCCATCAAATGGTGTCAAAATGATGATATTGTAAAAAACTTTTGGGATCGTTGGTGGATGGTTTTTTATAGACCACGCAACAACAATCTTGATTTACCATTTTATTTCATCAAAAACTTGTATGCTGAGTTTGTTCTGGGAAAACATGTCAACTACTTTGACATCAAGCCTTTCCAGGGTATGGGTTTAGGTATGCCTCAAGATAGACCTAGGGGAATTTGAGTATTGCAGGGCTCGTGTGTTCTCCCCCTTCTATTGATCCCCCACCTCTAGTACAACATCCAAATATTATTGTCGAGGAAGTGTCACAGACTATATCGGCTATTCACTCTTTGAGTAGCCTTTTAGTTTCTCAGGCTGGGGCACTAACTCAACCTTTTGGTGATGCTAGTGGTGGATCCAATGGTTCTGACACATCTTATTCAGCTCCACATATTTGTGTGTCATATACTTATGCTATGTGCAATCAAGTATGCTTAGGTCCTATTGGAGAGCTTGTTGATCATCCCATGGGCATTGCTGATTATGAAATGCACGATATGCCTGATGCACCACATGTGAAGAAAATGACTGGAGCATACCTTGGGAGTCCTCGCATGCTATAGATGAGGAGGTACCTTCATCATACACTGACGATATAGTGGTAAGTGTTGAGGCTAAAGTTGAACACCAAAGAAATGTCCTGAAACTTGATAGTCCATCATAAAATATAAAAGAAAGCTACATGAAACTTAGCTTCAACCAATGAAGTAACATGAAGTAAATAAAATAAACAAGATTATGCCTTCCATGATTTACACCTCATTGTGTCCTAACTCCACTGTTCTTGGTTGCAGATAATTTTTCTCTCAGACAAGCACAGGTAGCTTCCAAGATGGCATATGAAGAATGGATTGCTAGATAACTGATACTATGATATGCATATGCAAATGACATTAAGCTAAAATGCTATGAAAATTATTTATGCTCAAAAACTCTAAAATGGTATTTGCTTCAAAAACTCAAACTCACGGATGCAAGATAAAAACTCCTAGTAGACTATTATTTTTAAAAATGCCTTAGGTGATCTCTATTTATAGATTTTTGAGTGCATGAGCTTAGGTGGCAGAGATCAATGGTCCTGATTGAATCTTGCAGATTAGATGACTATGAGCAAGAGGTTGAAGGTTGAGAGAAAGGGGGAAGGAGAAGACAAGTGTCACTCATCTCACCTTGACTGGGTTGAAAACTTGAGAGAATATAGGATAGGATGGAGAAGATATAGGAATGAGAGGACAAGTGGACTCAAGTCCTCCTAAGATATAGGGATGTTGGAGAGAATATAGAAGAAGGTTGGGAAAATATGTGTACGTACACATTCTTCATTTATTTTGGAAGTTAGAGATAAGTGGCTGATAAATGATTTTATATTTCTTTTCTTTTCTTGAATATATTTAGCCACATGATGGATGAGTTGGCAAAGTGGAAATGAGGTGGAAATGATGTGAGTTGGAAAATGGATTAAATAATTAAGAAATTATTTAATTAATGAAACTATAGGATAGTGGATAGAGGAATAATTAAATATAAAATATTTAATTACTTAATTATAAGAAAGGGATATAACAAATTAATTAATAAAATGTTTCAATTAAATTACTTAATAGAAGGACATGAAATGAATTAAATAAATTAATCTTTTCAAATTAACTATTTAATAGAAGAATAATTATTAAATAAATATAAAATATTTATAATTGCTCATAGCCAATTTTATGTGTATGCATTTTGCCCCTCTTTGAAATGATTTTGAAACAACATTGTTTCAAAGATTAAATAAAGTCTCGATAATACTCCCGACGAAGATAAAATCTTGATTGTGTGCCCCCTCGGGAGATCGATCGTGAAAATTGTTGAAAATTTTGGATTGAGCGATTAATCTCACGATAATTGATTAAAAAGATTTGAAAATGAGCCTCTCAATTAAATTCATTTTTGAAAAATAAATAAAATTGCCCCACTTGTAACATTAATTACCCCTTTCAAAAATCAATAAAAAGGTGTTAATAAAATTAACCTAAGTTAATTTTATCCTCATTTGCATTCTTGTCATCTTTTGGGAGAGAAAAGAAATTGGTGTTGAGTTGGCAAAATGATGATCCCCTTCGAGAGCCATCAATTGGAGCACTGCGATGTTACCAGAGACCTCTTGAGTATGACCCACCAATGAGTGACCTATCCCAAGCTTGTTTGCATCTTTTTTGTAAAAAATTTCATGTTTTTCGCACGTATTAGGGTTAGTTTAGAAATTTTTAAATTGTTTCATTTAGGTTTAGTGCATTTGCATTGTAGTTTAGCACAATTGTTAATTTGGTCAGTGCTTCTGTTCGTTTAGCGCTTATGCTCTTCTTGTTCACACTTTTGATTAACATGTTAGCGCATTTGAAGGTTTAATGCCTTTGTCTTTTATGTTATCACTTTTGATAAATGGGTTAGTGCATTTATTTAGTTTAGCGCATGTTCTCAATGGTGTATCGCTTTTGCATTGTTGGATAGTGCTTTTGAATGATTTAGTGCCTATGGGGAATAAAATAGCATATTTGACTGAATTGATGGCGCATTTGGCTTAAAATTGAATTTGTTTGATTTTTGTCAATGTTTAAAATTCAACTTGATGAAATTTGGTGTGTAATTGAATAGTTTGTAGATGATTGATGTCTGATTGATAGAGGATTTGATAAATTTGATCAATAAGATAGATGATTGATTGATTGATTGAAAATAATAATTGATTGTTTGATTTGATATCTCTAATAGGCTGATTCAGTCTCTAATGAAGAGCGTGATAAATTTGACTTAATGCATTTATTGATTGATAGAAAACCATGATTGATGGTTTGATTCGATTTGAGAGCCTGAAAGATTTGATTGATTTTTGATATGATTGATTGTTTGATTTATTTATTGATAGATTTGATATATAGATGATTGATAGAGATCAAATTCTCTTGTTTAAACAAGAGAAACTTGATTTTCTTCAATGTCGGGAGAAATTCCCGACCATGCACCATTTAGTTCCAGAGCTAACATGGGATGAGATTAGACATATAGATGCATGTGGATTACGTCATTTGTTATACATTCCTGATATTACGCATAACAGGGGATTGTTGATTGCATTAGCCGAGAGATGGCATAGCGAGCATAACATGTTTCACCTTCCCACTGGTGAGATTAGTGTGACGCTCGAGGATGTCTACTAGATCTTACACATCCCTGTGACTGGTGAGTTAGTCTAGTATGACTACCAGGATCTTGGAGGGACAGAGGCTTGCAGAGCCATGTTTGGTGATGAGAGCATTGATGGAGGAGAGACTAGATGGGAGGATATGATTATGCACTATGAGACTCTCCCAGTGATTCTTGCAGGCTTGATTGGCGGATTCATTTGTCCTGATAGGAGATCTCAAGGTTATATTTTTGGTTGGGGTGGGATCTTACAGAGCATGATGCAACATCAGACTCTCTATGCTTGGGGTGTTTGTATGCTCGCTCATTTATATCATGATCTTCATCAGGTTGTTTATGATGACAACGCTAGTCTATCAACTAGATGCACACTTCTACAGGTCTTGTGCTAGATGCACATTCCTATGACTCGGCCTATTCATCATAGAGTTTGCAGTGATGGACAGTCATTTGTATATTTATACGGAGGTATCCTTACTCAGCCGAAGCTGGGTAAGATGGAATATTGGCAATGGTTTTTTGATTCAATGGATACTATCATTTGGAGACCTTATATTGAGTGTGAGCCTTGGATGGAGGATGCATAGACTTTACCATTGATTTTGCAGAGTAGGTACTTGATTGGTCGCACTCCTTATATTATTGAGTGACAATTAGTTGGTCGCATTTTGAGATAGTTTGAGATTATTTAGCACATTCCTTCTGGTGTCTTCATGTATGCACGGTGATACAAGGATAGGCAAGATTGGGGCCCTTCCTTATCTTTTGAGATAGAATATGTAGAGTTTTTGGCTGCTCTGATGGTAGCTTATGATTTGAGATTATACATTTTGGATGTCGGGGTTATAGTAAATTATTCTCAGTATATGCTTGCACACCCTTTTCCTCGTATCACTGATCCAATAGACCCTCCTCCCAGCTCAAGAGATGAGGAGGGTGATTCAGATGATCTTGTTGTTTGATAGCGGAGACGCAGACGAGAGCTAAGAGTTGCACGATAGGCCAAGGGAGATGAGGGGGATGATGGTGGATATGGGAGAGGAGGGAGACGAGGACAGAGGGGAGGGTGGGTGAGAGTCCGAGGAGGACCTTTTGCATAGTTTGGCAGGGTTGGGAGACCACTTCCCATGGAAAGGAGAGATGCAGGCAGGGCTGAGAGGGTAGGAGCAACACTTCCTCCAATAGGCAAAAATGCAAGGCGAATTGGTCAGGATATAGGAAGAGGAGGGTTTGGAGCAGTAAGAGGATTACCCTCTTCAAGACTAGGAAGGAGCAGAGGTATTGATTTTGGTCAAATTCATCCAGATCTAGGGATTATTGCAGCTTAGGGTGGTTGGCATGAGGGAGAGGAGGATTCAGAGGATCATGTGCCTCTCATTCGATGGTGGATCATGAGAGCTACTAGGGTGGAGACTTTGACAGGTGGAGAGATGGGTGGGGATGAGGGAATCCAAGATGTACCCCAGCAAGATGTGCCACACCAGGAGACCATAGACGACCTCAGAGAATAGATAGAGAAGCTCAGGGCATAGGTACATGAACTCACTGTTGAGAGATAGATCTTTGAGGAGATATTGAGATGTATAGGATACACTCGATCATATACAAGGGATTGGTTCTGGCACACTCTCAGCCAACACTGTTAGAGCATTGGTCTATACTAGGAAGGAGACAGTGCATTGGCAACGATTATATGAGGATCTTGTCTCAGAGATCTAGAGAGCGGGTAGCTATGTGACTACAGTCAGGATTGATACTAGTAGTGGTGGGGTTATGGGGCATCCTCAAAGGGATAGGGATTGAGGAGCAGGGCCATCTGGTGGGTCTTCTTGTCCACAGCAATAGAGACGAATAGAGTCAGGTGGTAGTGGTACAGGGCAGCCTTGATTTGAAACTTGATCTCATCTTGTATCATTGAGACATTTGTACTATTGATTATGATGATATCATTGTATACTTGGACTTTTAATTGTTTTATGATGATATGGAGACATGGACTCTATATGATGGTGATGATGCATGCTACTCTATATGATGATGACTTATATGCATTGATTACATAGATTATATATGCAGTGATTTGATGGATGATGTTATGATGATCTTTTCTTTATTTTATATTTTCATGATGATGATGATCTACATGACATATGAAAATGAAAATGATTCTATAATGCTTTACTTAAATGATGAAAATTCAATTATCTATATGAAAATGCTTATAATGATGATGCATGCAAATGAATGTTTATTTCTATACTTTGTATGCATATGATGATGAAATGATGAAATGATGAAATGATCTACATGAAATGTATTTGATTTCGACTTTGATGATTTTGAATGCAATATGATGGTTATGGATGTAAATTCTTATAATATTAACTTAAATGATATGCTTGATTAAACTCATGTGATGAATGCCCTCCTTATAGCACCAACAATTAGATGGATTTTGGCAGCTAATACAAATGGTTTTTAGTAAGGGCTTTCGGTCATGTGGCCATACATGCGGCACTTTACACTTTGTAAATACAGAAGGTTCCTAGCCTATAGAGGTTGCACTGCATAGGGTTTATGGGGAAACATAGTGTCGGTATGAACTAATCAGCACATATTTTCCATGACTTTCGTCATAGACACAATTTATTTAGAGTGGATCAAAAGGACTCGGTATTAGCCCATTCCACTTGGGTCGTTCCCCTCTCACTGGCCCCCTCAAGGGAACTCAGGAAGGCGGGTGCTCTAAAGGTTACACATAAAGGAAGCAGGTCTAGTTTTCTAATCACCATATGAGGGTGAGATTATACTCGCCTACTACTTCAATAGGCATGGAAGACAAAAGTTTATTTTAAGCCTTCTAAAATCTATGTGCAACTACTTTAAAGAAGACACTCAAATGCAAGTTGCATGTTGTTGATTATCCTCCTAGTTAATCTAGATGAGCAAGATATGATATGTTACTCTCCAAAATAACTCCTAATTAACTAGATGTGTAAATGCATGAAATTTGCTTCAAAATAACCCTGCACACACAGACGTCAGTAGTTTTTAAATTCTCAGTTCTTGGACATTCGGACCTACAAAAAAGTTTGTTAGCATATCATGAAAATTCAAATTTTTATCTTGGAATATAATAGAAGCGCTAATCTAGCGAATGCATTGTGCTATAACTCAAAAGCACTAACCTAAATGATGAATGCGTGAACCTAATGCACGAAAATGTTGCTCTGAGAATCTAAATGCGTGATCTTTCAATGAAAAGCGCTAACCTAACTGCTAAATGTGTTAACCTACTACACAAAACCGCTATTCTACTGCACGGAAGCGCTAACCTATTGCACAAAAATGTTGTCCTATTTCACACAGGCGTGAAACAGGTTACAAATGCGTTAAACATCATTTTAGCAAGAAAAAGACATGATATTAGAAGTTTGTGTGAGGCTTGGGCCCCATGGTGGGAGCCAAAAATGTCGAGGCTAAAGTTGAAATCCAAAGAAATGTCCTGAAACTTGTTAGTCCATCATAAAATATAAAAGAAAGTTACAGGAAACTTATCTTCAACCAATGAAGTAACATGAAGTAAATAAAATAAACAAGATTATACCTTCCATGATTTACACCTCATTGTGTCCTAACTCCATTGTTCTTGGTTGCACATAATTTTGCTCACAGACAAGCACGGGTAGCTTCCAAGATGACATATGAAGAATGGACTACTAGTTAACTGATACTATGATATACATATGCAAATGATATTAAGCTAAAATGCTATGAAAATGATTTATGCTCAAAAACTCTAAAATTTTATTTTCTTCAAAAACTCAAACTCACGGATGCAAGATAAAAACTCCTAGTAGACTATTAGTTTTTAAAATGGTTTAGGAGATCTTAATTTATATATTTTTTAGTGCATGAGCTTAGGTGGCAGAGATCAATGGTCCTGATTGATTCTTTCAGATTGGATGGCTATGAGCAAGAGTTTGCAGGTTGGGAGAAAGGGGGAAGG
The DNA here is from genome assembly GCF_030272615.1 of Cryptomeria japonica. NCBI lineage: Eukaryota > Viridiplantae > Streptophyta > Pinopsida > Cupressales > Cupressaceae > Cryptomeria > Cryptomeria japonica. Next base: position 441,261,172 of record NC_081406.1, on the reverse strand, counting down.
AGAAGACAAGTGTCACTCATCTCACCTTGATTGGGTTGAAGACTTGAGAGAATATAGGATAGGTTGGAGAAGATATAGGAATGAGAGGACAAGTGGACTCAAGTCCTCCTAAGATATAGGGATGTTGGAGAGAATATAGAAGAAGGTTGGGAAAATATGTGTACGTACACATTTTTCATTTATTTTGGAAGTAGGAGATAAGTGGCTAATAAATGATTTTATTTTTATTTTCTTTTTTTGAATTAATTTAGCCACATGACGGATGAGTTGGAAAAGTGGAGATGAGGTGGAAATGATGTGAGTTGGAAAATGGATTAAATAATTAATAAATTATTTAATTAATGAAACTATAGGATAGTGGATAGAGGAATAATTAAATATAAAATATTTTAATTACTTAATCAGAAGAAGGGATATAAAGAATTAATTAATAAAATGTTTCAATTAAATTAATTAATAGAAGGACATGAAATGAATTAAATAAATTAATCTTTTCAAATTAACTATTCAATAGAAGAATAATTATTAAATAAATATAAAATATTTTAATTGCTCATAGCCAATTTTATGTGTATACAGTAAGACTTGTAATTTCATAGTGCATTTTATTTCAAATGAATATTTATAAGAGATAGTATTAACCACTAATGTTTATATACATGGTCTATTTAGTAGTTGATGTCTAAGGAGGAGTTATCATAGGTCCATGACGACACCTTGACAACCATTTCATTTGGCCTTGATAGCTTTATAGTACATATATTATTGCACCTAGTCGTTTACATTTTTTATCGTATACATGCTTGTCATTTAAATTATCATTAAATAAACTATATATTAACTTGCATGTTTATCTTATTTTACTCTTGTAGGACACACCTAGCATGAGTGCAGTACCATGTGATCCAGACTCTAGTAGCGCAGTCAAAGACAAGGCAAAGGTAATTGAATGTAAACATGATTGAATTAAGAGTTTCAATAACATAATGATTATACATGTCTACACAGATTGATAGTTTCACATACTTGTCATCTTTGTGTACAGAGAATTGTTGTCTTCACATCCTTGTTGACTGCACCCATAATACTTGAGGAAGCATAAGAGATGCCTTAGGTACATGTGTTTATTTTATTTCATGTTTAGAAGATATAATTTGTTCATATCATCGACAGTTATATGCTAACTTGTATCAATGTTATGTTTGTGAACATATGTAGGTTTTCGATGAAAATCTTGATGACATCCCTGCTCTAGCAAAGACATATTCTAGGACTCCTCCCCAACTTAAGAGAAAACATGGAGATGAGGTAATCAAGAATTCAATTTTAGAGTTAAATTATAGTTCAATGTATATTGATTTTTATGTTAACTTTTCGAATGTAAATTATATATTATAACTAATCTCAATTGTGGTTTGATTTTTCTTGTGCAGGATCCTTCAGAGCCAAGGAGTGTTGCAAAGAGGATCAATTTTGATGACCCATCAATAGTTTAGGATGTGATAGAGACATTTTTGGATACGTACATGTCTAGTTGGCATGTATATTTTATATATGGACATACATTTACATATATGGACATACATTTTGTTTAAGTTGGTGTTTATGTCATTTTTGTATAGGACATACACTTGTAATTATTTGACATTTTGATATATAGAAGTTGAGATTTGATATAACTTACTCCTCATGTGCATGGCTTCATTCTTTTAAACTTTAATCTTGAATTCAATAATTAAAAATGATTAAATAAAGAACAATAGAATGTTATTTGTATAATCTTGAGATTCGATATAATTTGTTCTATCTTTAATTTTATGTGTAAAATTTTGATGCAGGAGCATCCCTGGTTTACAGCAATCTTGCATCAACCAAAAACATTTCCTTTATGTTTTGTTTGCAGTTTCAGTTTTCCTTTTTGCGTGTGTCCCATTTTTGGCTCACCGGATCCTGTGGAGTTGGATTCTACTTGAAGACTTGATCATCTTTCTAGCTTTCAAACCGCATCTCTTTTGGATCACCTTCTAGCAAAATATCGCTACCGGTTTCCTTGAAAGTTTCTTGTTACCAGTTGTTCCTTTGTTACCGGTTGCCTGAGACCTATTCTAGTGATCTACCAAAATCTATTGTGAAGCTTACGGAGCCTTGGACATTGATCTTGATGTCTCTTGGCGGAGGCTGACCTTGTTCATTTTGCATGTTAGGTCTTGTTCTTCCGGTTTTGATCCTTTTTTGGGCTGACTGGATCCTTTGGATCGATTTATATATTTGTAATCATGCTTTAGAATATAATCAATCAGAGAATTAAGAAATGTCAGATACACAGACTGTGCCTAGAAGATAGATCTTTCGATTCAAAGTCTCGGTGTGACCTTTTCTACCAGGCATGTGTGCCGGTATATTGTAACCCGGTTGTTACATGTTGGATGTAATCAAATTTCATACAATAAAACTATCTATTATGCATTGCCTCCATCATATTTGTGTGTTTCCGTTGTGTTTACTCTTGCTGACTGGTTGGATTGATCTCCTTGAGGTCTCTCCTCACCGGTGACCGCTTCAAGTGGTATCAGAGTGAAGTTCATTCTGAAGGTTGTGTGTCCTGAAATTTTGTTGTAGGGTGGTGGATTGTGGATCTAACCTGCAATTGCAAAGGACTAGCGTGAATCAATGGTGTGAAGAGGAACTAGGAATGGTGGAGCACGTGGGAATGCAAACCCTGTTGTAATGAAGATGTTGTGAGGAATAGCAACCCAGTTAGAAGTCGTGGAGACAACCCAGAGAAGAGGCTGACATATTGAATATGTGAGCGAAGATGAAGGAGAAGAAGCCCCGAGATAACAAGTGAACCTACCGGCAATTGATCCAGAGGAGGAAAGGTTTTTAAGGGTTTTGAGTAGGGAAAACACTAAACCTCATTTTACCCCACCGGAATACGATGGGAATTTAGATTCGGATGAATTGATGGATTGGATCTCAGAGATGGAGAGGTGTTTTGATTTTGAAAACACTGCAGAAGAGAGGAAGGTGAAATATGTCTGTACCCAGTTGAAAGGTCATGCATCTCTTTGGTGGGAGCATTTACAAGTTGATAGATAGAGAAGAGGTAAAGAATAGATTAAGACATGGGATAGGATGATTGCTAAGTTAAAACCAAAGTTTGTCTCGGCGAATTATCAAGTAGATTTATTCTGGAAGTTGTAGAATTTGAGACAGAAGAATCTAGTGTGAAGGAGTACACCGAAGCATTTTACAAGTTGAACATCAGATCCAGATGATGAAGTTGAACATATTGCAAGATATTTGAATGGATTGTGGATGTCTATACAAGAGGAACTCAATATGATCAAATTGGAGAGTGTTGAAGAGGCTTACCATTATGCAATAAAGGATGAAGAGAAATTGAACAAAAGACATGAGCAGAGACAAAGAGGTAGAGGTGGAATTTTTACCAAATGAAAATTTCAAGGAGGAAGAGGAACTAGTACAAATAAAAAAAAGGACGAGGAAGTGAGCAAAGAATGTAATTCATACCGGAAGGATGATAGAAATTTCTATCAGAGGAGAGAATCAGATGGTTACCGGAATGAGAAATTTGGAAGACAAGACAAGAGGACGTTTAGAGAAGCCTGCTTTAAGTGTGGAGGAGGACACCGTGCATTTGAATGCAAGAAGATGAAGGCTACCAGAAGAGCAGCCGTGGTGGAAGAAAACCCCACTAGATCAGACAATAAACTGGAAGATGGAGAACTGTTGATGATGAGGAGAGCTTTGTGTTATACCGAAGGAGATGAAGAACCCTTGCAGAGGAAGAACCTATTCAAGACCATATATAATGTATCTGGTAAGTGTTGTAAAGTTGTTATTGATAGTGGTAGTTCGGATAACCTTGTTTCAGAAGAAATGGTGAATAAGTTTAAATTGGAGAGATTGAAACACCCTAAGCCTTATCAGATAGCATGGGTTCAAGATGAACATAAGTTGTTAGTAAGTGAACAGTGTTTAGTAAAATTAAAAATTGCGAATTATCATGATGAAGTTTTATGTGATATTATGCCTATGGATATTTATCATCTTTTGTTGGGAAGACCTTGGCAGTTTGATAGACAGACAATACATGATGGGAGGAAGAATACATACACTATTGTGGCCAATGGGATGAAGCAAACCTTGTTACCTTTGGAGGAACCTTTGAAGAATGAAGTCTGTACAAATACCATAATCCGTTTGATGGATGGAATGAAATTCATGGATGGACTGAGACATGAGAATGTGTGTTTTGCCTTGATTCCTAAGAAGACTGAGAGATCAGAACTGGAAGGAGAACATCTGACAGAGATAAGAGATTGGTTGACAAAATATGAGGACATCATTTCAGATAATGTACCTGATGGATTGCCACATGTTTGAAGTATTATTCATTGCATGGACTTAGTTTCTTGGAGCTAGTTTGCCTAACAAAGATGCACACTGGTCGACACCAACAGAGAATGAAGAATTGAATAGACAAGTGTAGAAGCTATTGAAGAAAGGTTTGATCAGGCAGAGTCTGAGCCCTTGCACAGTACCAATAGTATTAGCACCTAAGAAGAATGGGGAATGGAGGATGTTTACCGATTCAAGAGAAATAAACAATATCACAGTGAAATATTGGTTTCCTTTGCCTAGGATGGATGACATAATGGACTGTTTAAGTAGAGAAAAATACTTTACATAGATAGATTTGAAGAGTGGATATCATCAGATCAAGATCTGAGAAGGTGATGAGTGGAAGACAACATTTAAGACAAATGAAGGACTATATGAATGGTTGGTGATGCCTTTTGGATTGATTAATGCATCGAGTACTTTCATGAGGCCGATGAACGAGGTATTGAATAAATTATTGGGTAGGTTTGTTATTGTGTATTTCGATGACATTTTGATTTTTAGTAGAACAAAAGAGGAGCATTTGTTGCAGTTAAGACAAGTTTTGCATAGGTTGAGAGAAGAAAAGTTGTTGATCAATATCAAGAAGTGTACTTTCATGAAGGATGAGTTAGTCTATTTGGGATTTTTGATATTCGAGGATGGTTTGAATATAGACCCTGAGAAAGTGAAATCCATTGTTGAGTGGCCTACACTAGAGAGCATTGGAGAGGTAAGATCATTTCATGGATTGGCTAGTTTTTACTAGAAGTTTATTAGAAAATTTAGTTCAGTTTGTAACCCTATGACTAAGACCATGAGGGGAGATCGAAAGGAATTCAAGTGGACCACCGGAGAAAATGAAAGTTTTGAATTGTTGAAGAAGAAAGTGACTAAGAAGCCTGTGTTGGCTTTACCAGATTTCAATAAGGTATTTCAAGTGGATTGTGATGCAAGTAGAACAACAATAGGAGCAGTTTTGAGTCAAGAAGGGAGAGAAGTAGAATATTTTAGTGAGAAATTGAATGGTGTTTGGAAGAGACATTCAGTGTATGATCAAGAATTTTATGGCACAGTTAAAGCCTTGAAGAAATGGAGACATTACTTGTTTCCTAAGGAGTTTGTATTGTATACAGATCATCAAGCTTTGCAGTATTTGAACAGTCAGAGTAAGTTGAATCAAAGACATATGAGATGGGTATAATTCTTGCAGAGTTACACCTTTGTGTTGAAGCATAGAAGTGGGAAAAATAACAAAGTTGTTGATGCATTAAGTAGGAGAAGGAATTTGCTGACAGAGATGAGAGTGACAGTATTAGGTTTTGAATATTTGAAGACCTTGTATGATGAAGACCCAAATTTTGCAGAACCTTGGAAAGCATGTAGAGAACCGGTTATGGTTGATAGAAGCAAATGGTTGGATTATTTCATTCAGGATGGGATCTTATTCAAGGGAGTTTAGTTATGCATACCTAAGAGTTCCATGAGAGAGAACCTAATAAAAGAGAAGCATAGTGGAGGTTTAGCTAGGAATTTTGGCATTGATAAAACAATTGCATTGGTGAGTGAGCAGTACTTTTGGTCCCAGATTCATAAGGATGTAAAGAGATATGTGCACAATTGTAGAGTTTGTCAAGTTGCAAAAGGTAGTAGTCAGAATGTGGGATTGTATAAACATTTGACAGTACCGGTAAGACCTTGGGAGGATATAACCATGGATTTTGTACTTGGATTACCTAAGACACAAAGAGGAAATGATTCTATATTAGTGGTACTGGATAGATTTTCAAAGATGGCTCATTTCATACCTTGTAAGAAGACATTAGATGCATTGCATGTAGCAGACCTATTTTTCAAGGAAGTGGTGAGATTGCATGGATTACCTAAGAGCATAGTTTCAAACAGAGATACTAAGTTTGTTGGCTATTTTTGGAGAACACTTTAGAAGAAGATGAAGATAGATTTGAAGTTCAATTCTACTTTTCATCTACAGATTGATGGACAGACTGGAGTAGTTAACCAAAGTTTGGGAAACTTGTTGAGATGTTTAGTGGGAGATAAGACCGAAAGTTGGGATTTGATCCTAGCACAAGAAGAGTTTTCCTATAACAATTCAGTGAATAGAAGTACTAGAAAAACACCTTTTGAGATTGTTACCGGAGTGCATCCTAGAGGAATAGCAAAAATGAGAGACATTAGCAGTGAAGACCGGAAGAGTTCAGAGGCAAAAGATTTTGCAGATCACATGGCAACATTGCATATTTAGGTTAAACAACATTTGGAAGACATGAATAGAAAATATAAGGAGAAGGCAGATGAGAAGAGGAGACATAAGGAATTTGAAGTTGGTGCTAAAGTGATGGTATACTTGAGAAAAGAGAGATTCCTGATTGGAACTTATAATAAGTTGCAGATGAAGAAGTTTGGACCTTGTAAGATTTTGAGGAAGTTCAGTTCTGGAAATGCATATGAAGTAAAGCTACCAGATAGTCTAAGAATTTCACCTATATTCAATATTGTAGATCTTCATGAGTACCATGAAATAGAATTTAGTGAGGACAGTGTTGCAGACTTGCAGAAACAATTGCCCCTGAAGGAACCAGATCAAATTGAAGAGATTTTGGACAGTAGGATTGGGCGTAGTACCCGAAAAAGTTAGTACAAAGAATATCTTGTGAAATGGAAGAGCAGACCAATTGAAGATTCATCTTGGATTTCTCAGGCAGAGGTAGACCACCTTGGTTTCCCTCTGACCCCAACAAAGTTAGAGGCTCACTTTTCCTTAACCTCGGATGTCTAATGTTGGAGCATCCCCAGTTCACAACAATCTTGCATCAACTAAAAACATTTCCTTTTTGTTTTGTTTGCAGTTTCAGTTTTCCTTTTTGTATGTGTCCCGGTTTTAGCTCACCGGATCCTGTGGAGTTGGATTCTACTTGAAGACTTGATCATCTTTCTGGCTTTCAAACTGCATCTCTTTTGGATCACTTTCTGGCAAGATATCGCTACCGGTGTCCTTGACAGTTTCTTGTTACCGGTTGTTCCTTTATTATCGGTTGCCTTAAACCTATTCTGGTGATCTACCAGAATCTATTTCGAATCTTTTAGAGTCTTGGACATTGATATCGATGTCTCTTGGTGGAGGTTGACCTTGTTCATTTTGCACGTTAGGTCTTGTTCTTCAGGTTTTGATCCTTTTTTGGGCCGATTGGATCCTTTGGATATATATATATATATATATATATATATATATATATATATATATATTTGTAATCATGCTTTAGAATGTAATCAATCAAAGAATTAAAAAGTATCAGATAGATAGACTGTGCCTAGAAGATAGATCTTTCGATTCAAGGTCTCGGTGTGACCTTTTCTATCAGGACTATGTGTCGGTATGTTGTAATCTGGTTGTTACATGTTGGATGTAATCAAATTTCATGCAATAAAACTATCTTTTCTGCATTGCCTCCATCATATATGTGTGTTTCCGTCGTGTTTACTCTTGTTGACCAGTTGGATTGATCTCCTTGAGGTCCCTCCTCACTAGTGACTACTTCAAATTTGGTTGCCTTTGGTAACTTCACCAAATTTAATGACCATATTGGTATTGTTATTAATCATAACATGGATACTTAGTAATGACAAAGGAAAAGTATCAAAGCATCTTCTACAACAGAATGCAATTTTTTCATAATCCATTGGTTACATTCAGCAACAATCCCCCATCATTAAAGCTATCTCAGCAGGGAGATACTGTGAAGAGGTCCATTTCCACATGTTGCTAGTTAAATTTAAGACCTAAATATATGAACTCTAAACATAAACTTGTTTTGATTGTCATTCAGTTGCTAAAAGATACAAATGTTACCTTCCTTTCTTTTATTATCACGTGCAAAATATCTCCACCCCCCACTGAGGGTAGGCATATTGTGCTTCATAATGCATTGTATCATCCATTCCAACACATCCAGTTAGGCATTCTTATGCTAGGCATGCTCCTATTCCCCTCCCCCACTCAGTCGAACGCCAGGGCCACACCCTTTTGGTGTCGTCCCTTGAGCGCCCTAAGTGCAAAACAATGTCAAAATTTGACAGGTTGTATCACAAAATCTGTGGCACTTGCAAATGATCTGTTTGAACCTACAACTTCATATGGTGTCTTCCTACAATAGCCTATCTTGTATTTTCAATATTTTTGAGCGGTTTTCATAGGGCAATAATTTTTCAGTTGACAAAAAAATCGTGAGATGCATTCGGAGCCAAATTCTCCTTCTGCTCGTCGTGGGTGGGAACCGTTGGTTCTAACACATTTGTTCAGGCATTGTTACCCTAGGAATTCTCCTCCCCCCCGCCCCCCCCACCCTCGGTCGAATGCTCATGATCATACCCTACCAGCCTTGCCCCTTTAGTGTCCTAAGTGCAAAAAATTGTGAAAATTTGACAGGTTATATCTCAGAATCCATGGCATTTGTAAATGATCTATTTGAACCTGCAAGGTCACATGAGGACCACCTACAATATTTTGTCTCATATTTTCAATATTCGGAGCAGTTTTCATAGGGCAACAATTTTTCAATTGATGAAAAAATCGTGAGATGCATTCAATGAAAAGTTGCCACATAGCCAAATTCTCGTTTAGCTCATTGTGGGAACAAACTATCAGTTCCAACACATCCGGTTAGGCATTCTTACCCCAAGAATTCTCCTATTTTTCTCCCCACTCAATCAACCGCTCACGGTCATACCTTACCAACCTCGTCCCTTGAGCGCCCTAAGTATGAAAAATTGTCAGAATTTGACCGATTGTATCTCAAAATTTGTGGTACCTGTGAATGATCTGTTTGAACCTACAGGGTCACATAAGGGTTGCCTACAATAGCCTATCTCGGATTTTCAAGAACTGGTAGGGCAATGATTTTTTAGTTGACAAAAAATCATCAGATGCATTCAATGAAAAGTTTCCATAGAGCCAAATTTTCATTCTGCTTCTCATGGGTGAGAACTGTTGGTTCCAACACATCCAGTTTGGCATTCTTACCCTAGGCATGCTCCTATTTTTCGCCCAACTTGGTCGAACGCTCACAGCCATACCCTACCGCTGTCGTCCCTTGAGCGCCCTAAGTACAAAAAAATGTAAAATTTTGACAAGTTGTATCTCAGAATCCATGGCACCTACAAATGATCTATTTGAACCTACGAGGTCACATGAGGGTCGCCTACAATAGCATGTCTCAAATTTTCAAGATTTGGAGTAGTTTTCATAGGTCAACTATTTTTCAGTTGATGAAAAAATTGTCAGATGCATTCAATGAAATGTTGCCACGGAGCCAGATTCTCATTTTTCTCATCGTGGGCATGAACCGTCGGTTCCAACACATCCTATTAGGTATTATTACCCTCCTATTTTTTCTCCCCACTTGGTCGAACACTCACGGTCATAACCTACCAACTTCCTCCCTTGAGCGCCCTAAGTGCGAAAATTGTCAAAATTTGACAGGTTGTATCTTTTAATCTGTGGCACCTATGAATGATTTGTCTAAACCTACAAGGTCACATGAGGGCTTCCTACAATAGCCTGTCTCAGATTTTAAAGATTTAGAGCAGTTTTTGTAGAGCAATGATTTTTCAGTCGACGAAAAAATCGTCAAATGCAATCAATGTAAAGTTGCCACAGAGCCAAATTTTTGTTTTCCTCGTCGTGGGTGTGAATCGTCGATTCCAACACATCTGGTAACACATACTTACTCTAGCCATTCTCATGTTTTACCTCCCTACTTGGTCGAACGCTCATGGCCATATTCTACTATCGTCGTCCCTTGAGTGCCCTAAGTGCGAAAATTAACAAACAAGCCTATATTAAATGATAATGAGGATAAAAAAGAAAAATATAGACTAACAAGCCTATATTAAGTTGTAATGAATTTAGGAAAGCAGTAATGATCATGATCATCGATATCTGCATATATTCTAGACACATAATTAACATTACACTCACATGACATCCATGAACATACATAAGTGGGTCATACACATAAGATTTGTTAGTCTATGCATCTTTTTTCATCATAATGAATATAACTACACCAATGTACTCATGTACAAATATATTGTATATCATCAATACACCTACACCAATGTACTTATGTACAAATACATTGTATATCATCAATACCACCATAGATATCATCAATGTACTACACTGATGTACTCATGTACAAATACATTGTATATACTACACTAGTGTACTCATGTACAAATACACTGTATATCATCATAACAAAGTTATATTAATGTATTCATATACAAATACAATATCCCACTTCATGTGCATCTAATATCCTCATGTCCTAAGAGCCAAGCTTACATAGAGAAATGTCTGCATTTAAATGAAGACCAACATAAGCAATGTGAACAACATCAAAAAGACCTACATTTTTAAGAATTGTTAATCTACACATTAAAAAAACATGATAATAAGTGGAGAGGTGGGATTATATACTGCGAAGATACATCCTTTCGAATTATATCAAGTCTACCCACAACATTGATGCAAAAATCACGATGCAATAGTATTGTATATCATCAAAAAGAGCCGTATTTTTAATAATTGCTAATCTACACATAAAAACATGAACGTAAAGGTTTTATGATCATTATTTGAAATAAAATGACTGATAATAAATGAAGAGGTGGGATTATACATCATCAAGATGCATCCTTACGAATTATATGGAGTGTACCCACTACGTTGATGTAAAAATCGTGATACAATAGTATTGTATATTATCAAAAAGACTTGCATTTTTAAGAATTGTTAATCTACACATAAAAAACATGAACATAAAGGTTTTATGATCATTATTTGAAATGAAATACATGATAATAAATGAAGAGGTGGGATTATATATCGTGAAGATACATTCTTACAAATTATATGTTGGATATTGTTGTTGCTAGGATATGTTGTTGTCATTGATGTCAATTATTCTTGTGCTTTGGTGTTGATGCTATGTGATGATTTGGTTGAGTTGTGGACTCCGGTATGGAGACTGGTTTTGTGTGTTCAGTGTTCTGGTGTTCTGGTGTTTGATTTGTTGTGCTTCAGTATGATCATTTCTTGTGTTATGGATTTGGGAGAGTGTTTGGGATGCTTGTGTGTATCTTCATTTCAAATGGTTTGTGATTTAGTTCTCCGGAAGCTATCTTTCTTATCCGAGTTGTTGTTAAGTGTTCTTGAGAGTTAACGTGCTAATCAATGAAGATTTGAATAAGTGGTGTTGGTGAAGCTATTGCGGATGGTTCTAACATGCTTTTTGGTGTTTCCTAATCATGTCCTATTTTTTTTGGTGGTCCACATTGATTATTGTGCGAGTTCTTGATGATCTTCTTGGTCCAGTGATATTCTTTGTGTTATGCGGCATTTTGGTGGTGTAACATGTTGCGGTTGATCTTGGCGAGATTTCCGGTGGTGGTGCGTGCTTGAGGAGTTGATTTGTGTCCATACTATGTTGTCTATGACATTGTATTGGTCTAATGATTGATTTATGTATTGTGTGATGTAATTTTGTAATTAGGTGTTATGGGTTTGGCCGACTTTGTAGTCATGGTTGATGATGTGTATAAATAGGTGTAATGTTCATGTAATTTGGTGTCTATGGTGGAGTCTACATTATCAGAGAGTGGTTTATGTGAGATCAAGTGAACTCATCTTTTGGTGTGGTGTGTTGAGCAGATATTGGTGAAGGTCAGACATTTGAGCTTAACCAGAACTGTCATCAGGCATTAGCAGATGCTATTTTTCCAGTTCATTCTTTCTCAATTGTAGTCTGAATATTTTTGTAAGGTAGTGAACCTTTCTTGAGGGTTGGAGCCTTCTGGGTCATTGTAATTTGAGCAGTGAGCTCTAGGCAGGGTGCCTAAATACATGTGCATTCCCCATTGTAATATTTACACATACTATTGCAAAGTACCATCTTATTGTGGGTAGGTTCCCACCATGGTTTCTCCCTTAACCGGGTTTTCCATGTCAAAAATATTGATGTTATGTGTGTTGTTGTTATTGTTGTTATCTTTCTTTTTGCTGCAATTGATCAGATTTGAGATTGTGCTTAATTGGTTTAATTTGGTGAAAATTGATCCCCCCCCCTCCCCTCCCTCTCAATTTTCCTTCCTTATTATTGCCAAAAAGTGGTATCAGAGCTAGATCCTCCAAAAGAAGCTTAACTAATTGAGGAGATCCAGGATGGCAACCTATGGGTTTAAGAAGGAGAGTCTTAGATTTGATGGAAATAATTATACTGCTTGGAAGGACCAAATGGAAGTTCATTTGAAGTGTCTTGGTGAAGACTGTTGGAAGATTACAAAGAATGTCTGCAATGTTCCTCCGAATGGACTGGTTATTGTTGATGAAATCAAGGAAGTTGAACATAACATAAGGGCTAAGGAAATGGTGTTGAGCACTTTGACCGATTCAGGGATGACTAATGTGATGGGACTTCAGACAACACATGAGATATGGAAAAAGGTAGAAGTCTTGTATGAAGGAGATGCACAAGTTAGAGTTGCTAAGTTACAAAGTTTGAAGGGAAAATATGAGACATTGAAGATGGGAGAAGATGATAATATAACCACCTTTATGGATAAAGTGAATGATCTTATTATGAACATTAGATGTGCCAATGAAACTCTTGAAGAAGATGAGATTGTTGCTAAGGTGTTGACATCCTTTCCTTCTTCTTATAAAGCTAAATTTGTTGCTATTGATGAGATTTGGAGTGTGACTACCGTGATAAGAGATATGTTGGTTGGTAAGTTGGTTGCATTTGAGTTGAGTGAATTTGGAGAATCACATGGTAAATATGAGACTGCATTTAAAGCCTTTGTATCTAGGAAGCAACTGTATGATCCAAGAGAGATTTCATCTAGGGTTTCAAGATATAAGAGAGATGGAAGAACAAGAGAAAGAGTTGGATGAGCTTAAAGAACTTATTGCTCGAAGATTTCCTAAGGGAGTCAGTAAGTATGATGGAAAGTTACCTTTGAAATGTTTCTCATGTAATAAGATAGGACATTTTGCTTCTAGGTTTCTTGAAACAATGTCTAGGTATGATAAGCATGAAAGACATGATAGATTTGATAAGCATGATAGGTATGAGAAGTATGATAAGCATGATAAGCCCTACTGGAAGTACATAAATTAAAAAAAGATGCTATTATGCTACTAATGAAGGTGTGATGGATGAGGAATCTGACAATGGGAATTAGCGAGATAAATTTGTATTTATTGCAATCAAAGAAGATAATCTTGTACCAGTGAATCCTACAAGTTGCATTATTGAGGAGAAAGATTTGGCTGCTAAGATTGAAGAGAAAGATGAATGAGTAATTGAGAGAAGTTGTTCATATCATATGACAGGTAATAAAAGTAAATTTGTGAATATGGAAAGGTATGATGGTGGTATAGTAAGATTTGGTGATCATAAATATTGTGTGATTCATGGTAGAGGTTCTATATCTTCTGATGGTAAGAATAATATTGATTATGTCATATATGTTGAAGGTTTAAAGCATAGTATTTTGAGTGTTGGACAGATGGTTGACAAGGGATATGATTTGAAATTCAAGAATGGTAAACGCAAGATTCTGAATGCCTTCAGTATAGAGATTGCAACAAGAACTAAAACTAAAGGTAATATATTTCACTTGAATGCTAGTGAGAAAAGTTGTTTGATTTCTCAGATAGATGAAAGTTGGTTATGGCATAGGAGGATGTGTCATGTTAATTTTGATTGTATGATAAGGATAAGTTCTACTCAAGCTGTTAGAGATTTGCCTAAGATTGTGAAGCCTTCTAATCCGGTATGTAAAGAATGTTAGTTGGGTAAGCAAATGAGAACATCATTTAAAAGCAAGTTGTATACATACAATGGACTGTTAGATCTTGTGCATACTGACTTGTGTGGTCCTACGAGAGTGAGAAGCATGCAGTGTGATAGGTATTTCATGTTGTTGATTGATGACTACTCTAGAATGATGTGGGTGACTTTTCTAAAGGAGAAATCAAAAGCATTGGATAAATTTAATATATTCAAAGCAAAGGTGGAAACTAAGATAGGGTTGAAGATGAAGTGTCTGAGATTTGATAGAGGAGGAGAATTCACGTCCGGTGAGTTTGATACATTCTGTGAGAGGATTGGAACTATATGACAATTATATTCTCTTAGATCCCCTCAGCAGAATGGGGTTGTTGAAAGGAATAATAGAACAACCTTGGATGCTACTAGAACGATGTTGATTGAAGGAAATGTTGTGCAAAATTTTTGGAAAGAAGTTGTCAGCACTGTTGTTTACACATTCAATCGGGTGCATATAAAAGGTGATTCTGGTAAGACTCCTAATGAGATATGGTTTGGTCATGTTCCTATAGTTATATATTTCAGAGTTTTTAGAAGAAAATGTTATATCAAAAGAGATGAGGACATAAAAAATTTGATGCAAGATGTGATGAAGGAATATTCTTGGGATATTCTACTAAGAGCAAGGCCTACCGGTGATACAATAAGAGGTTGAAGAAGATAGTGGAAAGTACAAATGTGAAGGTTGATGAATGTTTTAGAAAGCATATCAGAGTATGCAGATATGAGATTGATGATCAGGATATTGTTTCAAAGCCTGCACAAACTGAGATGTTGAAGCAAATTAATCTGGTAGAGACAGTTAATCCATATATTGCTACTGTCGATGAATAAATTCAAGAGCCTGATAATCAAACTAATCTGAAGACTTCGAGGTATGTGAAATTGAATCATTCTAAGAATCATATTATTAGTGATAAGAACAAGGGTGTGATGACTAGGAGAAGAATTGTTGTTGAAGAGATGTTGATTTCTAAAATTGAATCGAAAGATGTTTTTGAAGCATGTAAGAATGAGAATTGGATAAAAGCTATGGAGGAAGAGTTGAATTAGATTGAAAAGAATAACACTTGGGAGCTTGGTCTGAGACCTAAAGACAAGAATGTGATTGGCACTAAATGGGTGTTCTAGAATAAATTGAATGAAGTTGGTGAAGTGGTAAGAAATAAAGAAAGATTGGTATGTAAAGGATGCTCTCTGATGGAAGGTATTGATTATGAAGAAACTTTTTCTCCTATAGCTAGGATTGAAGCTATTAGATTGCTTCTTGTATATGTTGCTTACAAGAATTTCAAGGTTTATCAGATGTATATCAAGTCATCCTTTTTGAATGGTGATCTTGAGGAGGAAGTCTACATTGAGCAACCAGAAGGATTTTCTTTATCAGATGAAGGAGACATGGTATGTCGATTGAAGAAAGAACTATATGGATTGAAGCAAACCTCTAGAGCCTGGTATGAAAGATTAGATAAGTATTTGATGAAGTTGGGATTTTGTAAAGGTATTGTTGATAGTAACTTATACTTTAAGGTTGAGAATGATAACATTTTGATTGTTGAAGTATTTGTGGATGACATTATTTTGGAGGAGATGGTGATTTGAGTATGAAGTTTGTTGATGATATGTAAAAGGAATTTGAGATGTCTATGATAGGTGAAATGAAATTCTTCTTAGGATTGCAAATTACTCAAACAGGTAAAGGTATTTTCATTTTTCAGTCTAAGTATGTGAAGGTACTTTGAATAAATTTGGGCTAGCTGATTCTAAACCTATTGGAACTCCTATGGTGTCTAGATGCAAGTTGTCTAAGAGAGATGAATCTAAGAAAGTAAATCAGACCTTGTATATATCTATGGTTGGTCGACTGTTGTAAGTGACTCAGACTAGATTGGATATCATGCATGTTTTTGTCTTTGTGCTAGATTTCAAGATGATCCTAATGAGATTCATGTTACTATTGTAAAAAAGGATTTTCAAATACTTTAAGGGAACTGTTGACTATGGGTTGTGGTATCTAAATAATGATGATTTCATGATATATGCCTATACTAATGATGATTGGGAAATTAATGTAGATGACCAGAAGAGCACTACCAATGGATATCTTTTTGGGGACGAAGTTGGTTTCATGGGAAAGCAAGAAACAAGATGCTATATCTCTATCTAATGATGAATTTGAATACATTGTTGCTGCTATTAATTGTACTCAGGTAGCTTGGATGAAATAGATGTTGAAAGACATTAGAGTTGTGTATGATGAGCCTATTGTTATTTATTGTGACAATTCAAGTGCTATTAATATTTCCAAGAATTCGGTACTAGATATCAATTAAGTATCATTTCTTGAAGGAGAAAGTTAGTGATGAAGAAGTAAAAATGGAGTATGTATCTACAAAAGATCAGATTGCAAATATTTTTACTAAGCCTTTGCCTGCAGATACATTTGTGTACTTGAGAGACAAGTTATGGGTTTTTGCCCCTCCTAATGAGAACTAGGTGCATTGAGATGCATCAATCCAGTGGATTTCACAGTCTTATCTCTTCATCCGGGTTGATGATTTAATGTTGCTACTCAACCAGAGTAGTTAGTATGTTGTTCAAATATGTGAGTTTATTCTAGAAGGATTATGTCGTTTGGGAGTTGAGGAGCTTGAATAGTTTATATCTTTGGCATTGTTATCAAAGGGGGAGAGTTGTATGTAAAAAATTGCCTTATATTTGGAACTTTGTGTCTAATCTTAGGGGGAGTCTATTTGAATTTGTTGGTGTTGATTTATTCCTTTGCATTGATTGTTTTTCACAGTCATATGTTGCCATCAATGCCAAAGGGGTAGATTGTTGAATATTGCTACTACTAGGATATGTTGTTTTCATTGATGTCAACATATTCCTATGCTTTGGTGTTGATTCTATGTGATGATTTGGTCGAGCTATGGACTTTGGTATGGAGACTAGTTTTGTGTGTTCAGTGTTGTGATGTTATGGTGTTAAATCCATTGTGCTCCGGTATGATCATATCTTGTGTTGCAGATTTGGGAGAGTGTTTGGGATGCTTGTGTGTATCTTCATTTCAAATGGTTTGTGATTTGGTGCTCCAGAAGCTATCTTTCTCATTTGAGTTGTTGTTGTTAAATGTTCTTGAGAGTTAACATGTTGATCAATGAAGCTTTGAATAAGTGGTGTTGGTGCAGCTATTGCAGATGGTCCTAACGTGAGTGGTGGTGTTTCCTAATCATGTCCTATTTGTTTTGGTGGTCTGCATTGATTATGGTGTGTTCTTGATGATCTTCTTGGTCCGATGATATTATTTGTGTTATGCAGCATTTTGGTGGTATAACATGTTGCGGTTGATCTTGGTGAGATTTTTGGTGGTGGTGCATGCTTGAGGAGTTGATTTATGTCCATGTTATGTTGTCTATGACATTGTATTAGTCTGATGATTAATTTATGTATCATGTGATGTAATTTTATAATTAGGTGTTATGGGTTTGGTCGACCTTGTAGTCAAGGTTGATGATGTGTATAAATGGGTTAATATTCATGTAATTTGGTGTCTATGGTGGAGTCTATATTATCAAAGAGTGGTGTATGTGTAATCAAGTGAATTTATCTTTCAGTGTGGTGTGTTGAGAAGAGATTGGTGAAGCGCAAACATTTGAGCTTAATCAGAACTGCCATCAGGCATTAGCAGATCCTATTTTTGTAATTCATTCTTTCTGGATTGTAGTCTGAATCTTTTTGTAAGGTAGTGAACCTTCCCTGAGGGTTGGAGCCTTTTGGGTCATTGTAATTTGAGCAGTGAGCTCTAGACAATGTGCCTGAATGCATGTACATTCCTCATTGTAATATTTACACATACTACTGCAAATTATCTCTTATTGTGGGTAGGTTCCCATCGTGGTTTTTCCCTTGACCGAGTTTTCCACATCATGGTTTTATGTGTGTTGTTATTGCTATTATCTTTCTTTTTGTTGTAGTTGATCAAATCTGAGATTGTCACTAATTGGTTTAATTTGGTTTAATCCGGTGAAAACTAATTTGCCTCCCCCTCTCAGTTTTCCTTCCTTACTGTTGCCAACATTATATGGAGTGTACCCACTACATCGATGCAAAAATTGTGATGCAATAGTATTGTATATCATCAAAAAAGACCTGCATTTTTAAGAATTATTAATCTACACATAAATAACTTGAATGTAAAGGTTTTTTTATCAAAATTTGAAATGAAATGCATGATAAAAAAATTAAGAGATAGTAAAGACCTGCTACTCAAGTGTGCCTGAAGGGTCATCTCTTTGCTTAAGATTATCCAATATTGCTTCATGATCAACACTACTCATTTTCCATAGTTATTTTGTCTTCGATCTTGCTTGATGCTTCAACAACTTGACATTTGTAGGTATAATAAGGTGTGAATACATGAGAATGGTTTTGTGTCTTTGGTAGTCTTCAAATGCAGGTATGCCATTCTTTCTAATCCTATATGTTCGCAACCAAGTTCCTGCAACAACAAATGAACCTATAGGATACATGAACCCATCGTCATTTGTCAATGGTTGTGTTAGCTTTTGCTTTCCCTGTAGAAACCATGCCAACCAATAGTCTGATCTCTATTAATTCCCTTGCGGTGCAACCACTACAAAAATATGTCCTAGTTGTAGAAGATCTGAAAGACAATCATACTCAACCAAACTTTCCATGTCATCATTTGGTACGGATATTGTTTGAGATGAAGGAGTTAGATATTGTGGAACCCACGTATCCACTCACTCACTTGACTCACAGTGATCCTAGTCACAGTGAACACAACTCTGATAAAAAGAGCTAATTCTTGTGGCCAAACAGTCCATGTACTTGCATTTGAGTTGTGAAATGAATGCATTTTGAACAATCTTTAATTTTTTAACAATCTAATATGTCTCCCACTGTGCCCTCCTCAACCTATCAAAAGAATATGTGAATTGTTGAATCAAGTGTCCCTCCCTATCACATTGTTGAACTACGCCGATCAACAATAGAACATGCATTAGAGAATTTTTCACTTGAAATCCTCAATTTCTCCTTAACTAGAGCTCTCTTCAAACATGCACTTGCTCCATCATGCTCCCCCTTCACATGGATAGCTTAAAAAAACTCCAAATATGAGGTGTGCGCTTCTCTACATGAATTCTACTCAACCAATAAAACATACGAGCATTCTTGAATTTACCTGTGTAGTTATTTAATCATATGGGATACCAGTCTATTGCAATACCTTTCTCTTGCAAGAACTCAAAAAAAATATTGAAACAATGCTACACATACTTAGGGGAGTGAGATCTATCTTCACTCATAGAAAATTGATACTCTTTGATTATCTTCTTGTCCTTTTCTGTACTATCAGGAGCATGTCTATATGTTATGTGAACAAAAATAGCAATCTGAATTGAATTGTAATACTGGGCCTGTACCTCATTTTGTTGTTGCAATGTATAGTTTTATGAAAAATCAACCACTGATATAATAGTGCCAATTAAGAAAGAGTTCTTACACATCCTGAATTGTCGATCCAACCACTGAGACCTATTGGTATGCCTTGCATACTTGTAGAAAAGATTTTCCTTAAAATATAAAATAAAATCAGCAACACTAATATCTTTGGAGACCAACTTGCATCTAGAACCTTCTCCTCCACTCTTCAAATTATATTTTACTCTCATATCTTTTTTTCTCAACATTATTCTTTCCAAACTTGTGTTCGATCCCCTCATGAAAATACAAAACAAACTTTGACAATCCACCACATTGTGAGCACTTCTCATTTAAACAATCATTTCTATAGAAAAAGCATCCATCAAGTCTAGGACATAAAAATATATCTAGCAAGTCTCTTGATGATCTCAAAAATTACATTGCATCACACTCCTACAAAATATCATTAGTATGCAACATAGAATGATTATAGCATAAAAGTTCATGGTACATTGAAAAATCCACATGGTATTTACAATAATAAATATTACGAATTTTAAGAGGTACACAATAAAATGGCTTCAAAGATTCAAAGGCCCTTTGCGATATTTACAAAGTTGGATGTGTTTCACAAAAAATATTGTACAACATTGTTCGGTTTGATTCCTAGAAATGTTTAGGATGTGGGGTCTAGTCTCAATTTCCAATTCTTAACCTTAAACCATCTTTTACATTGGGTAATACTCTAGAATTATAGTGCCAAAATTGTTGACTTTCCTCTTTCACATTGTCAGTCAACTTCTTATCAACATGTGGAAGCCTCCCATCAAAAGCCCATGTATCATCTTCAAGAGGACCGTCAAGTCTTTCTCTTCTTCCAAGTGCTCTATCCAATTTTTTACAATTTATGTTCAAATCAAAACAAGTTTGTCTCATAAAGTGAGCCTTCCTCAAATGATGGCTTACTAAGGAGGTTATAATTTGAGCGGCTCTCTTATCTTTTTCCTTGCTATTCTTTCCAATAGAATTGAGAACGTTAAAAATATTTTTGACAATAATAGAATTTTTCTCCATCTTGTTCATACAAATATTCAATTTGGCTAGCCATGGTCTAATCTTTTGCATCTTTATCAATTGAATAAAAAGTCGGTGTTGCTCAGTCAATGTCTTATTGCTAAAATATTGGTTCAAAAATTGTGTAGCCCACAATTGAACGGTTCATGTTGACCTCTTACCTCCAAGATTGTCAATAATGTTCTCATCATTTTCAAGTAACCATTTCGGGGTTCTTAAAGGTCTTGAATTTGGAATTCGTCTTTCGTCCACAAGAGGGCCTTCATTTCTCATGTAATTCAGTGTTACATAATGTTCACTTGGTTGAAAAATTCCACCTTCAATGTCAAAATTTCTCAAATTTTCACCTCCGATGTCAATTCCCAAATGTTCACCTTCAATTTCAATACCCAAATTTTTACCTTCATTGTCAATTCCCATATTTTCACTTTCAATTCCCACATTTTCATTCCTAAATTCAATGTCATGTTGATCATTTTTTATATCTATTACAACATTGTCATTCCCAATTTGAATATCATGTTCAACATTTCCAATATCAAAATCTACATTTTCATTTTCATCTTCAATAATTTGCTCAAAATTTTCAAATTCAATTTCCTCTTCACTTGAAGTAACATTTTCAAAGGATTCACCAATATTTGGCATACCTTGTCTTCTCCTCCTACGACCTTCTCTATCTCTTTGTCTATATACTTCAATTTGCTCATTTGAAAGATTTATTTTACGTTTATGCTTTTGACGACTGTTGCTCCCCATTATACCTCAACAAAGATGCTTTAAAATGATTTCCAATGACAAATTCATCGAGGAGAATCACAAAAAAGCTGAATTTTTTCATTGTATGTCTAAAAATCCATGTTTGTCACCTACAACATGAATGTAGGGACCGTTGGAATACACAAAACAACCCACAATCCTATTTTGTGTGGTCCACATAGCGGATATATGATTTAAATTGGATATTCAATACTTGAACATATTATTTTATATGTTCACCAAAATTTTCATTGGCACCCAATATTTGAACATTGATACCCAAATGCAGAGGAATCAGACATCGGATATTTGATATATGATTTCTTCCCATATAGGGAAAGTGAGAGAGATAAAGAGGAGATAGGGAGAGGGATAGGGAGTGAGTGAGTGAGACAGAGAGGGGGGAGAGAGAAGGGGGGAGATAGGGAGAGTGAGGAAGAGAGACATAGAGAGAGAAAAGGGGAGAGAGAAGGGGAGAGAGGGGGGGAGAAGGGGAAAGGGAGAGAGAGTGAGAGTGATAAAGAGAGAGAGAGAGAGTGAGTGAGGAAAGGGAGAGTGGGAGAGAGAGTGAGAAAGATAAGGGGGAGAAGGGGAAAGGGAGAGAGTGAGAGTTAAAGAGAGAGATGGTGAGTGAGAGAGAGAGAGGGGGGGGGAGAGAGAGAGAGAGAGAGAGAGAGAGAGAGAGAGAGAGAGAGAGAGAGAGAGAGAGAGAGAGAGAAAGTGAGGGAGAGGGAGAGGGAGAGAGAGAGAGAGAAAGGGGGAGAGAGTGAGAGTGAGAAAAAGAGAGTGAGAGAGAGAGAAGGGAAAGGGGAGAGAGAGACATCCTAGTACATGACATGACCTCTTATGACACCATATGACCTCTTATGACAATTTGATGTCCTTAGGGGTCATATGGTTTTATAACACATGTGTGGACTCTTAAGAACCCCATATGACCCCTGAGGACACCATATGACCCCTGAGGACACCATATGACCCCTTTCAACATCCTAGTACATGACATGACCCCTTATGACACCATATGACCCCTTAGGAGAATATAATATCGTAATGGGTCATATGGTATCTTAAGGGGTCCTATGGTGTCCTAAGGGATCATATTGTGTTCTAACACATGCGTGGGCCCTTAGGACCCCATATGACCCCTAACGACACCATATGACCCCTTAGGACACCATATTACCCCTAACAACACTATATGACCCCTTTTAACATGTTAGTACACAACATGACCCCTTATGACACCATATGACTCCTTAGGACAATATGATGTCCTAATGGGTCATATGGTATTCTAATACATGTAGGCCCTTAGGACCCCATATGACCCCTAATGACACCATATGACCCCTTAGGACACCATATGACCCCTCAAGACACTATATGACCCCTTAGGACCATATGATATTCATATGGTGTCCTAAGGGTTCACATGGTGTTCTAACACATGTCGCCCCTTAGGACACCATATGATCCCCTAACGACACCATATGATCCCTTAGGACAATATATGGCCCATGAGGACACCATATGACCCCTTTTAACATCCTAGTACCTGACATGATCCCTTATGACACCATATGACCCCTCAGGACAATATGGTGTCCTAAGGGGCCATATGGTGTTATAACACATGTGTGGGACCTTAGGACCCCATATGACCCCTAACGACACCATATGACTCCTTAGGACCATATGATGTTCATATACTATCCTAAGGGGTCACATGGTGTTCTAACACATGTGTCACCCCATAAGACACCATATGACCCCTAACGACACCATATGACCCCTTTCATATGGTGTCATAAGGGGTCATGTCGCGTAATAGGATGTTAAAAGGAGTCATATGGTGTTCTGATGGTCCATATGGTGTCCTAAGGGGTCATATGGTGTCCTAAGGGGTCATATAGTGTCCTAACACATGTGTGGGCCCTTAAGACACCATAGGACCCCTAACACCACCATATGACCCGTTAGGACACCATATGAACCATAAGGACACCATATGACCCATTTTAACATCCTACTACATGACATGACTCCTTATGACACCATATGACCCCTTAGGACAATCTGATGTCCTAATAGGTCATATGGTGTCCTAAGGGGTCATATGGTGTTCTAACACACGTGTGGGCCCTTAGGACCCCATATGACTCCTAACAATATTGCATGGCCCCTTAGGACATCATATGGCCCCCCATATGACCCCTTAGGACCATATGATGCCCATATGTTGTCCTAAGGGGTCACATGGTGTTCTAACACATGTGTCACCCCTTAGGACACCATATGACCCCTTTTAACATCCTAGTACACAACATGACCCCTTATGATACCATATGACCCCTTAGGACAATATGGTGTCCTAAGGGGTCATATGGTGTCCTTATGTGTGTGGGCCTTTAGGACCCCATATGATTCCTAACGACACCATACGACCCCTTTTAACATCCTACTACACAACATGACCCCTTATGACACCATATGACCCCTTAGGACTATATGATATCCTTATGGGTCATATGGTGTCCTAAAGGGTCATATGGTGTTGTAACACATGTGTGGGCCCTTAAGACCCCATATGACCCCTAAAAGTACCATATGACTCCGTAGGACACCATATGACCCCTTTTAACATCCTAGTACACGACATGACCCTTTATGACACCATATTGACCCCTTAGGAAAATAAGATGTCCTAATAGGTCATATGGTGTCCTAACACATGTGTGCACCCTTAGGACCCCTTATGACACCTAACAAAACCATATGACCCCTGATGACACCACATGACCCCTGATGACACCATATGACCCCTTTTAACATCCTAGTACATGAAATAACCCCTTATGACACCATATGACCCTTTAGGACAATATGTTGTCCTAATGGATCATATGGTGTCCTAAGGGGTTATATGGTGTTCTAACATGTGTGGGCCCTTAGGACCCCATATGACCCCTAATGACTATTACAAGTGTGGTTATCGTTGCACCAAAAGATCGACCTAGTAATGCCTGATAAAACCACTAGACTTGTAGAATCCATAGGAGGCGGTTAAGCCATGTGACAAATCCAAGTGTTGCACTGTACAACACAAGGAGACCAAGGGCAAACACTTTGCAACAATCCCCCCAGTGCAAGCTAGGGGTTTGAACATGTGACCAAGCTCTGATACCACTTGTTATAAGTGTGGTTGTCGTTGCACCAAAAGATCAACCTAGTAATGCCCGATACAACCACTAGACTTATAGAATCCACAAGAGATTGTTAAGCCGTGTCACAAACCTGAGTGTTGCGCTGCACAACACAAGGAGACCAAGGGCGCACACCTTGCAACAATGATACCGTATGACCCCTTAGGACACATATGGCCCCTTAGGACACCATATGACCCCTTAGGACCATATAATGTCCATATGGTGTCCTAAGGGGTCACATGGTGCTCTAACACGTGTTGCACATTAGAACATCATATGACCCCTAACAACACCATATGACACCTTAGGAAAGCATATGGCCCATGAGGACTACTTATGATCTCTTATGACCCCTAACAATACCATATGATCCCATATAACACAATATGGTCCCTCAGGACACCATATGACCCCTTAGGACCATATGATGTCCATATGGTATCCTAAAGGATCACATGGTGTTATAACACACATGTCGCCCCTTAGGACACCATATTACCCCTAACGACACCATATGACCCATTAGGACATCATATGATCCATCAAGACACCATATGACCCCTTTTTACATCTTAGTACACGACATGACCCCTTTTTACATCTTAGTACACGACATGACCCCTTAAGACATTGTGGTGTCCTAAGGGGTCATATGGTGTCCTAACACATATGTGGTCCCTTAGGACCCCATATGACCCCTAATGACACCATATGACCCTGAGGACACCATATGACCTCTTTTAACATCCTAGTACACAACACGACCCCTTATGACACCATATGACCCCTTAGTACAATATGACATCCTAATGGGTCATATGGTATCCTAAGCGGTCATATGGTGTTCTAACACATGTGTAGGCCCTTAGGACCTCATATGACCCCTAACGATAACATCTGACCCCTTAGAACACCATATGACCTCTTAGGACCATATGATGTCCATATGGTGTCCTAAGGTGTCACATGATGTTATAACACGTGTGTTGTCCCTTATGATACCATATGACCCCTGACGACACCATATGACCACTTAAGACACCATATGGCCCATTAGGAAACCATATGACCCCTTTAACATCCTAGTACACGACATGACCCCTTATGGCACCATGTGACCCCTTAGGACAATACGGTGTCCTAAGGAGTCATATGTTGTCTTAAGGAGTCATATGGTGTTCTAACATATGTGTGGGCCCTTAGGACCCCATATGATCACTGACGACGCCATATGACTCCTTAGGACACCATATGAACCCCGAGGACACCATATGACCCCTTAGGACAATATGATGTACTAATGGGTCATTGGGTGTCCTAAGGGGTCATGTGGTGTACTAAGGGATCATATGGTGTTCTAACACATTTGTGGGCCTTTAGGACCCCATATGACCCCTAACAACACTATATGACCCCTTAGGACACCATATGACCCCTTTTAACATCCTAGTACACGACATGACCTCTCATGCCACCATATGACTTCTTGGGACAATATGATGTCCCAATGGGTCATGTGGTGTCCTAAGGGGTTATATGGTGTTCTAACACATGTGTAGGCCTTTAGGAGCCCATATGACCGCTAACGACACCGGATGACGCCTTAGGACACAATATGACCCCTGAGGATACCATATGACCTCTTTTAACATCCTAGTACACATCATGACCCCTTATGACACCATATAACCCCTTACTACAATATCGTGTTCTAAGGGGTCATATGGTGTCCTATGGGATCATATAGTGTTTTAACACATGTGGGCCCTTATGAACCCATATGATCCCTAACGACACCATATGACCCCTTAGGACACCATATGGCCCCTCTAACACCATATGACCCTTATTGGGACTTCAAAGAATTTGTCTAATTTTGAAGACCCAAGCTCAAAGTTTTGTAGATTGTATTCAGAATTGCCTTTTGGAACAAGCCTTTGTAGCTCAGTTGGTGAGCTCATATTTTTCTATCAGTGAAATTTCATGAAAAATCCCTTCGGGGGATTGTTATACACCTTATAGACATGCCATATACCTGTTTGCAGCTTCCTTGGACCATATTTGATGTGTTCGTGAAGTCTCCTTCGGAGGTCCTGAGGTTTGGATTGTTGTTTGCACAAGTTTTCACTTTTCTAAGTAGCCCACTTTGAGAAAGTGTATCTTTGCGTCAGATGATTATCAAGCCAAATCAAGAGTTGTCCATGATTCCCTGAAATTTTTTGAAGCCCCATGCCAAGTGCCATAGCCTCAGGAATCTGTTTGCTCGATTTTCAAAGCTAAATCCATTTACAAAATGTTTAGTTTTGTAGAATGAACGGTGTCAAACAACAGTGTGATGCCCACTTTGAAAATTTATATTTCATGCCTAGTTGACTTGCACATTAAAATGGTGGTACCCCTTAATTCAAAGAATTTTTTTTTACCATATCCCCAATTTGTAGCCCCCCGACTCGTCATTTGATCAGTTTTTGAAGCCCATTCCAAATGAACATTTTTAGGGTCTCATGGTCAGCAACTTCAGTGTTTTTAGAAGAGCTAGCTTTGAGGGTTAATAATTTTCACATATGACCTAATTAGGTAAAACCCTTGCACACGTATTCAAGGTATATTCATCCACGAGTGTGACAATTGGTGGCCCTTGAAGTGATGATTTGATATTTTTTCAAATCGAGGATTGAAGGCTACTTGGGTTGTTTAAACAGGTTCAAATTCAGAAACAACTAAATAGGTGACTTTGACAGTTAATAACTTTTGCCTTGGATGTCGTAATGACGATCCATAAGATGCTCTAGGATCTTTGTATTACGGTATATCAGTATGCCAACTCCCAAGGTTTGATCAGGTGTTTTGATCAGTTTTTGAAACTGATTCTGGAGGCTACTTAGGTGTTTTGGGCCAATTTTCAAAGTTGTGAAAACGTTAGTTTAATGAATGCTCAGTCAATTTCTCCGCCTCCAAACACATCCAGCTAGTGTTCTGAAGCATTTCCCCAGGGCCAATTGTTTGAAAACGAATTTTTTTTTAGTCGGGTGGCCCTGACTAATGAAGGAGCCCAATGAAACAAATTGAAGTTTATTAAGGGAAGATGTAATTATTTAAATCACTTTGAATTTGAATAATGTTGCATTGGGAAGCAATTCAGAAGTGGGGCATGTGGAAATATTTAAGCTAATCTATCTAAATTTATGACAATATAGAGGAGGAAGGAGCCATTTTATAATTATTTGGTAGAGGAAAGAATTGAGGTTATAAATCACTTTAAATGATCTAAAAGGGCGGCAAGAGAAAAAATATTATGCCCTCCTCAAGAGTTTATGTGATTTAAACAAGCAAAAATCTCTTTTGATTAGTCATTTGGTAAAAGACTTGGGTGTTTCATGTATGGTGGGGCCTACTAGTCATCGTGAATGAAAAATTTGAAATCTTTACAAGGTTTTTTGAAATTTTACAGGGAAAAGTGTAATCAAGGGATCAATTCAAAAGACTAATATTTTATTAATTTGCTTTCCATGAAGGTAGAAGAGAGAGAAAATGCAAAAACTTTATAAAGACCCCTAATTCGTTTCCCGCATGAGATATGGAAGCGGCGGATATGAGGACTGGCGGGCAGCTCCTCCACCATGAAGGACGCTTACCCACACTACCCCGCATGGTAAGATGGGCGTCCAAGAGTAACATGTGGGGAAAATGGAAGCTCACCCCGCGACTCACCGACAGGCATTTATAACGGGATGCTGGGAGGGCATGGGATCTATTATCCCCGCCATCCCCCGGGGTGGTAAGGGGGATAAAGAAGACACTGCGGGGAAAGTGGAATGAGCTTCACACAAGGTAATAAAATAGAGTTGTAGGGAAATC
This sequence comes from Cryptomeria japonica, assembly GCF_030272615.1. Lineage (NCBI taxonomy): Eukaryota > Viridiplantae > Streptophyta > Pinopsida > Cupressales > Cupressaceae > Cryptomeria > Cryptomeria japonica. The sequence continues at coordinate 441,232,497 of NC_081406.1, read as the reverse complement.
AAAAGCGACGCCCAAGTAAAATTTAGGGCAAAATACATACGAAACTTGAGAACTTTTAGGGTTCGCTAGTTTATGGTGATTGTTTCCGGATTGAAAGTATATGTTCATAAATGGTGCCTACAGAGGATGAAGCACGGCCAGGAGGCTGCGGAGTAAGGCGACAACATTCATGAAAGCAAGAGGAAAAGAGAAATTCTGCAAACAGTGGCAAGTTCGTTTCAACACAGCACGGACTATGATTGAAATCCTTGGGTGCAGTCCGTAGGTCATGTAAGCATAAATGCACAAAGTTTTTGAAAGTGAGATGTATGTTCAGATTGAAGGCAAGGTTCGTATCTGGTAAATTACAAGTATCAGATGGTAAATTACACATAGAGCAGGTATATTGGAGTCGTGGTTTACAGTAGCACAAAAGAGAATTGAATGTTGGAAAGGATTAAGGGGCAACACTCTTGGCCATGTTACCATTGCATGCCTTCTTGGTGTGCATCAATCCGCATTACAGGCGTTGTGGAAAGTTTGGGTCATGTGACCTGTGAAGCAATACATGAAAGCATGAATTTTTGTGAGTGGTTGTGGGAATAAATCCCCATATGAGCTCGATCCAAGTGGAGATAGAGAGGTATTTTCCATGGAATCTGCACATCGACATGAGAGGTTATCATGTCAGGTTTGTCAGAGATTGGCGTGATGTTGAAAAAAGAAAAGACACAACACTTAATGCGCAAGGGTTTTTATCGCAACCACTCAAATATAAATGCAAAATGACTAAGTGAGACAAGGCATGTGAATCGTTCAAAAATGTTTTACAAAAATGTTATCCCATGACTCGCCATGATTTACAGTAGATGCACCAAGAGCATTTGTTGAGAGGGTCATGCGTAATAAATATGTTAAGGAGATTTTGAGAATCTTCAAGCAGATGAAACGGCCTGCAGATGCATATGGCTGCCCCCTTGGAAAATACATGTGAAATTCTCTTATTGTTGCAAGTAAGTAAGGGTTGCTTAGTTATAGGGATTGATATAATGTGAAACCTCAGATTAAGGTTTCCCTTAATGGTTGCAAAGTGTGATAAGATATAAGTGAGTATGGGGCCAAATAAAGGAATTATTTTCATCTGTTGGGGCAAAGTCATTTGTGGATATTTTTACTCGTAGCAGTGAAAGGGTAGTTTTGACAAATTTGAAGATTACATACAGAAAAAGGGGAATTACCTTTATAAGAGGTGAAATGTTTTATAATGGCATTTCCCATTCTGTTTTTATTAAGGCCAATACCTTTGCATGTGAAAAGGGTAATAGAAGCATCAAGTAGGCAATAAATACGAGAGTCTGTGAGTGAAATATTTTTCACTGAAAAGAGGGTCTGCGCAGTGAATCCTATTGCTTCATGAAAATGGTAAAATCTACCTATACTGTCAGAGAGTAAGCATGTATATTGGGTGAAAATTTGTATGGTATACTGTGCTTTTTGAAGGGGAATTATTATTATTTCCCAAGGATAAAAGGTATATAACAACATGTATTTGAAATACAAAGGGAGACGAGCTGCAAATAAGTGCATTGCGGGCTATTATCAAAACCAAGGATACACAACAAATAAGTTTGTTTTGTTAAGAGGGAAAATTCATTTTTGTATGAAGTGATTTTCACCTGGAGGTGATTATTTTTCACCCAGATTTTTAATCTTTGTACATGGGGTGTTATTATCATGATTTTTCTTGCAAAAGGGGATGAATGCAATATGTAAGTGATTGTCAGTGAAAAATGAATTGTTATTTACAAAAGGAATCACATGCAAGACATGACATGCCACTTCCAGCAGGGGGGCTTTTTGCCATTTCTGCATAGTTAAAAATGCAGAAAATGTAGGTAACAGCGTATCTTTTCAGCAAGGGGAAGCTTTTTTGTTATTTTTGGACAGATGAAAAGGTGCGGGAATAAAGTCAGCTTTTCCTTTTACAAAAGAGGTATTTTCAGTTTTTGAGAACAGAGAGGGAAAGTGTGGGCTTCTGAAGTCAAATAGACAATGGCTACAAATGTAAATTTTGGCTAAAGTGCAGAGATGGTTGTGACAAGTGCCTGAGAAGGCAGATTTTCAACAAGTTTCCAGTAGGGACGCAAAGTGTTGTTTTTGGCAAGTTTTGAAGAAAGGAGAGTGCAGATTTCAAAGTTCTAGATCTCAAGAGGAAGACTTGTTCAAAGATTCTTTTAAGGTTTTTCTCTTCTTTTGATGTATATCATTCTTCTCTTCTTCTAAGTTTGAGATTTTTTTTCTGAGGGCAAGACTTCCATGCATAGTTCTGATATCAGAGTTGTGTATACACCTAAAAATGGTCTTAAGATAATTAATTAAATACGCAATTATTTAATTAATCCCCCTTTCCAATTTGATTAAATTCCCCCTGCAATTTGATTAAATTCTCCCTTTCATCTACTTACTAATAAATCTAAGAATTTATTTAATAGGTTCATGTCAATAATCCTCTTTAATTAATTAATTCTCCCCACCAAATTCATTTCTTCTAAATCCCCTAATTAATTAAAACAAATCAAAAATGAGCTCTTGAGATTAATTAACCTTTTCTTATTATTTGAATTTTTAAATTCAAATTCTCCTAACTTCTAACCACCTAACCTAACCCCTTCTAAACCTAACTCATTCCATCTAACCTTGGGTTTAATTAACCCCATCTTAGCTTGCAGATCCTAACCACCATGTTCCCTTTCCTTGAACACTTTGCTCTCTCATGAGCAAACCTTTGTGACACTTGTCACTAAGTGTTCCCTTTCATCCAACCTCTTCTAGAAGCCTCTTGACACTTGTCACCATGGAAATGACGTTGTCCCCTTTAATCCAACTCCTTCTCCTACCAACCTCCAATTGTCCCCTTTAATCCAACCTCTTTGCCAACCTTCTCCAATTTAACCATTGATATCTTCAGACTTAATCTTGACCATTGATTCCTGCCACCTCACCCCTGGCCTTGGAAATCCTATAAATAGATTCTATTTTGGAGCAATAATCATCCCATCTCATTTGCATTCAAGCATTGTTACTAAAAGCATATAGCTCTTAGCAAATCATTCTTAGCATTGTTATCATGTTCAATTTTAGCTTAATTGCATCTTCATTCTAGCTTATTTTCTAGAATAATCATGAAATCATGTAGTTTAATCATGCTATCATTGCTAGCTTATGCATCTTCATCATTTAAATCTTCCATTTAAGTGTAGTCAAGTCACTAGAATTTGCATAACCAGATCTGAGAGCAAAATTCATACTCGCATTTACTAGAAGGTGATAGATCGCTTAATTATGGTTTTATCTTTCTTTGCTTTGAATTTATTAACCATGCTTGTAATGATCTATTGAGTGTTTTGTGTTTGCAGGTACAGGTACACTTCACAGGCACGACATTTTGGCACCCACTGTGGGGCCGAAATTATCAGTTTTGGCCTCTCAAGCTTTAGCAAGACTTCATCTCTGCTAGGTCTGATTCAGAGTGTCGTACGAGTTCATTATCTGTCTCGTACGAACTACCTTTTAGGCTGGGACGAAACCTAATCTTGTGTCGCACGAGTATCTTTATTCTGTCACACGAGATCTAAATGCATGTCATACGAATTTTTGGCTGGTAAATTCCTGACTCATATTAGCTCAATCCTGTGTCGTACGAGTCTATTTTGGCTTCCGTCTGAAATCTAAATCTTTGTCGTATTAGAGGTTAAACCATGTCAGACGAGTCTCTGTATCTGTGACTTTTAACAGATTGCATTTTCAGGGTTTTAGGTTTTAATCCAAGCTTTATTAATGCTAATCTTGACCTGTTTATGAGATTTTTGGCAGCCTAACAAGTTTTGCAGGACGTTGTCAAAGATACGCTTGTCAAAGACTAAATTCAAAAAAACCAATCAATGACTACTAACAGATTTATTTTGCAGGTTGCCTATGAATTCAACTAAACTTTGTGTATTCATTTAAGTTTTCTAGGCACACTTCATTTTGCTAAAGGAATGAACCATCATGTATTTCGTGTCTTTGATGATAGGCGAGTATGCTCTCATCTTTCTTAGGTGATCATAAAGCTAGACTCATCTTCTACTTTTATTAGTGCATTTCTTTAGCAGGCTTGCCCTCCCGAGGAGCTAAAAACTCTTAAAGCCATTAAGGCCGGTGTGAAGGGAATGACATAAGTGGGAACGGCTAACGCCAAGTAATCCAACCCACTATAAAATAAATGTGATTTGAAGAAAATCAAGTCAACGACAGTGCTCGGGAATAGCTCTTCTCTGTACCTTCGGGTATATCAAACCTTGGTTTTCAAGGCTGGGAGACCTCTTAATTGAGTTTATACCCCGACGCGCCGAATAGATCCCTTACTAGTTCCGGTTAAAATAGAAGCTACCCGATTCACCTCCGAAAGGGTGATAATATTTGTGCAAGAGAGATAGTAACTCTCCGAAGAGACTTGCCATATTGTGCCCCCATTAGCGTTTGGAGTCGGATAATACGACGTTGAGAATCCAATGCGTGATGCTCAACGACCGTATTCTGATTAGCTATTGGGTGTGTACCTAAGTCAACAAGCAAAGGTTTTCTCTCCTCAACCAATTTCCTTAGGGTTTAGCATGCTTGGAGTCACTTATCACATCATGTGTTTGCTGTGTATTCATCCCTAAATTGAAAAATCAGACATCTAAAACTAGAAAACATAAGCAAAACATCAAAATTCACTAATCAAATTCGACAAAAACAAACATATTTTTCATTGTCCTATTCTCTGTCGTACGAGTCAAGTGATCTGTCGTACGAGGATTTTGTTTTGTCGTATGGTTCATAAATTTTTTTCGTATGAGTCTCTGCTCTTTCAAAGGAAATTTTTGATTTGTCGTCTAGTCTTGTATCTTTTGTCGTATGGTTCATGAAATATTGTCGTACAAGCCTCTGTTTTTATCAGTCCAGAGTTGCCACTTTGCATGACTTTTTCAGGTCTATCATTTTACTTGATCGGTTTGTAGTAATCATAAACACCTGTTATCTGTTATTTTGTGCTTAAATTGTCTTCTTGGGTTGATTGGTCAAGTTATCATCCATCAAAATCAAACTTTAGAACATAAACACCTTAAGATTTTCAAGTGCTCACCCCCAACAAGTTCAAGATCTAAACATCTCAAAGTGCATTATCACCCTCTTTGGTAAACTGATCACTCAAACATAGTTTCTCATCAGGATCCATCATCCTCTATCACGAAACTGAAACGTTTGGTCAGGATAATCTTGTCCCACATCATAGGATATATCGTTCCTATTGGACTTGGTTTTTATCAAATCATCATCATTGCACTCCAAAACCGAAGATCGAAAAACTTGCAAACTTTTAAACACTTGAACCATCTTTTCGTGTCATATCGCTCTATCACATTTACCTTGATAGTTGATCACTTACCAAAATAACTTTTAGACAATCGAACTCCTAAAACGGAAACAAAAACATTTGAAATAGCTGAAGATCATATCAACATGGAATACCAAAGCAAAATACAAGTAACAAGCCAACATATAAGAGAAATCAAACAAGTCCAAAATCAAAATCCAACCATGTTAAAACCTCACAAGGATTCAAATACATCTCAAAAGAAAGGTGGCTCTTTTATGCAACTCTTAAAGATATCCCTAAAGGATTTGACTGAGAAAGATCAAAATCGTGCACCTATGTCTAGCAATGGATCAACCCCCCATAAACAAATTGATTCTCCAAAGGCATCTATTCCTACACCTCCTGAAAGCTTACAAGAATCTTCCATAGCATCCTTACCAAACAATATACCCATCAAGCCTATTTCAGAAGATCCTATTCAAAGCTCATATCCTTCATATCCAAGCATTAATTCATTACAACATCCCCATAGTGCTTCCTTGCAAATTGAAGTCCTCATTCATAAAACGCTCGTTAAACGTGTCCTAATAGATGGAGGAGTTGGCTTGAACATTTGCTCTTTGAGTCTTGTTCGTGCTTTGGGTTATTCAGAAGATGTAGTTGATCCCCGAAAAAGGATAAAAATTAAAGCATATGGTGAAGAAGAACATCACTCTAAAGGAATTGTGATGTTACCTATTAGAGTGGGACCTTTACAAAAAGACACAACATGCCAAGTTCTAGACTTGGACCTACCATATAACATACTTTTGGGAGGACCATGGATACATGACATACAGGCTATTCCATCAACATGTCATCAATGCTTAAAGTTTCCCTATAATGGGCAGGAAATCACAATATCAGCAGACTCAAATCCATTGCAGTGTTGTAGTAATCTGAGATCAGCTCAAGAGGTCATTGTTTCACATAATAGAGAGGAAGCATATTCAAAAACACAATCCAAGGAACACTCATTTGCATCAATTTTGTCAAACATGGTAAAACAAATGCAGCTAAGAGACTGAGGGACCGGAGAATATTTGCTATCATGGAAAAACAAACAAGAGCAACTTCAAATTGAAAGGGAAGAATACACAGATATAGTAGTCGATGTAGTTCACACGTATGCAGAACAAACGTAAGGAACTAGACCACTTGAATCAGAATCACATTCGGCTGACATGGAATTAACCGAGGATGATCAAGAGCTTCTTGTGCAAGGTCATTCTGATGAGAGTATCATTCTAGACATCGACATACATATTGAAATCTCTGACCTCGCTATCATGACCCCTAATATCTTTGACATAATCCAACATGAGGATCCTTTATCCTTGATTCATCCTAAACCTATGGACTGGGAAAATGAAGGACATACCGCCATTGATACCTTACCGAATGACCATGCCATATCCTTATATCTTAATGAAATCAAACTCGCAATAACTTTCACCAGGGATTCCACTAACGTGTCTTCAAGTCAAATGGGTGTCAAATCTCCTAGTCACAAAAGTGAAAATAAAGAATACAATATTAGGTATAATGCTGAAAACCATTTATTGGCAACATTAGACCGTGAAAAAGTAAAAATAAAAGACGCATCTAACAGTGAAAACCTCCTTAAGGTGCCAGAAGAGGGGAGATTTGACACCTTACCTGAATGTTATCAAGAGAAGTTATCTATCATAATAGAACCAACAGAGACAATCATCATTGGCACAACTGATCTACATCCAACAATCTCTCTATCAAAACATGAAGTACAAAAATATTTGGAACCCTTCAAAAGGAGGCAAATCAATTTTACCTGGTCATATACAGGCACTCCAGGGTTCGATCCATATCTTACAATACATCACCCAAATATCAGTCCAACAGCAGATATCAATAATAGAACACAACATGGATCAGGAGTAGGCATTCTATTCATCACACCACAAGGTCATACAATCCCAAAAGCATACAAATTAAGCTTTCCATGCACCAACAACACTGCAGAGTATGAAGCTTTGGTTACAGGTATCAAAATGGCTATAGAATGGAACATTACACAACTTCAAGTCTTTGGAGACTCTCAGCTCGTCATTAATCAAATCAATGATGACTATCAAACAAAGGATGAAAAGCTAATGCCTTATAAAAATATGGTTGATGATATCAAGAAATACTTTGTAGAAATAAATTTTGAACAGATCCCAAGAAATGACAACAAAGCAGCAGACACCATGGCTACACTTGCTTCTCTCCTTCAGACACAGGAAAATCAATAGCGTTATGAATTCCTGGTGGAAGAGTTGTTTTACCCTGCCTATAATTCTCCTGATTCCCAAACCATCTGCCAACTTGTGGGGCATGATTCATCGGGCTATGGCCAAACTTACACATACTTGACAGATAACATCTTACCTCCCGATTTATCGAAGAATCAAAAGAGAAACTTTATTCGCTAATCCTCCCATTTTTCTCTCGTCGCGGATACCCTATTTAAATGAGGTTTGGACGGTACTCTTTTAAGATGTCTCGAACAAGAAGAATCTAAGAAGGCCTTACATGAAGTCCATAACGACATTTGTGACACTCATTCAAGTGGTCTTACCCTTTCAAAAAAACTCATACGCTTGGGCTATTATTGGCCGACCATGGAACGAGATTCTTTTCAAATAGCTAGAACATGCAAACAATGTCAGTTTCATGGGAATTTGATTCATGTACCAACGCAAGAACTTCATGCTTTGGCAACATCTTGGCCTTTTTGTCAATGGGGTCTTGATCTAGTAGGAAAGATAAATCCTTCTTCATCTAATGGTCATAAATTCATCCTTTTAGCTACAGAATATTTCACAAAATGGATTGAGGCAGTACCTCTCATAAATATCACGGGAAAACAAATTGTTGCATTTATCTTGAACTATATCATGTGTCGCTACGAAATACCAATGCCCATTATCACTGACAATGGGCGACCGTTCAAGAATCAGGATGTACAAGAGCTATGTGATAAATTCAATATTCAACATAGATTCCTCACACCCTACTATCTGCAAGGGAATGAGCAAGCATAAGCATCAAACAAAACTATTCTGAAAATCCTCAAAAAGATAGTGAATGATGCTGGAAGAGATTGACATATCCAATTAACCCTGCTCTATGGGCCTACTGTACCAGTATCTACACACCAATAGGTGCCACACCTTTCTCTCTTGTATATGAATCAGAAGCAATATTGCCAATAGAAGTAGAGATACCTTCTCTACGAGTATCATTAAAAGGTCTCATCCTAGATGAAGAACGAGTATCTAGACTACAAGAGTTAGAACTGATCCATGAACGAAGACAAAATGTCTTTGATCATCTAAAGGTATACTAGCAAAGAATGTGCCAAAGCTAGAATCACAGGGTCAAACCATGAATCTTTCAAGTGGGGGAACTAGTACTAAAATAAAATCCACGCAACCAGGCAGATCGAGAAAAGAAAGGAAAGTTTGAACCAAACTGGTTAGGTCCATTTGTGATCACAATAGTATTTGGATCAGGAGCATATCAACTATCAACACAAGACGAAGATCAGCTCGAAGAACCCATCAATAGCATGCATCTGAAAAAAGCAAAAAAAAAGTGAAAAAGCAGAAAAAATCAAAAATAGTGAAAAAATAGAAAATCGCAAAAAATCAAATATGAGAAAAAGTGCAATAAAAACAGATGGTGAAAACCTGGCACTAGCTCTTCCATCTATTAGTTCATGCATCTTTTCGCTTGCATTCATTTTCCATCAGCGTTGTTCATATGTATAATAAAGCCTTTGTACATACGCAGGCATCGCAGCTACTCTCTCACCATGGTTTGGATCATTGGGTATATCATAACAAATTTGTTTCTAGGCTTGGGGCAAAATCCTGCACTTAGCTGGGGGCAAAACTTTGGATCAATCCCGAGCTTAATCAAACAGGTAGAACAAATAGTTAGACAACTCTTCACAAGCGAACACTGAGACATATCCAACATTGAACATGAGATCAAATTATCAACCATCACACTATCACAAAGTCAGCCTAAACGCATGGATGATATATTTTTGGATAATAATTTTAACAGGATTGTTCAATTTTTCTATATTGATTTTCGCTATCATGATTTTTGAGTGACTCCAGGATGTCTTTGACTAGAGGAGCAGGGAAGAAACATGATATTTTTCTTGTTTACTGTCTGAAAATTAATCATTAATATGTGCAAATTTGTTTCAGGACATGATCATCAAAGTATCATTGAAGACATTTCCGATTTGCGTATTGAAATGATTAATACTGCCTATTTTATGCAAGCAACACTCAGGTCATCTCGGTTCAATTATACCTCGATGCTTGTGCTAACTTGTCATATTAAAAATTAGGAAAGCAGTGCTCAGGTCATCATGGTTTAATTATACCATCAATGTTTGCACTCACTTCCCACATTTAAAAAGCTCAATGATGACAAAATGCAATAATCTAGTGACTGGTCTGGTAGTAGCTTTGCATTTCATTGCATTTGCATTTTAGCTTGTATTTCATTCTTGCATGGGATCCCGCATGCTCCTTTTATCCAAGGTTAAATCTATCGCAGGAATCATCAAGGTATCATCACAAGTGTATACACAATTAGACTGATGACTCATATCTCTCCAGATATTGTCGACCCAACGAAAATCTTATGCTACCCTCTCAACAGAAACAACATCAACATATCCAAATCTTTCTGCAACTTGATATCAACAAATTGTCAGTTATTTATCCAATCAATCTTATCAACTATATCAATCAATCACATCTAAATTGATTCTCTCATGTCTTATACATGATGTATCTTTCCCGAAACCAGACGTTCTGATCATGTCTTATACAGGATATATCATTCCTGAAACCAGACGCTTTGATCATTTTTGTCTTATATAGGAGGTGTCATTCCTGAAACCAGACTGAATCTCGATCTTATCACTCTAATCAATCAAACTTTATCAATCATCAAGAACCACATCACCATGATTATAGAACTCGCACTTTCATCAACCACAGTTGCAGAAATCAAATCAATAATCTAATTGGGATATCAATTCTGCAAAAATTCGAAAAAATCCAAAGATCAATTATCTTCATTGATCTCTCGAGGGGGCATCATCATATTGCAATCAAGAGTTGGGGCATCCTATCGAACCAATATTATCATCAAAATGAGATTATTCTTTGAATCAACGCGTCATCACACCTCGCTTCAAAGAGGGGCAAAATGTATACACCTAAAAATGGTCTGAAGATAATTAATTAAATACGCAATTATTTAATTAACCCCCCTTCCTAATTTAATTGAATTCACTAAGCAATTTGATTAAATTCCCCCTTTCATCTACTTATTAATAAATCTAAGGATTTATTTAATAAGTTCATTTCAATAATCTTCTTTAATTAATTAATTCCCCCCATCAAATTCATTTCTTCTAAATCCCCTAATCAATTAAAACAAATCAATAATGAGTTGTTGAGATTAATTAACCTTTTCTTATTATTTGAATTTTTAAATTCAAATTCTCCTAACTTCTAACCACCTAACCTAACCCCTTCTAAACCTAACTCATTCCATCTAACCTTGGGTTTAATTAACTCCATCTTAGCTTGCACATCCTAACCACCATGTTCCGTTTCTTTGAACACTTTGCCCTCTCATGAGAAAAGCTTTGTGACACTTGTCACTAAGTGTTCCCTTTCATCTAACCTCTTCTAGAAGCCTCTTGACACTTGTCACCATGGAGATGACATTGTCCCCTTTAATCCAACCCCTTCTCCTACCAACCTCCAATTGTCTCCTTTAATCCAACCTCTTTGCCAACCTCCTCCAATTTAACCATTGATATCTTCAGACTTAATCTTGACCATTGATTCCTGCCACCTCACCCCTGGCCTTTGAAATCCTATAAATAGATCCCATTTTGGAGCAATAATCATCCCATCTCATTTGCATTCAAGCATTGTTACTAAAAGCATATAGCTCTTAGCAAATCATTCTTAGCATTGTTATCATGTTCAATTTTAGCTTAATTGCATCTTCATTCTAGCTTATTTTATAGAATAATCATGAAATCATGTAGCTTAATCATTCTATCATTGCTAGCTTATGCATCTTCATCATTTAAATCCTCCGTTTAAGTGTAGTCAAGTCACTGGAATTTGCATAACCAGATTTGAGAGCAAAATTCATACTTGCATTTACTAGGAGGCGATAGATCGCTTAGCTATGGTTTTATCTTTCTTTGCTTTAAATTCATTAACCATGCTTTTAATGATCTATTGAGCGTTTTGTGTTTGCAGGTACAGGTACACTTCACATGCACGACAAGAGTAGTTTTGAGTTTTTCTTCTCAGCTTGTAATTGTTTTACTTGGAATAGTTTATGATCAACATGCAAGTAAGTTGTAAATATTTTATTGAAGTTATCTCCAACATGTATGTATACAGTATTTCATGAAATACATGATCAAGGATCATTTTGTTTTGTTCCAGAAAGCCTGGTGTTGTCTTATTCTTTGCTTCTCTTCAAAGAAGAGATTAAAGTGCTTCGAATAAGATAAGGGATACTGATTGTCTACATACAGGATCTTCAAGTATGACTGAGAATGAAACTTTAGTGGGTATTAATGCAATGCATTAGTGCTTAGGATGGGATGGTTATATGTTGCACTATTTGGGTTTAATATTTACTTGTTGTAGGTTGACTCTACTACCTTGATAAGGCATTGTTCATGGGGCTTGCACCCAGTTTTGAGAATCATCATTTAAATCAAAGTCTCTTTTACTTTTTGCATTTCTTTTTGCATTAGGAGTAGGATTAGTGTAGAAACCCAACCTCAATGAGTGCTTAGATTCTTATAAACTAAGGTTATAGCCAAAACCAGGAGTTTAGCCATCTCCCTTAGTACATTCTCATTGAGATGATATGTTGTAAGTTGTAGTGTCTTGAGTATTGTGAAGCTGAAAGTTGTTAGATGCTGCATAGGTTCACTCGCCTTGGTCTCGTAGAGCCAAAAGTGTAGGAGACCTCAGTCTTGTGACCAATTCTCGTTCACTTGGCAAAATCCTTCCCCGAGTATGTCGATGAGTTATTGGCAATCTCTCTAGAACTCGGGGAATGTTGGTTTGGGAACCAACAACCCCTTATGATCATATGATGTCCATATGGTGTCCTAGGGGGTCACATGGTGCTCTAACACGTGTCTCCCCTTAGGACCCCATATGACCCCTAACGACACCATATAACCCCTTAAGACACCATATGGCCCCTCAGGACATCATATGACCCCTTTTAATATCCTAGTACACGACTTGACCCCTTATGACACTATATGACCCCTTCGGACAATATGGTGTCTTAAGGGGTCATATGGTGTCCTAAGGGATCATAGGGTGTTATAACACATGTGTGGGCCCTTAGGATCCCATATGACCCCTAATGACACCATATGACACCTTAGGACAATATGATATCCTAATAGGTCATATGTTGTCCTAAGGGGTCATATGGTGTTCTAAAATATGTTTGGGCCCTTAGGACCCTATATGACTCCTAACAACACCATATGATCCCTTAGGACACCATATGGCCCCTAAGGACACCATATGACCCCTTAGGACCATATGATGTCCATATGGTGTCCTGAGTGGTCATGTGGTGTTCTAACACATGTGTCGCCCCTTAGGACCCCATTGACCCCTAGCAACACCATATGACCCCTTAAGACACCATATGACCCCTTATGTGTCCTAAGGGGTCATATGGTGTCTTAAGGGGCCATGCGGCATCTTAAGGGGTCATCTGGTGTTCTAACACATGTGTGGGACCTTAGGACACCATATGACCCCTAACGACACCATATGGCCCCTTTTAACATCCCAGCACACAACATGACCTCGTAGAACAATACGATGTCCTAAGGGGTCATATGGTGTTCTAACACATGTGTGGGCCCTTAGGACCACATATGACCCCTAACAATACCATATGACCCCTTAGAACACCATATGGCCCCTCAAGACACCATATGACCCCTTAGGACCATATGATGTCCATATGGTGTCCTAAGGGATCATATGGTTTTCTAGCACGTGTTGCCCATTAGGACCCCATATGACCCTTAATGACAACATGTGATCCCTCAGGACATCATATGACTCCTTGGGACAATATGATTTCCTAATGGGTCATATGGTGTCCTAAGGGGTCATATAGTTTTCTAACACATGTGTGGACCCTTAGGACCCCATATGACCCCTAACGACACCATATGACCCCTTAGGACATCTAGAACCTCATTCTTCCCAAGACTCTATCTCCCCCTAATTACTCTCTCCCCCCCCTCTCTCTCTCCCTCTTTCCCTATCCCCTTATCTCCCTAGCCCTCTCTCTCTCTCTCCCCCTATCTCAAACAAGGTATCAAATATTTCTTTTCCTCTCCCCCCATCTCTCTCTAAATCCTTTTACCCTTCTCTCCCTATCTTTTATTATTAATATATATATGAAAATATTAATAATATATATTATTAAAATGTTTCAATATATATATTTGTATATTAATATATAACATGTATATTATATATTAATATATTAATAGTATAAAATATATAATAACATACTAGATATTATTAATTTTATTCATAATAAAAAATATACAAATCGGATATTGGATTAGTATACAATATCCGATTTTATCAGATATCCAATTTCTCTAACAAAAAATTGAAATCTTGGTATTTGGCTCGAGATTGCATTGGGATTTGGATAGGAAATGTCAAACCTAGAAAGTTAACAAAAAACCATATTTTTGAGTGCTTGCTTTTCCAGACTTTGCTCTAGTGGCTGATGAATTTTTTTAGCTGAAATTGATGAAACAAAAAGGATATTTTAAGGACATTCTCAATTTTTCAACAATATAAGGTGTAACTCAATAAAATTCATCATTGTATAACTAAAAATAATAAGGAAATCACGAATCCCTATACTAGCTAAATAATTCTAACAATATCAATAGAATAATGCAAACAAGACAGTAAGGATGTATAATATTCAACCAAAACTCCATATTTCATGATCGCATATAGCTTCCATTGTCATTCTCTTCCTTGATGGATGTTGGTTCTCAGATATTGTGTTGCTAACCTACAAATAGCACAAAGATTTGAAGTTCGTGATTGGTGAAAATGGAGAATTGATGTCGAATTTATAGAATTTTGGAGAAGATTGAATAAGAGGTGGAACTCAAGTGAGTTTACATGTTGATTGATAGTTGAAGTGTTGATTTGGAGGTGGAACTCATTTGATTGAATAGATAAATTAGTTAACTGATTGAGAAAAAAACTTATTGAAATATGAAAAAGAATGATTGGAGGATAATTGAGAAAATGATTTGATTTATCAATTAATTGAATTGATCAATTAAATAGATTGAATTGTTAACTAGAGATGAGTGATTGAAAGCTTTTTGAGAAAAAAAACAAATTGGAAGAATGAATTAATTAATATATTAAATTGAATTGATTAATTTTAACATGTGTTGTAGGATATTTTATTCAAAATTCAATTTATTGATTTGCATTGTTTTGAACTTAATTTAGATTTTCAATTTGATTTTTGCATGATATTGAATTATTTAAATTCAGTTTAATCTTTGAATATATTTAGAACTTGTTTTAGACAATAAATTTGATTTTTGCATATCTTTGAATTTGATTTTGGAAATCATGAAATCGAAATGTACATGTATTTGAAATTAGAAATTGGGGATTTGAATTTGAATTTGAATTTGAATTTGAATTAGAAGAATAAATTAGCTAATAAAATAATTTAAAGAAACTATTTAATTATTTAGAAATTCAATTTTAATTAAATAATAAAGATTACTTAATTAAAGGAATTAAATCACAATTAATTAAATAATTAATATTTAATTAATATTAGAAGAAGAGTTAAATGATTAATTGATGAGGATAGAATAGAATAGGATAATTAGTAATATGAAGAAGACAAAAAAAACTGCCCCAGTATGCCTCAACGACACTTTGGGTGTAAATATGCCCCCTTGTAAAAGTGGTCAAAAAAATATGAAATTGAGACCAATTTAATGATATCATGCTAGTGAGAAATCATGTCAAGTTTCGCGTGATTTCGAGTCCATTTGACTATCCTACAAGTGCATTGAAGTTCAGAGGGACCACGATCGTCAAAGTGAGAAAAACTCTAATTTTGAGCTATAAATAGAAATATTACCCCTTCATTTGCTCATTAGCTTTCTTTTGAGTTCATTGAGTTCTATGTGAGTTTTGAGTTTTCTTGTGTCCTTTTGAGCACTATGACTAGTTATAGAGCACGATTGCACCTGTTGAAGAGAGTGCATTCATATCAAAGACTAGTCATGACCAGAGGTATGGTACATATTTGAAAATTTTGCCCATTTCTACATGTTTTTGTCCAATTTTTCAAAAAAAATTCCCGGATGAAAAAATTTTAACTGATGCGCATTCGTATATCAGTTTGCTCGCATTCATGTTAAATGATGCACATTTTTTCTAAGTGTTACACATTTGTTATTATGTGTTGCATAGCCTTTAGTGATGCACGTTCAACTGTTTTAATTTGTATGTCTTTATTGATGCACAATTGTCTTTATTTCCTCGTATTCATTTTAAATGGGTCACATTAGTGTTTATTGTGTTGCATTTGTCCTAAATGATTCACATTCGTTGTAAAAGTTTTTTAACATGTATGAATTGTAATTTGTCATGTAACTTATGGTATCTGACTTTTTTCTCATTTTTCGCTTGCAGGAGAATCTCAGTGTTCTTATTTGTAGATAGACGAGGCTTGATGGTCTTGATCTCCAATATCAATTACTTTAGGAGGATGTTGCATTGATTAGACATCTTGGGTTAAACCATATTTTACATTTTCCTAAGGTTATGTCAAATAGGGCCATGATCATTGCTTTGGTCGAGCAGTGACATTCTAAGACATGCTCGTTCCATCTTCTGACTGGTGATGCCTCAATCACTTTAGAGGATGTATGGCAGATTCTGCATATTCTAATTTCTAGTGCAAGAGTAGTATATGGCCACAAATCAGGTATCACGGGATTGTGTGATCTATTCAAGTGCACTGAGCATGATTTACAAATGACTAGTTGATATGAGATAGCATGGGATCATGTTGATTACGATGATCTCACTATAGTTCTATGTAGTATAGTAGAAGGTCTTCTTATCCTTGATAGGAGATCTCATGGGTTTCCAGTTGGATGGGGTCGATTCATTCATGATATGATTGTTCACAGATGTGTGTTCCAATGGGGTCCTTTTCTTCTCGCCATGTTGTATTATCAAATGCATGATATTGTCTATTTGACTTATAGATCTATCAGCTATGGTGTTGCTTTTCTCTAGATCTAGGCTTGGGATCATATTGCCATTTTTAGACCAGTTGTTCATGTAGCTCTTTAGGCAGAGGAGCCTTATGCATATAGGTACACTTTGGGTATCAGACATAGGGATTTGGGGAACATCTTGTACTGGCACCACCAAATAGATATTATACAATACTTTATTTGGAGACCATACTTAGATTTCCCCTGCTGAGTCGATGCTGCACAACATTTGCCTTTACATAGACAACAGAGATATATCATTGTTCAATCTGTTGAGACACAATGGATCATAGACTTGCATCTTTCCAGACAGGTGCTCAAATAGTTTGGGGAGGTATAGGGTGTACTTGATGTTACAACTTATTTTGCACATGTTGCTCAAGAGGTGTCTGATTGGGGGGCTTGTATACAACCTCATGTTGCTTTCACCGAGTTTGATTCACTTCATGTCATACAGTGGGGTTGGGGTGCAAGAGTAGAAGATCCAGGGACTACACTACAGTATGAAACATGGTGGGCCATACAGGGGCATGTTTCATTGAC